>NW_026087853.1:26008660-26476160 GCF_022539395.1 Myiozetetes cayanensis
TGCATCTGATTTCAAGTCTGTTGTCAACAGGACACTGGTGATCAAAACTGATGTTACTGCCATCCTACATCTTGCTCTGAAATGTGGTTTCCTTCCAACAAATAATATATAAAACCCTGCTGGTGTAGGCCTGCCATTACCACATCAGTATCTTCTTAGAAAAGTGAATTTACATCAAGATGTCAAAATACTGACATTGTTGACTTCTACTTTCTCAAGGGTATTAATGTACTGCTTTAAAATTGTCAGATATGAAAATTGACAAGCCTAATACTACAAAAGCCCCTACAGTAATAAGCTAAATATAGAGACACACTAATATCTCTTCCCCAACTTTAAAAATATGTAAAATTAATCTATTCTTTAAGTTTCAGAATGAATCCTTTGTTTATATATTGTACTTAAAAAATTCAGTAGTAATAACTGAAGACTTTACAAATGTTAAAGCTAGCTTAAAAACACATTGCCTTCCAAGAATTTTAAACAGCTTGGGGTAAAATTTTCTAACCATTGATTTTCAGTGAAACTTGGTGCATGAACCACTTGCCAAAACAGAATTTCAGTTCAGTGTTTCTGAAAGCCACACCTATAATTTCTGTTCTCATACTGTGAAAACAGATCCATTTTCCAAGTTATCCTGGCAGTAACCATGTTCTTCCCTTGATACTAAACACTCTGTGAGGTCTCTGACACAAGAGCAGCATACTTAAACAGGAAAGAGAACAAGCATCCTTCTGAAGTGCTTATATTATGCACAAGACATCTAATACAGACCCTGCTGGAAAGACCACTTCAGTAACTTGTGTCATTATTGCCACACCTCTGGGTATCATTTTCGTTGGTGAGCAGTCAACAATGCCCTTCTGATAAACACATAAAGAGCAGAAAATTGCTTAGACTGAAGTCATGACTTGCCATGACACATCTCTAAATAAACAAAACACTTCCATCATAAACTTATTTTAGAAAGATTTCAACCCACAATAGCAGTTGTGGCCACCATTAAAAAAAGACTGAGAGGATACTATTAAATTCTGATAAGAAAAGAATGGGTATGTCTTCGCTTTCCACGCAGAGGCATTCAAAATTCATTCTCTGTCACCCTTCAACAACTAAGTAATGTTACACAGGGATTTCCGAAAAGGTAGCACAATTGAGAAGACTCACTTTCTTATCTTCACCAGCTCAAATATATTCCTCCAGTTAAGGAGCAGTACTAACAGAAAACTGAAATTGGAGAGCAATCATACCTTTATGTGCTCCAAAACAGCTGTTGCAACATTTGTATGAAGATCAATGAGCCTCTTCTTTTCCAGAAGTTCTGGAAGAGAGCTGAAGAGATTAAATACAAACTAACCTGCTCATTTGCACTATTAGTTGAATTGTGTATTGTATACAGTAGGTACAAAAAAATAATATAGAATCATAGAACTTTCTGGGTTGGAAGGAACCTCTAAAGACTATTAAAATCTAAAATTATATAATAGGATTTGGACTAAGAAATTACAAAGTAATTTGTAATCATTACATATGTAATGATTCTCATAACCATAACAGAATAACATAAAGACATTAGTCACACATAATGTAGTAAACCAGGTTTTTGACCTCGACTAGCAAAAAATATACATAAAGGGTACTCCAATATTTCCATTAAAAGCTTGTGACCAACAACAGATATGTGCCCTGCTAACCTAAAAAAATAATCACCTACATTTAGCTCATTTCTGGTACATATAAAGTGTCAGTATCTGCCAAATAATAATACCTGTAAAAAAATCAAATAATTATAAAATTATATTAAATAATAACATCTGTCAAGTAAATAAAGAACCTCTAGATGTCCCAAAATTTGTCACAGGTGCTTCTGCATAGAACATAATTCTCTATGCAGGATTTGTGATTAAAATATTTTCTTTTGTGAAACGGGAAACAGAATGGTTAAATTTACTTTGCAGAAAAATTATTACTTAAGGTGTTATGATCTACAGGATTTTCACTGCTGGTACTTGGCAATCATGTTTATAAAAGGCTGCTTGGGATCTATACATTTTCACATCCCAAAGCACTCAGGACACCCAGTGTCTTACTCAGTTTATAGAGAGCATGTAAATACCTGCTTGCTTTTTGTAAACTGTCTGATCCATCACTCATCCTTTGTAATTCCAATCAAATTCTAATTAGGCATAGCATACAAAACAATTTTTGAAACTCACTAAGAGACAACTAACTCATGCAGGCACACTGGATTTCACAGTACACTGGGCATATCACCCCATCTATCCTCACAATAATTATTGTTTCTTCTCCCTTCTGATTGGGTCTTAGTGAAAGTCAGCAAACTAAACATCTTCCTTCTCCAAGGCATCAGTGGAATGAAAAACAAATTTACAACGAGAAACAAGTCTAAATCTCAGAGTTTCACTGTCATCCATGGTGGCTAGGTCTCCAAAAGTCTCTCCAAAAGGAGAGTAAACTTCTCATGCAGAGTTGGTAATAACTACAATCTTGTGAACAGTAACTACATGAATCAAAATGTAATTAATTACACACTGTGCAAAGTAAGCAGACACTTCAAGAAGTGGATTTAACTAACAATTTTCTTAATGAAGGAATGCAGAGGTCTTTTTTTTGGTGGAAGAGTGCAAGCAAATCTGTGATGCACTTAGATTACTCAGCTTTGCTGAGGAAACACTCCCAAGGTCATGTGTAGATGGCTCATACATATTGTGGAAGTTACACGTGCAAGCACTGGTTTACGATATTGCATTTAACTTTATCAGGAATTATAAAACATTTCAACTACACTATTGAGCTGAATAGCCTACATTTAAAGCTATTTATTTCAAAGAATGTTAAAAGTTCAATGACAGAAAAAATCAGAAATAGTTCCCAGTTAATTAAACAATAATGCATTATTGATCACTTACCTGACAGCTGAAGTTAGCTTAGCTGTATTATCTGAAAGCATACTTATTGCTCCTTCATCCTCCCCTTCTATACCCTGGGTTTTGAATAAGGGTTTGGAAAGAGGAATAAAACCAGTCATAGTAAGTACAAATGCATACACATGCATTATATACAGTCAATATATTTAGAATCTATTTTCTCTCAATGGGATTAATGTCTGAATAGTGTTTTTCAGTTAGTATGGAAATTATATAACTACAACAGCATTAAACACAAGAAACTGAGCCTTCTCATGAAATATGCTACTTCTAGTCCGACTTTTAAGATTGTATTATGTCTAAAATTCAGTATGCACTGACAACTTTTGTGTGTGGGATGACAGGGTGTGCCAAGCATCTATACAAGTCCTATAGAGCTTTACATAAAGCACATATAGGTGATAAACTTACCATGATACTTTTAAGTCTTTTGACTTCATCTTCTTGGGCTCTGTAAGATTCCAGTTCCTGCTGAACAGACTCGGCTACTTCTGGAAAAGGACTAATGCAATACTCTGCATTAGGCTCAGTTAAATAACAAATTGAAACACTAGAACCATTAGAACCTTTTTGGAAATAACAATACACAAATCACGCACCAGTATCAAATAAGTGAAAATGACACCTCACTCTAGGTTTACTTAAACTTTATTCACCGCTTTTGATAATTTTATGTAATTTTGGTAAGAACATTTTCAAGCTCTGTAATAAAAAGCTAATATACGATTAATAGAGGCAACAAATATTGACAATGATGTGGTTGGTTGACCCTGGTTCGAGCAGGTTGGGTCAAGCCCCTCCTCTCAGCAGGACTGGGTGGGCAGAAAATAAGATGGAAAAAACCCCAAACTCATGGGTCAAGATACAGGCAGTTGAAAAAATTCAAAGCTTGTGTGTGAAAGCAAAGGAAAACAAGATTTTGTTCTCTACTTTCCACTAGCAGTGATGTCTGGCCACTTCCCAGGATGTTGGAGCGACAGCCTTGATGCAGTGCCAGCGCTGCTCAGAAGTAGCCAAAACACTGGTGTGTTACCAACACCTTTCTAGCTACCGATGCAAAGCTCAGCACTGTAAAGACTGCTGTGGGGAAATGAACTGCATCTCAGCCAGACCCAATACACCTTAAAAAACGCCTCCAAACTTATAAAATATTTTCAAATAAGCTGAAAAACAGAACTATCATAATATCAAGAAGACTTAGAATTTGTTTTGACTAAATTAGTATAAACTGTGTACCTGCACAGCTTACCTGCCCTTATGCTTTTGCCAGAATTTATCAGATGCAGTTAAATCATAGGACTTCTTATTTTTTTTCTTAGGTCTAGCACCTGCTGGAGAACTTTCCATTCCTGTTGATTCTTCCAAGTTAACTCTATTCAAATGGAAATCCTAAAATAAAGAAGAATATTATGTAAGTATTTGACAATTTTTAATTATTTATTTAGTCTTTTATACTCAACCAATATCTTCTAAAATATTTCCCCCAAAAAAAATTAACACAGCTATTTAGTAGAACTTCATAAGAGAGCAGAAAACAGTTTACTAGCTAATTAGATAATAACAACAGCAATATAAGAACTCCAAAATTATTCACAGTTACTTAAAAATACACCAAACAAGCAACAAATATTAAGCAAAGACATTTGATTGTCTCATATGTGAGCAGTCTTCTGACACTGAACTTCAAACAGTTTTCTGCACAGAAAACACGTTATTTAGCAAAAATTGTGCTCTAATAACCATCCAAAACTAAAGCATAAAAGTGCCCGTGTTGCAGACAAAAAGTGTTTCTAAGGCTGAAGTTCACCTACACATTGATAACAAATGTATCAAAGCTTTCAAGAAGTTCAGGACAACAGCAACAGGATTATTCACTGTGAAGACTCTTTAGCTACACATTCACAGTCTTTCCCAATTTTTTTTAAACACTAGTGAAATAGTGAATGCATGATAAAGCAAAAGTTTGCAACAAAGCTGGTGTTTCTCCATGTAGCTTTTCTTCTTCCACAGATGCATGAACATAAAAATTTCAAAAGTGTCATTTGCTTGGCAAAAAATAATAAAGAGAATCAAATCTTAAGCTATACAGAATCTGTCATGAACCTTTTAGAACAGATATTTTTTCCAGAAATAAACCCCACTTTATTATGTTCATTAAAGTTTACAGAAACAGATCACTGTAAGTGAAACTGTCAAATAAAATTTTAAAATTTTTCTAGTTATCCCTTGGCAAGGACTTAAAATTAAATACTACAAACGATCCATGTCAGAATAGAAATAAAACTAGCTAGAAGTAAAACTCTAGTAGAAGTAGCTCAAATAAAACACATGCAGTCAATGAGCACAAACCTCATCTTACAAGATGTGTTTAATGTTTCAGCAAAGAAGAGCATTTTTCAAGTACATATATTCAATAAAAACTTGAAGGGAAAAAAATTTACTTGATTGCAAATTTTGCTGTAATTTTTAATGAAGATCTATGTTTTGGCTCAATTTAACTCACCAGTGACCTGAGTTTTCAAGTTAGTTTTGGCATTTACAAGGAGTTTTCCAAAATAATTCTTATTGATTAGCATTCCTCTGTTTAACCCCCCATTTTGTCCTTATAAGGCTTTCTATTCATCCCTCCCATTTTTCTGTATCCACTCTTGAAAGGTTTTTTTAGTTAGAACAGGAATATCTTCTCATAAGTCTGTTTATGTGTAGAAACACCAGGTTTAAAAACTAAATAGATGCAGCACTCTTTGTGCTGTCCCTAACTTTGTGCCTGGGTTAAAATACGTTTCAACATTGCACAGAATTCCTGGTCTATTTTAACTGAGACCTTAAGTGAAAAACAATTTGTTTGAAAGTATAGCTTACATAATCAGCATTTTGGTAACATTTTCACAGTTAAAATTCATGGCCTCTTAAAAGGTTACTGCAGTTATTTCTTGAAATATTATGCTCAGTGCATGAAGAGCCTGGCAAGCCTGCCTTTAAGCTGAACAATTTGACTGGTTTTGAAATTAAACTTTTGCCCTTGCCATGGAATCACAGACAACTTGGTTACAATTTCACTAAACAAATTCATAATCCTATCCACTCAGTTAAAAATAAGATGCAACATTTAACAAGTTGTTCCAGAGAAACTACTGAAGCCTGATGCAGTACAGACAAATATCCAACAATCCTCAAATCATTCTTCTGCTGTGATGATTGATACCCCAGCATATTTGTAGTACTAGTCCTCAGTTTCCAGTACATGATCACTCTGCACCTTGAGGCACTGAAGTCCTATCCCAACACATGCTTGAGGCCACCCAACACTACCTTCTCTACATGGCAGATGAGCTGGAGTCAAACAGATGGAGCTTCACATACTTTTACTATTGAGTAAGTGAGTGTTTGCTGATAAAGTGATTAACAGGTGACAAAGTGAAGTTAGCACAGACCTTGTGGAATTGTGTTTACACCTGTAAAAATTGTTATTCGGGTTTCCATACCCTACTCCTTACTACTTTTAAAAGAAACCTGTAGAAATTCAGAACTTCTACCTACAAGTCTCTAGCCAGTTACTGGAGAAAACTCAGTGCAAACTATTCTTTTCACATATGCCTTTCCTAAAAAAGCTAGGCCAAAAATTCTCTATCTTTAAAAAGCACCCTTTCAGTTAAGAGGAAGGCACTTGTCAGAAGGAATTAATCATATAAAATAGAATTTACAAGTGTCCTAAAACATCCCATTAGTGCTGAAATATTTTCTTTGTAGCAATGCAAGTTTCTGGACAGGACTCTGTTTATAACCACACAGTTCTGTGGGATGATTGGGGTACCAAATACCTTTCACATGACAAGTTCACAATCAACTCTGTATACAAACACGTATGTGCATGTGCATATTTCATGTATTCCTCTAACAGTCTCAAAAATAAACCCCAAATACTTCTCAAAGCCAGATATTGAAATGATTTTCATGAGTAACTCTCATTATGAAAAAGCCTCCAGATACTAATTACATTTATTATTTCTTATTTACTCCATACCTATACAAAAATGCATAAATCTTATGTAAGCAGTATTAGCTTTCATTCAAGTACATTTCTACTATTGGTATTACAAAATAAACTTGAGGAAATAAAGGTAGTTTAAGGCTATATGAATTTCAAAAAAATGATTTAAAAAATCTGTTTGAGATTCCTCCAGTAGGATTATATACCACTTGGTATCTCTGTATTGAACACCTACACCACCTTGTGGACAAAACCAGGAAAATGTGTTTTTAGAAATCGAACCTAAAACCAAAATTTGTTTAAAAACACATTAAAAGTATTTATTTTTTCGAAATTGTATTACACTTGAAGGAGTTTGGATATTACATCACATAAAGATCATGAACTACTACAGAAAAAGCCAGGATTGATGAATTAACTATCTTTTGAAGATATCAAGATTTCAACTTTTTAAATATTTTAGAAATTATTGCTAAGTAAACCTTTTAGAGAAAATCTTCCAAATAAAACAGACAATTCAGATTTTGGATTAAGAGAGAAAGTGGTATTAACAACAAACTGAATGAAAAAATAGTTTTGGTAACAAAATCAGATTTATCCTTACCAGAACATCATGCACTAAAGCTTGGTATGTCCAAGTATGATGTAGAGGAGTTGCTAAATCTATGTTTCTGTCAACAAGGACTAATAGGGGCCTTTGGAAGCTGAAAAGATGACACTGTGTTAGTACTTCTTTAAACATGATTAAAACACCCAAGTAACATCCTGAGTGATATCAGCCACCTTCTACATCATATTTCACATTAAAAGCAGAACTGCCTACTGCTGAGCTCCTCTAGCCTTCCCCAAAGTCACTGGGGCTGATCACTGCCAGAAATTCCAGGAATCAAATCTGAGTAATGATAAAAAGATTATTTTATTTTGTACTATTTTATATTACCAATATATAAATATTGAACAGAAGTCAAAACACTGAACAGCAACTAGCTTTTTAGGTATTAACTAATACATCTTTGTGTGGATACAGATTTGAGTTCCAAACAACTGCCTGAGTGGGTAATATTCGACCTTAAACTCCATTATGAACCTCAAATATCAAATCTCCCTTCCAAGAGTGTTTAATTTCATTTTTCTCTTTGCTTGGATACAAAGTCTGTGAAAAAAAAATTTATGAACTTCTGAGATGCACTGTGGTAATTCTATTAATACTCAATTTTATGATAAAAGAATGCATTACTGCCTAAAGGTCTTGGGTTATGGCTACATGAAAAATCTATAGCAAAGACAGGAAGACTGTGAACTGACAGAAAATTATTACCACCATTTCCCTTAAGCACATTATCCCAACAGTAAACATGCCAGCTGAAGTGTATTTGCACATAGTAAAAGCATGCTCTGGATTTCCTTGCAGTAAGTATTTTCACTTCAATATATAATCCCAAGAACCTTAGTCACCTTAATGATTCTGAAAAGCAAACTAAAGGTCTGAAGCCATTTAACTGGTTAAAGTTTCCAATGTTTCCCTTTCCTTGCATTTTAATTTTGAGGGTAATGATGCTATACTATTAGAAAAACAACTAATGCCACTGAAGGAAAAGCAGTTCCCACGAAATTGAGGGAACTGGTATTTCACAACTATTCTCCCTCCTTTCAGTCTCATTCCATTTTGCCACTTTTGATTTTTTTGGTGCTGTTTATCCAAAATCTGCTCTTAATTTGATATAAAAGACTGTTTTATATCCAGTTAGGAGATTTTAACAGTTTTCTTCAGCTACAGTCTTACCAATACATGTCTCACCTTTTCATGTACAGAATAAATTCCCATAATATACTTTCCTAAGGCAGCCTGTGGAATATTCAACTACCTGGGGACAACAGTACGGAGGGATGCTACTGAGAACACATTATCAGATGTACGCAAGCATCCACAAAGGATTCAAATGGCCATGACTTAACAGACCTTAACCATCTAATTAGTGGTAGTCCTGAAGCGGTTCTCCTCTGGTATATATAGGGATCAGCTGAGAAACACTTGCTTTTGACATAACTACAACTGGTAACAGTGTGCACAAATAAGAAAATGGATCTTCCTTTCTTTTAATGGACTAAAGGTTGCTAACAGGTATGTTCAGACATTCAATTGCATATCATAGTCCTGTAAACAGTGTATTTGCATGAGCTTGGTTTAGAGGGTGAACAAAATTAACTGGTTCATTATACTATTTTCGACTTACTGCCCTAGGACTGTTACACTTAGCTACAAAGTTTTAAAATGGGTTATGCTAACAGACTGGAAAACTCCCTTAAGAGTATATAAGTTGTTTTAATATTGAAACAAATTCTTGTAAATACAGTTTTCAGTACAGTGGTGACTTATCCTAATGAGATATTTCAGATAACAGAAATATGAAAAATAAAAATACATAGTTATTACTAACACAATACCTGAACTGCCCGGCTCCAAGTGCGTCACCTGTAAAAAGACTGTTTCTGGCATCTCTTAGATTCTCTCTGAGCTTCTTATCCAGTTTCTGAGGAGGGGAAAAAACAAAACCACTTTTAACAAAACAGTGGTTTCCTAACCTCTTCATATGATCAACATTAAAAGATTTATTGTGCTGTTTTTGTAGTTTATAAAAGATTTAGCTGCAGGAAGACTAGGTCCACTGCACAAGGGAAAGAAAGAAATCTTAATTCTATTTTCTCCCTCCAGCATTTATATCTATACCCAGGACTACACTGAAGATATTTCCTTTATGTCCACTAATCTCCTCCCAGACAACCAGCAAAACTACCTTTCCCTAAACATGCAAACAGAAAATGACAGTAGGAGGCACCAAGAGGCAGAAGTAGCAAATTGGGCTGTCAGACACTGCCACAGAAGTGTTTCATAAAAATGACATTATCCTCAATACAAATGCATGCGCACTGAATGCTTAGGTTTAATCAGTATTATGGCTTCAGTGACAAAGAAGATGTGAAGAAGATGGAAGAAATGAAGCACAGTGACCCCTAATGAAGATAGTGCTGTATATATTGCTCATTGTGATTTAGTTTGGTCATTTCATACCTATTTGATGATCAAGTTCAATGTCAGCTTAGTTCGATTTAGTAAAAATGTCTTTTACTTATGGGATTTTCCAGTAAGATAGATAAAAATTTCTTACTAAGACACACAGAAAAACACAAGGCCAGACAGCTACTTTTTAAACTGTGTAGATGTATCTTATTCATAATGTCAGAAAATTGTGATAAATTCTAGATTAGGTTTAATTATTTACATTTAAGTTTCTAATCATCTCATTCCATAGCATCCCAATTTCTACAGAAGAGTTCCATGGAATTGAAATCAGAAAGGAAAACGGATATACCTCCCTTCCAGTTTTATTTCCTTCATAAGGAAAAGGATACAATAACACCAGATCTCTGTCTAATATTGAGAAAACTAAACACGGTGTTAGGAAAGTTTTAAAACAATGATAGGTGTTTAGAAAAACAGTTCTTACCACTGCCACCATTTCAGCTGCAGTTCCTCTTGAGCATCTGATTATAGGAATAGCGCCTAATAAAAGATATATTGACTTCTACATGCATTATAATTTTCAGATTATAAATCAGTATACTTTTCATAAAATTAATGTACCTTCCTCTTCCTTGAGTATTTCAGTTAGATTTTTGCAGGGTTTGTGTGAGTTTTTTTCTTCTATTTCTTTGAGTCTGGTTTCTTTTGAGAGCTACAAATTCAAATTCAAAGCACTACTATCTTCATTGCAAACTAGGATTTTGAAAAAACAGTAATTCCAGATCTTTGCATCTCAGTATTCTTCTCCCACTGATACTGAAGACTAAGACTCAACTCCCATGAAGTCCAGCCTTTACTGGACTTTGCAGTGATATAAAGCAATAATCTGAGCAAGGCCATTATGCCACCCAGTGAACTATTGAGATTTTTGTCACAGATTTAATTCTGCCTTTAATTTTCTATATTAAATCACTAAACTTCTAGTTGTCTCACTGAACATGGAAAACATGCTAGAATTTGGAAACTTACCAAGTGTAACAAAAAAACAGAAGAGACTATCAACAATAGTGTCCATTATCGTTTCCATTTCTGTGTCTGTTATATCTGGTCGGTTAATGGCTAAAATAGCATGGAGAAGAGTTAAGAATACGGTTAAGCAAGGTTATGCTGCTTTCATACTGAGAAAACAATCCTTTTCTTACCGAAGAGCTTTTAATAGTCAACAGCTTTTGTTGCAGAAGAGATTGAATCATGAAATGTCCCTCTTAGCACATATACTAGTTTTTGCTCCCTTTTTTTTGAGAAAAAAATTGGGAGAAAATTATTGCTTACTGTCTGAGGTCAAACACTACATCCCTGTTTGCTTTATTTTACCTTTAAAGTTTCTCACATAATTGCCTGTATTTTCCTCTTTCTTAAAAAATGAATTTCAAAGCTCTAAACATTAATAAGCTTTCCATCCTACATTTATGCATGGCCAGCCATAACCATTCTCTAACTTTAAAAGTGCTTTCTTCCCCCCAGCTTTTCTCCTCTAAGAACTTAAAGGAGATGGATTATATTGGCAATTTCTATCAGCAACTATACTTAGCAAGGCGAAGTTTTGACTTTGGCTGTTAGGATGACAGCAGCAATAGAAGTTTCAAGTTTCTGAAATATCAGCACCAAGAAAGGTAGACTGTTCCCAGCATCTGTATTTTTCTGTGATGACAAAGCTTTGAAATTAATGAGGCCTATCATTCTGTAGTTACCTCCAATCAATGGTCTCCCAGCTTACAGAGGGGAAATAACCTTACTTTTACTTTGCCAGTTCTTTTCCAGTTCTAAAAAATACTCATTTATGATGGTCCAGTAATCTTGCATACTGTCAGTGCCTTATATGCATTTCATGAGCACATTTGTTTCTTGTACCATAGCAGTCAATGCAGATATTCAATATTACTGCTTGTTAAGTCAACCTTTGAGAAACTCCATTAATAACCTTTCAGTAAAATGTTCTATCATGTTTTCTATATGTTCCTCTCTCTCCACTGTAGCAAGCTTAGGAGGAATGCATTTATTACAGAGAGGTAAACTTAGGTCTCCTACATTTTGTTGTTGTTTTACAAAATTCAACTTAATGGTAAAGAAGCATTTGAACAGCGTAAAATAGGATGACTCAAACATTGACTTTATTCTTATATTACCCATTTACTCTCCTTCTACACAGTCATAGAAAAACAGAACCACAGAGAGCCTGAGGGTTTATCTACTTAGTCCTCTTGCCCAAATATGAGTTAAACCCATGCAATTTCTGTCTCTAAACTAATTCAGAAAGATTCCCAGTCATGAAAATACTGTAACATTCATAGGTAATCTATGCTAATATTTCACTACCTTTAATGTTAGAAAGTGCTCCTAATATAAGACCAGAAATTTTCTTATTGCATTTTAAGCTCATTGCTTCCTGTCTATTACTAAACAGAGAGAATTTTTTGTGTCTTTTCTGTCTACGAAAGCCTTTCACATAATTGCTTCTTTCATGACTTTACACATCTAACAGATTATCCTGAATTCTGAGCAGATCAAAGCAAAATAAAATCACTGCTGGTTATTAGCTACAACTTCTAAAGTAAATTTCAAATTCAGACATTCTGGTTAAATTTTTACATAAATTTTACTTACCACGATATGAAACAAGTTCTTTGTTTTGGTTACACAATACAAACATGTCATCTTCTAAAGTAATAAAATTAAGATACTGATCAAACACCTAGAAATTAAGGAATAGTGGTCAGAATAGTCCAGAGCGAAGCATAAAAAACCCCATATATGATTTACTGCTACCTAATTTTGAACATTTTACAATAATGCCTATTAAAAGAAAGAAATGCAAGATATAATTTATTAATTAAAAAGTCTGTGAAAAGATTGAGTGATTAAATAAAAAATGGCTAGTCTTCGCGAGCGAAGATCCGGGGAAGGTCTTTCCACCTTCCAGCCTGTGCATTGGATTTTTTAGGTGAGACACAGTGTGCGCGGAACTGAGCCCACCCTTTAATCCTAAGGTTCATCTGCCGGGGCCAAGCGAGCTTGGACGGTGGCAGCAAGGTCCTTAGGACGTAGATGGATTACCTTTACAGGGTTAACGAGCTCCATCTGCCCGGGAGTGTCCCTGACTGGGAATCAAACCCAGGTCTTGGCGGTGACAGCGCCGCGCCCTTACCACTAGACCACCAGGGGCTCCGAGTGATTAATACAAAATATTAGAGCACTGAAAATTGGCAGAACAGTTCAACTGTTTCTGTGGACAAATTTTTAGTAGCCAAACATCACTAAAAAAAAAACACATATGGAGGACATTTCAATATTATAGGTTCATTTTTTGTGAACATGAAGGACTTCAACATAAGCAGCACTAAGGTCTCAGGCAGGACAAAGGAAAGAGGGTAATATCTGAACAATAAGACATTACAGCTCATGAATTCTAACTTTTCTGTAACATAGCCATACATTCAGGAAAAAAATTAAATCTCTCCATGGAATAAACTATTCATGGGATTTCACAACAGAAAAACAGATTTAAGACAGTTAGTTTACACTGCTACACCAGCTTACTCCTGCTGAGGATCTAAGGCTTAAACAACACAAGTAGAGTTCATTTCATTTCACAACAGGTTCTTTGTCTCATGCCAGTAGTACTAACTGGAGTGAGAAAAAGTGAATTTATTTAATTATATATGAAAATAATTAGTTAATTTACAGGTTTTGGTACATCCAACAAAAGAGTAAATACTTGACACCTGCCTTTAAATCATAAAGGTATGGGAGTGTACTCACAAGAAGAGTACGTTTGTACGAAATTTTATTTAAAATGACAACTGCACTCATACTGCTCTTTCTATGTATTTAGGAGCTAAAACCCCACCTCAACATATATGCACCGAAGGCACTCAATTAGCTGATGAGATCAGGAACACCCTGAAACCTCTTATCATTTAGCACAAAAGTCTTGCAGCACTTGGACTTTTGACTAAGCCAAAGTATGGTACTAAGCTGCATTAATGAGATGACTGTAAATTCCCTTTTTTAACCCAGTATGCCTGACAACAAGAATTCAATAACACTTGTAATGGTGTTAACATTAGGGACTGGGAGACTTTCTTACCTTAGCCACTTGAGATACTGCATTAGCACCTATAGCAGCATTTGCAATATCTTCCAGTTTACTTCTTGAAATGGCAGAAATAAAGTTTAAATAATAAGATTCATAAAGCTGGTTTCGAAGATCCTAAAAGAAAGGAAAAACACAACCCTTTTCCTGAAAAAGTACTAATATATTTCTGACTAATTAAAAAAAAAATCATAATTTTACTACGCAGTGTTACAATTATCCACAGTCAAGCTAAATTTTCAGAAGTGCTTGGCTGTCTGTTCATACAGCTCTGTACAGTGTTTTGATTACATATCCAGATATAAGCAACCTAACATAGAACTGCAAAAAAACAGGAAATGAAATTTAATCTCAAAGACAGCAATCGCTATTCCACACCTTACCGCAGACCAAAAATACCCTTTGCTCTTTTCTTTCCTTTGGCAAAGGCATCAACCTTCCATCTCCTCCCAGAGAATGGAAAAAACGGAGATTAGCCTAATCTAAGCCTCCCGCTCAAAGCAGCATCAAACAGTGCAGGTGGCTCAGGATTGTGTCCAGTCAGGTTTAGAACATCTACAGGGATGGAGATTCCACAAACTCTCCAGGTAGTCTGTTTCAGTGTTTCTCTACCCTCATTAAAATAGCTTTTTCTTATGTTTAAATGGAATGTTTGTACCCACTGCCTCTTGTCTTTTCACTTCCTAAAGCCTCTCTCTGAAACACACAAGACATATTTACCCTTCTATTTTCTGGGAAATGGAAGTTTTGTGTGTAAACATTTTGTGTAATATTTTCATGACCAATACGTGCTTATGTGTCAAAAATGTCAGCAAAGGTGTTTAGACATACACAAGAATTATATATAGAACGGTCACACCACAGTGAGTGCAGAATTACTTCACACACTGTTGTGTCCACTCATCTGAAACATTAAGCATGCAAGTTACCTGGCACATTCTGTCAATATTTTCTTCTGTTGGCATTACAAAGTAAACAGCTGGAACATCTGGAATAGCGTCCCGATCTGAATGCAAAAGCCTGACAGGAACAAAAATATATCCTTAATGTGCTGCTTCTCTGATATGTGTAAAATTAAAAAAGTTAAAGAAATTATGTACAAGTAAATGTAATTTTCCACAATGTTGTCCTATATTTAGCTATATTTTTAGCAAGAATGAGACATGAAAAGAAAAGCAAAAAATCACAGTTGTATAATTTTTGGCTAATATATTAATAAATGTCTCCAAAGTTTATTCAAAACTTGAGAAAAGGCTTTAGAAATCTTCAAAAATAGATTATCCATTCAGAGGAAGCTAAAATACTGCATCCACAAAGTTCACATGCAAACTGTTGACATGATAAAAAATCCCTGCATATCTCATTCTATTAAACTTGCCTTTCCTGCTTAAAGGCAAGGTTCTTAGATGATTTTCTCACATTTCTGCTAATGTGTTAAAATGTTAAACTGTGTTTCTATTTCTAGCCTTCACTTAGCAAAAGTTTATCAAATTTTGAAAAAATAAATGTATCTTCAAAGTTTCTTCATGATTATTACCACAGTTAAGGAATGACAACGAATTAAGTAAATGTAATCTGGGGAAAAAGAAATGAGAAATGTCTTAAAATAATACTTAAAGATTCCATATGTTTGACAGCAAACAATTAAATTCTATGTGTAAAAAGACAAGCAGAAAACACACACAGTCCCATGAAACAGTTTGTGCCAATATAATTTTAACATATATGATTACAGAGGGATTTGTAAAGACATATTCCAAAAGAATACCTCTTGGGTAATTTTTGAACAGGGGCCTCCTGTACTTAGGAAGAAATCCTACTGAACAGTGTTTGGAACCCTCTCTCCGCTCCCTGATTAATGCCATTGGATTTAAGGAACAAGTCAGGATATAAACTTTAGTTGTTATTTATTCTGATTTTTCACTGTTTTGTTCATGACTTGCAGGAATATTAAATAAAGTTCTCTTTAGAAAAAAAATACAAATTTTGAAAAAATACTTACAGATGCAAAGTGATCCCCATATCTCTCAGCTCTTTCACTGACAGCAAAGGTGAGATTATATCTTGGCCAAATCTGTCATAAATGAGAACCTGAAACAGATACACATCATCTTAAAAAGTGCTGTAAAAAGTGGATACTGAAGAATATAGGATACAGTGGATGCAGGAATTCAGATGTAGGAAACTACTACCCTAATCTGAAAAGTGCTTAAACATCTACCAGTTTAAAATAAATCATTAATTTGTCACGGACTTCCTTTTGTGCTTATGAATTAATAAAATATAAAAAAGAACAAGAAGAAACTCAGACATAAATGGGGGAAGAAGAACCATCACATCTATCTTCTGCAAACTGTCTTGACAAACAAGTGTGCTGTCAGAAATTTGTTATTATATGTGCAGAGTTTTTCTGACTGCATTTGAGAGATGGAGGAGACAGGAGGAGACCCAGAGAGGAATCAGTGAAAAAAGACAACAGATGAAGAGACAGAATTTATGCTTTGTAGTAGTAACAACAACTTCTCATGAACTACAAGTTACATTTTAAAGGTAATAAAGGTAGCTTGAGTTCAGCTTGTTCAAGGTTATCAGTAGTTCTTCCCTTTGTATGGGTTTCTTTCTGACTTTGAGTTTACTTATAAGGTATCATGCAAGCTTTTGCCAATGGAATGAATGAGACCTAAGTATATTTGAAAAACATTCTCCTCAGTTACTCATTAAAATATTGCATAAAGAATCAGTTAGTCATTCGGTCATCAAGCAACCAATATCTGAATTTGTCTCAGTAGTTTTGATAATCAATTCTGTATATTTATAATACAGGAAAAAATTAATAACATAGGGAAGATGAACTCGAGTTAGTTAAAATTTGCAAATCGGAACTCTTCTGAACACTATAAAATTCTCATATTCCTGTTCAAATAGTTCTTACCTTCCATACTGGTTCTCCTGTGCTGTTTTTAACAGGAGGAACATTGAAGTTCAGCATGCGTTTCAAAGCCACTGGAAAATAAAGGCGAATAACTCTTTACTCTCTTTACACTTCAACAACAGTGATTAAACACATTAGCAGTGTTTTATTATATATTTTATTTGAGAGGAAAACCATCATAAAATATAAAGGCAACAAATAAAATTTTCATTACTTTTATATAGCTTTGACTGACAAGTGGCTTATGTCAGATAAAATTTATGGGGTCCAGAAGACACTGCAAAAGGAAAAGAAGCAAGTCACAGAACATTAACTCTCCTTAGTTATACATGCTATATGACACAGTTTGCCTTAAAAATAAGTCCAGTATCTTCCTTAAAGTGCATTCTGGGCAGTAGGAATTGGTTTGCTTTATTCCCTGATCTCTTTTCCTACTCCACTGGAACAACACTATAATAATGTAATAATGGCCAATCTTTGTGAGCGAAGATCTGGGGAAGGTCTTTACCCCTTCCAGCCTGCGCATTGGATTTTTTTTTTTTTTAGGTGAGACACAGTGTGCGTGGAACTGAGCCCACCCTTTAATCCTAAGGTTCATCTGCCGGGGCCAAGCGAGCTTGGACGGTGGCAGCGAGGTCCTCAGGACGTAGATGGATTGCCTTTAAGGGCTAACGAGCTCCACCTGCCCGGGAGTGTCCCTGACCGGGAATCGAACCCGGGCCTCAGCGGTGACAGCGCCGCGCCCTTACCACTAGACCACCAGGGGCTCCCGGAACAACACTGGAACAACACTATACACACAAACAAAAAATACCTTTATAACTGACTAAAACTGATACACATTTTAAAACATTTTGAGAAGTCATATGAGGAAATTGCTGCTTTAAGGGGAACAAAAATACCCTTAATTTGCATCAAGAAAACTCTTAGAAAAATGAATGAACTTACATTTAACTTGCCATTCAACACAGAAACCAAAGCAGATTCCTTCACCTACCTCTAATTTATAAATCTATTAAGTAATGAGTCCTTCCTCAGTTACCTTATTAAACAACACACTATGTGCTGCTCTCACATCTTTGACTAACAGCAAAGGACTATTTGCATCATTATAAATTAGCAGCTATTCTCTTCAAATTCATAACCAAAATCATCACAGGGTTTCGCAAAGAGGAAAATCAGAGCAACATATATCACTTTGCTCATAAATAGAAAGCAGTAGAAAACTTCTGACTCTGGCTGAATGAAGCCTGTGAGCATACTCAGTGCAGTTCCCTGGGATTTACAGTATCACAGGACAGCTCAGGATGGAGAGGTCCTTGCGAAACCTCGAATCCAACCTGCTGCTCAAGCAGGGTCTAGGCCAGGCTGCTCAGGTCTTTATCCCGTCAAGTCTCCAGGGGTGGATATCCTACAACCACACTGTGCAACCTATGGCACTGACTGTCCTTATGGGGAAAAGTTTTTCCTTATGCCCAGTTTAAACATCTCATTTATGTTATGTAATTTATGCCAGTTGTCCCTCACCCTACTGCCATACACCAGTACAAAGGAGTCTGGCTCCTTCTCCTCAGTGCTGCCCATAGGTATTAGGAAGCTACTGTTTGGTCCCCTTGAAGCCACCTTTTCTCCAGGCAGAACAAGTCCTACTGGTACATTCTTCCCTCAGTGCTCAAGCCCCTGATAACTCTGGTAGTCCCCACTGACTCCCTCCAACTGCTAGACAGCTTTCCTGCACTGTAGCCACAGTGGATGCAGTACTACACAGGGTCTCCTGGGGTTGGGTAGGGGAGATAACCACATCGCTCCATCTGCTGGTTGTGCTCCTGTGATGTTGCTATGCAGGGCCTCACTGTGGGCTCATGTTCAGCTTGTTGTCCACTGAGAATCCCTGCAGGCCTTTTCAGCAGTGCTGCTCTCCAGCAATCAGTCTGGCAATTCCAAACTGTTCTCTGGTCTGGCAAAACACTGTTGCCTGTATGTTGCAAGGGGTTCTTCCTTTCTAGGTGCAGGAATTTACATTTGTCATCGTTACATTTCGTAAGATCTCTGCTGGCCTATTCCTCTTGCCCACATAGGTGCCTCTGAGTGGCAGTTCTGCCCTCAAATAGAACAGATTCCCCCAGTTTGCCGTCACCTGTACAGTTAATCAGAGTATACTGTGACACTTCCTCCAGGTGACCAATAAGAGATTTTAAATAGGAGAGATCACAGAATACACTCATGTGGTGCTCCAGTTGTTACTAGCCTCTAGGTACATTATGTCTGATTAATCACAACCCTCTGAGCCTGATCATGCAGATGTTTTGCTTTATGTATCTAGCTGCTCATTCATTCAGTCCGTAACATCCTGACCTAGATACAAGGACAGATCAAAAGCCTTGCTGAAGTGAAGGTAAATGACATGCTCTATTGTCCTATTGCCTACAAGTCCAGTCATTTTCTCATTGGAGGCAATTAAGCTGGTCAGGCATGGATTACCATACACAGATCCATGCTTGCCTTTTCCTTCATGTGATGAGAAGTATTTTCTAATGGGATTCACTCCGTGATTGACTCCAAAGTGACATAAAGGCCTGTAAGACTGTTGGTGAAGACTGGGGCAAAGGCAGCATTGTGTTCCTCAGCCTTATCTGTGCCTATCACCACTAAATGACCAGGTCCATTTAGCAATGAGCCAACCTTTTTTGCTTATTCACATTTTTGCTACTAACGTTGTAGCAGAAGCACTTCTCATTTCTCTAGATATAGGCTGCACCATTCAACTTCACTTGAACTTTGGCTTTCCTAACACCATCTATTCATGCCCAGGTAATGTTTCCGAAGTCCTCTTTCACAGCCTGTCCCTGCTTCCTCCTCGGTACTGTCCTTTCAAATCACATTACTAGCAGTGAAATGTGACTGTGGGAAGATCCAAGCTAGCAGTGAGTCCTAAGTCTCCCTGGAAACCAGCCGTCCACTTTCTTAACACTTTTTTCTTTTCTTCTTTTTAAAATACCATGGAGCAGCCCTGAGAGTTGATTACAGGCTGCTCCTGGACTCTTTGGTCCCTCACCACTGGTGACATCTTCAGCCATTATGAGCAATATTTTTAAAGCTCTATGGTTATGTATTTTGGTACTACGGGAGCTGAAACAGCTGCTTTGCAGAGTTTATCAGCTTAAAGTAAAACTCAGCATGAGTTCTATGTGAAGGAAGACAGTAATCAGACTGTCACAGTTATGTGCTGTGACAATCAAGACAAACAGTCTCTGAGCTTCTTTTTTTGTACTCATATTGTCAGTTCATTTACACTTCTGCTGAATGTTCCCTGGGGCAAGGATCACGTTTTTACCGTGCTTGCACAATGATATGCTTTGACTGGTTATGAACCAGGATAAAGGTCACAATAGATAGTGTACATATATGGTAATACAAACACTAAATCATAATAAATCTTTCCCTTTTTCCATATATTTTCAGTTCCTCAATCTATCTCCAAGCAAAAGACCCAAGAGAAGACAACATAGGTCCAGTGGTAAAATGACTGAAGTAATCAAGTAACAATTATCAGCAAATGGACAGGGGGACTCAGTGCACCCTCAGCACGTTTGCCAATGACATCAAGCTGCACGATGAGGCCACAGAATCACAGAATTATTTAGGGCTGAAAAGACGTCTGAGACCATCAACTCCAACCACTGACTGACTGCCTCCTTGTCAACTAGACCACGGCACAATTGCCATGCCCAGTTGTTTCTTGAATACCTCCAGGGATGGTGACTTCACCATCTCCCTGGGCAGCCATTCCAATGTTTTAACAACCCATTCCATGAAGAAATTCCTCCTCAGTAAGCTGGAGCAAAGAGATGTCATATAGAGGGACCCTGACAGGCTTGAGAGGTGGGAACTGTGCAAACCTCATGAAGTTCAATAAGGCCAAGTGCAAGGTCTCGCAGCTAGGATGGGGCAATCCCAAGCACAAATACAGGTTGGGCAGAGAACAGATTTAGAGCACTCCTGAGCAGAAGGACTCGGGGGGGTTGATGGATGCCAGCTTGATATGAGCTGGCAATGTGCACTTGCAGCCCAGAAAACCAACTGTACCCTGGGCTGCATCAAAAGCAGCATGGCCAGCAGGGTAAGAGAGGGGATTCTGTCCCTCTACTCTGCTCTGGTGAGACCTCACCTGGAACACTGCATCCAGCTCTGGATGTGGACCTGTTGAATCAAGTCCAGAAAAGAGTCACCAAAATGATCTGGAGGCTGGAATACCTTTCCTATGAACACAGGCAGAGGGAGTTGGGTTTGTTCAGCCTAGAAAAGAGAAGGCTCTGGGGAGACCTTATAGCAGCCTTCCAATACCTAAAGTAGGTTAGAACAATGCTGGAGAGGGACTTTTCACGAGGGCTTGTAGTGATAGGACAAGGGGGAATGGCCTAAAACTGAAAGAGAGTAGGTTTAGATTAGATATAAGGTAAGAATTCTTTCCTATGAGGGTTGTGAGATGCTGAAACTGGTTGTTCAGAGAAGCCGTGGATGCCTCATCCTTGGAAGTGTTCAAGGCCAGGTTGGATGGGGCTTTGAGCAGAAGGTGTCACTGCCCAGAGCAGAGAGGGGGTTGGAACTACATGATCTTTAACCCAACCCACTCCATGAACGTGGTGAAGCACAAAAGAAAAGAATAAAGCTGTACAGAATACGAGTGCAAAGAAAATGGGCTTTATTAGAACGGTAGCAAAGAGAAGAAAAGCAAAGGATTGGAAAGGAACATCAAGTAGCACTATCAATGGCAGATGGACACAGGAATGAGATTGCAGAAAGGACTCCTGGTACAAAAAGATGGAACATACTAGTCAATACTCAATGTCCACACAGAGACTCTGACTTTTTTTGGCAGATAATTTTAAACATTTCATGCTACATAAATGCATCCAGAACCGTCTATACCACCAAAGATACTATAGATGTCAAGGAGAAAGTGACAGGATTACAGCTCAAACAACTGACAACAACTTCGGCAAGCAAGAGAAGTAGAGGACTGTGGAGTCGGCATCCTCTATGCTTTAGGAGTACATTCAAGGCTCTACAGAGACAAAAGAGTCAATTAAGGACTCAGCAATGTGTAAGAAGGGACCGAATAACAAACGCTTTACTCACAGAAAACCTGCATTAGTTGTTAATCTCGTATTCTCAATTTCTTGAGGGTCAGTACACAGTATTGTCGTAACAGGAGCATCACAATAGCAGATTTATTTAACGCTATTTCCCGCTGATCCTTCTCACGAGCAGGAGGAAGCCAAACCGGGGGGTGTGCACCCACGGCCGCGGGAGAAGGCACCGTTCCCGTCCCGGGCCCGCGCCAGCTCCTCCCCGGGGGCGCCTTCCACACCCCGCGGCACCTACGGCTGGGGCCTGGGGGCCGAAAGCCGCGGCCCGAGGCCTCCGAGCAGAGGCGGTGGAGCGGCGTCCCAGGTGCCGCCGAGGGAGAGGGCGGTGGAGGGGCCGCCACCCCCTTGCCGGGAGACCCAAGCCGGCCGAGAGGGTGCGAACCCCCGGCGGAGGCGAGGCGGCGCCCATGCCCCGCCCCGCGAGGATACGGTCAGGCTCCCCGGCGGCAGCGTGCGGCTGGCCCGGCTCCCTCCCTGCCCCGAGCCCCGGGAAGGCGCCGCACGGCAGGGACCGCGGCCGGCGCTCACCTGTCTGCTTCTCCCGGATCCCGGCCGCCATCTTCCCGGCCGCGCCGCCCCGCCCCGCCCGCCGCCTGCGCAGCCGCCGCGACACGTGGCGGCCCCTGCGAGCGGGGCGGGCCCGGCCCGGCCGCGCCCCCGGCCCCGCCAGGTGCGCGGGGAGCGGCCCTGAGGGAACCGCTGCTCACGGTCCGGCAGGGGGGCTGTGCTGGAGCCCAGCTAGAGCGGCATTCACACCTTTCCTCTCCCCGCCACCCCCACCAGCAAAAACCCGCTGGAGTAGTTAAGTGTTTGCTCTCGCACCGAAGTTTCACGGAGGTAACTGGAACAGCATGAGCTGCACTCAGATTGAGTACATGAAAGGACTGAAGTTTCAAAACCAGGCAGCTAGCTATAAATAAAGTCATTAAGGAAAACTAGTTTCGAGTTTGCTTGCCTCTGCCCCAGGTAGCACATCTCCAGAGGCAGCTTTCCTTGGGTTCTCCATGCTGTTAACACCATCCTACAGTGGGAAGACCTCACTCGCCCTAACGCAGTTTTGGGATACTAAGATATCTGGATAAACATGTTATATATTTATATAAATCTACAGGTACACAAATGAAACTACAGAACATAGTGATAATTTAATGGAGTTTAATCCTGTGTTTAAAAAATAAAAAAAAAAAAAACTGAAGACAGTTCCATATATAACCCTTTATTGCACTTTGAACATATACATAACATTTCCCACAATTACTGATTATTTCAACACTGATGCTACATCTCTCCCATATAATGTTGCTTGAAGATGCAACAGTTCAGGCACTGATCCTGCAGTTCAAGTTAGAGCTAAAATATTTATAAAATTACATTTTCTTGCATAACATTCTAATTACTGTAAGTTTAAAAAGAACATTGTTTATGCAATATAAAAATCAGACAGTTGAATTGTTGGTTTGGGTTTTTTTTACATACATTAATATTTTAAAAATTAACTTTCTGTGTGCATACGATTTGACACTTAAAAAGTTTAAGCAATTTAATTTTTCTTTTGCCCAACTAGGAACTCCCTTAAGTAAAAATCAGTAAAGTTTGAGCTGTAAAATGCTTTACCATATAATACAGAATCAAGATAAACTTTAATATTTTGTAGGCTCCAAAGTTGCATTTGCTTCTATTTAAAACAGATTTTTTTAATATACTATTTTCAAAATGTATATGTAAAATGTGAGTGTGAATTAATGACTAATACTCTCAAAACCCTCAGGTCTTCACAGGCTGAACATCTTAATGAAAAATGTCAAAGCTGCAGTATACAAGGATTAAGTTTAAACACAGTTCTCCTTCTGACTGTATTTCACTCTTAAGCCAGTTAGTTAAAAATGCTAACAGCTTTTTCTGGTAAGCATCCTTTGAATAGGCGAAAGTCAGTCAGAAATTTCTTACTCCTTTGCTTTTCAAACATAGAGCTAAAATATTTGAGGGTGTTTTTAATTGTACGTGCATTGTTAAGGAGGCTCTACTAAACCAAATATATTATTGTTTAGTACAAAATTATCACTGTAGAAAATAAATAGCTTATTTGATATGCTTATTCCAAATGGATGCTTAGGGTTTGATGCAGAAACTGTGCGGTGAAGTTCTGTGGCCAAACACAAAGAGCACTGCAATAGTTCTTTTGTGATGCTGACAAATTTTACAAAAGATGAAATTCTGTAAGAATGTATTTACTACATAACTGATGTATATGCAATTATTCTCTGTGTTACAGAAATACTGAAAGAAAGCAAGTTCCCTAATTTCCAGGTGTGCCTCAGGTTATGTTTATGTAAAATGAAAACTACTTGATATTGCACTTTAGAGACCTGTTGTAATAAATTTAAGATTGGTCTATATAAACAAATGCTGAAAATGCAAAGAGGAGAGGAATACAACTGGAATATACTGGAATGTCTAGATAGAGCTGATCAACAGAAAAAGAAAGAAAACTTGTCCTGAATGCATAGATATCAGTTTTAGAAAATGGGAACCAATTCTATGTTAGAGAAACCCTTTCAAGCAATATTAGATATTACACAATTTTACAAATTCAGTGTGTGGATACAGCATTGTATAGCAGAAGGTTTTAAAGTTAACATTTCCTACAACTGAAAGGTTAGTTCTACCTTTATATAAAACCCTTTCAACTGCTGAATTCAAAAGAAATAAGCAATAAAAGGTGTGAACTCTATTTTTGTAATCTCAGGTATGTTTTTGAAGCTCTGTATTCACATTATCTTTGTATTTCTTTCTCCACTGGAGGTTTTAAAATGTTGTTTATTTAATTCTAAGTTCTGAACAGTTTCCCTTGCCACTACAGATGCCAGAAGTCCAGGAATTGTCCATTAAAATTATTCACACTCTGCTACTTCTGTAAGTTCTGTACTTATCACACAGAAAAATCACATAATATTACAGAAGACATTTATTTTTAACTAGGCAAGAAAAAGGAATACTGCGCTGGGTACAATACTCGTTTTTTAAGTATAATATTTGCAGGAGACTCATTGCTGTATTTTAAAAATACAAACATACAATATGTATCCTTATTAAGCAAACAAATTTGCACCAAACCATTCTCATTATAATGGCAATAGACCATTCTGAAAACCAAGAATACAAATAAGTTATTGGAAGAATGAGACTTAAAAATTGTGCAGAGATGAGAAACATGGATTATTATTGGAGGAAAAAACCAGAAGACAGTGAGAAAATACTTAGTCTATAAACAAGTCAAATTACATTCTCCAAGAGCTCATATATTTATTTTAAAGTAGATTTTAATATGCTTTTGACTAAGAACCAAAAACACTGCTAGTCCTGTGTTAATTTCTAATGACAGGACTTTGATGCGATTAGATTGTTTTAGCCACTTGAAAGTGAGAAATGTCTGATCTAAGGCTTGCAATAATTTCCTTTGACTTTGAAATAAAAATTGAAAAATTAAGTGGCAACAAGTGGCATACATGCTTTTGTTATCCAGTGATGAAAATAGGTCTTTTTATATAAAGATTAGCACTTCTCCCGGGATCAAGAAAGAGAAGCTGCAGCAGTTTAAAAATGATTTCAAAACACCTGCATATTGTTAAAAGAACTGTGTAATTTAAATAACCCCTCTGCTTCTTCGTATTTAACCATTTCTAGTGTAGTCTCAAATTAAGAGTCTTGACTGGCACTTTTGCAGTTCTTGAGCTGCAGTAAACTGCTATGTAATTGGCATTTAGTAATAAAATTCATTAATTAGAGGAATACTTGCAATGAACCCTAAACCAGAACCTGAAATCAGATTAGTATGGATTATTATTTTTCCAGAAGCATCTATCCATTTATAATTTCTATGGATCTACTTTCTTGCCAAGGTATTCAGAAGTAGAGCAATCCTGCTTGTATTTTCAATTAAAACCAAGCTATGATTAATAAAAAGGGTACAATTACTTTTCAGTATTTTGAATAATGTGCATACACATAGATATATATAGATATATACCTATCTATATTACATCTATAGCACAACCTATGTTATAGTACAGGTGGTCAAACTGACAGGGGAAAATAGTAATTTCAAAACAGAGACCTGCATACATTTAAAAAAGTGTACTTAAACACCCTTTCAGTTTCATGGTTTTAGCATTAGTAACATAAAGTGTTGCTGTGTAGGAATTTCACTACTCTTCTTTTATGGCTTAATGGTATTTATACAAATACTGCAGCACTAAAGTATCTTTTATACATTTGCTCAGAACGTACCTACAATTGAAGAGGAAGAGTTTAGAATAAAAGTTAGAAAAGTGTCAGGCCCAGACAAGCTTGATGGTAGACTGCCTTTACTTTAGAAAAGTTTTAGTGCATATTTGTATGAAAGTACTGACTTCAATGGAAGACAAATTTACATATTCTAATGAGCAACAAACTGTTCAATACTTTCATACCAAACAACACGAAGTCTAACTCATATTTCACATTGAAAGACCAATTATTGTTGCATATTCAACACTTCTAGTTTTTACTATTTTGGTCTATGTGTAATTAAAAACTAGTGTATGACAGCAGAATGCAGTAATGTGCAAATGTCAAAGATTTTGTTCAATTTTTGTTTTGAAACACAAGTTCAGTGTAATTTTGTTCTTGTGATATATTATTTTGCCTAGGCTTTCTCCAGACTTTAAATTTTAATGCATTAACCACAATGACCTTTTAAAACTCCAAGTATTTTAACTTTCCTATGTCTCTCTGAACCATCAGAATGTAAATGAATCAACATAAAAAAACAAGTACTGAAAATATATACATGGAACTGAAGAACTGCATAACAGTTTTACTTGAAACAAAGCTCTACAGAAATTATCTTAAAGATGTACCTGACTTGCCTTTGATAAATAATAAGTTACTGAAGTATGTGATACAATCCACAGACTTACCTGTTACAGAGTTTGGTACTTATACTTGTCTACAGCAAAAGTAGATATTTAAACTACTTCTGCAAGAGACTGTTGACTCAAGTAAACTTCAAAAGGAGAATTATTCAAGAAATAAAGTGTATTTTCATTTGAAAATTGTTTTCCATCTAACAATATTACTACTTTCAGCATATCTTTGGAAGAAAAGTGTGAAAAGGCTGAGAGCACATTGTCCAAAAATACAGTAGCAAATTGAAAGTAGATGTTCCTGCAGGAAACTGAAGTTTCCAACATCCAGTTTAGTAGCAAAAATACTTATTCACTTTCAACTCTTAGTGTGTTTCTGATGGTGAGCTCCATTTTATTTTTAAACTGCTGGTATGTTTTTGTTATAGGGAGCTCTAAGCTATTAAGGAGTCTGTTTCCAATGGGGTATCTTATACGCAAAAATTTAATAGTAGGTTCAGGATCAAAACCAATGGATGGTATAGACGGGGAGCCTGTTACGAACAGCAGGATATCCTCAAATGTCACTACAGACTCACCACCTGAAAAAAAAAGGATTAGGTTTTATCACTGATGGTCTATTACACATAAACCATTATCCTGCACGTTAAGTTTTAGAGCAAAAAAAAGCCCACAAAAAATCAGATCAATATGCTGAATAAATATGCAGTTCTATGGCTCAATAAGAAAATGTTTAACAAGCAAAACTCACTTGGGTTAGTTCTGAAAAATCTTAAGTGAATAGAAAAAAACTCATCTGTAAGAAAAAGATAGAAAACAGTGGGCTTTAAGACTTTAGACAAACTATTTAATAAAGGATTTTTCTGTATCACTGAAGTTGTGTTTTGTTTTCTTTTTAAATTCACATGAGTTCTAGTTCCTATCTTTCATGTATTTACCCCTCTGAAGTTTGATTATAACTGGATAACAGTTTTAGAAATTCCAATTAATAAGAAAGAGAGTGAAGAACAACAATTAGGAACTGACAGTGACTGCAAACCCTTGAATTTATTTATCCCAATGAACTTCATAAATCAAACCTAGTATACATACCAGCAACTAAATACCCTGAACAGAGAAGGGAAGAAAAAAAAATTACTTACTTTCCACATCTTGCAAATAGCCCATCCAAAAATCAGCACCTTTAACTTCCTTTACATGTGATGACGGATGGATTGTAAAGAGATCACAAATAGTTTCTGCTGAAAGTCTTTCAGGTTTGTGGCACAATACGCTAGAGAACGCATCTGGGTGCATTTGCATTTTCTCCAGAACACCAAGAGTTTTCAAACCTTGCCTAAAACTAGAAGGGAGGGGAAAAAAAAAAAGAAAAAAAGAAAAAAGAGTGACCATGCATCAGAACTCTCCGTTTTATAAAGCTGGAAGATTGGATACAAATAAATCTTCCCCATCTGCAGTCTCCAAGTCTTGTCGATAAGGTGTAGCGAATAGTCCCATTTTAACAATCTAGATGTTTCTATGGAGCTTTTTGGGCAGATGAAAGAAATACCAGTGATATGCAGAAATTAATTTTATTTCCTAGTACTCAACTGTATGTGCAAGGTTTACTTTAAACTTTTACATAAAACACAACAAATCTCTTTCTTACATTTTTTCAGAAAACAGTTAAAAATGCTTGTCTCTAGGTAAAATGAGATGTCTTAAAAGGTAGCCTTTGCTTGGCTTCTGCAGTCTGCATGTGCTTACATGCTGTTATTTCTCCCTGTGGCAAATGCAAATAACAGTATCCTGGGCTGTACCAGGAATTGTGCTGCCAGCAGATCAAAGGAAATGATCCTTTAACTCTGTCCAGCACTGGTATGGCTGCACTTGAAATGCTGTGTCCAGTGCTGGTCTCCCCAGTGCAAGAGAGAAATGGACACACTGGAGGAGAGCCCAGCAGAAAGTGACTCGGATGATTAAGGGACTGGAGCACAACCCAGTAAGGAAAGGCAGAGAGAGCTGGGATGCTTCAGCCTGGAGAAAGTAAAGTTCAGGTAGAATCCCACTGCCTACAACTATCTGAAGGGAGTGTGCAGGAGTGTGAAGGAAGTCAGAGACAAGGGGTTCTAAGTGGTGGTGCCCAGTGACAGGACCAGTGGCACTGAGCACAAACTGAAACACAGAAGGTTCCATCCAAACATCAGGACCCACTTTTTTACTGTCCAGGTGACTGAGTGCTGGCACAGGTTACCCAAAGAGGCTGTAAAGCCTCCGTCCACAGAGGTATTAAAAAGCTGTCTGGACATGGTCCTGGGCAACTGATTCTAGATGGCCTGGCTTAAGCAGGGGTGGTGGACAAGAGAAGTTCCAGAAGTCCTTTCCAACCTACACACCAATCTGACTCTGTAATTTAATTAAATGCATTTAAACACACCCACCTCTCCAAAACCAAAATCAAACCAAAGCAAAGAACCCAAACGGCTCTGTAGGTTGAAAAAAATTTCACTTGTTACTGTGCATTGGACAAGAACATTTCAAGCAACTGGCTTTCCAGTTTAGCTGTCATAATCACAATCAAAATTTTACTTTAAGGAGTTTACTCATAATTTCTTATATATTGATAGGCTGAATCAATAAAATTCAGAATAAACATGTTGGAAAGTGTACAGTTGGGTGTAGAACATTTAACAGCTAAAATGACCAACTCTTTAGTTACTCTCAGTCCTTGATAGTGACAAGCAAATTCTGTTCTACTCACTTATGCACTTCTAAGCCCATCTCCAAAAATGCACAAAACCACATTACTCCATAAACAAACAGGCTAATTATTATCTTTTACTTTCTAACTGACAAGTTTTAAAATATGATATATATTGTTCAAATATGCCAGAGGGCCATGACTGAAAGACTAATTGCTCTGAACTTTATTTAAAAAAAAAATCCTCACATTCAAAATTAGTTTTCATAGCTCTTGGAGATTCAGTTTTTTCAAATTTGTCAAAGATAACACTATAAATGTTTTGAGTATAAATTCAGCTATACTTGTTAGAATAATTAGCATCTAATGCATTTTTACTGAGCAGATGAAGAATTGGAAGTAAGGTCAGAGATCAGTCAAATAGTCAACAGCTGCAGCTTTTCCAGCTAATGAGGTCATCGCTACCTCGCGGAAACATCAATGCAATGTTAATGTTCTAAGCAGGTCACCTTGTTGACCTTATTGCTCTCCTAATAGAAAACACAAACTCCTTGATTAGAACTTTGGAAAACTCATTAAAATTTGAAACATATGTTTAACGTTTTTAAAATTTAAAGATTCTGGATTCAAGCAATGCTGAATTAAAAATTAATACAAGCTTAAGAAATTTTGTAGTCTTCGTGATGCTTTAAAAACTTAAAAGTGAAAAAAAAGTTTAAAAACTGTGAATCTGCCCTCTTTACAAGGTTGAAAAATGAATGTGACCAAAAAGTGGAACAGAGCAAATACGCAGAGAAATAATTTCAGTCCTTCAGTTTAACTAAGCAGTTAACAGTTGCTAATTAATCCACTGAAAATTACAGTACATTCCATTGGTTTAAATGGAGAATAAGTAAGAACACGTGGAAGTTAGTTTTAGCAACGTATTATTTAGTATTTCAGTGAGGAAAAAACCCAAGTAGTATGAAAACTCAAACAAAACAAACCTTTCTAAGGGTGAAATAATTCTCTTGATTACATGATGGATCAATATGTCATTCACCAGCATATTCTTATCACACAAAGCTGTTATAGGTCTTAAACATCCAGCAGCAGCAAGGAATTCATAGCAGTCATGTATTGTAGACTGCAGGCTGGACAGACTATTTGCATATTTTATCTGTATAAAAAGACAAAAGTTAGAAATTTGTTTACTACATGCATGTATATATGTGAAAAAAAAGCTTTTTAATTTCAATTAAAGTTCTATTCAGTAAGTCTTTATCTCCAAATATACTCTCAAATAAGAAACATAACAAAACTTATTGCTTATTACCATTTTTATTTTTTGTGCTACATCAACATCAGCAACATCTTCCAAAGCTGGCTTCACATTCTCTGGACCATAGACAAGGCAATCGAACAGCGTTTTGGAAAAGAAACCAGGGGATGGACCACCGTGAACCAGAGAAACTGCAATCATTTTACCAGCTTCAAAATAAAGGTTTTCTTTTACAGCTGCAAATAAAAAATATATTTGCTATTTATGCATAGAAATGATTTGTGATCCTCACTTTTTAAAAGAAAGTGTCATAATGCAATTTCTTATTATTTTAGGAGAGGCAACAAATGAAGTTTGCCATCTCCTGATGGCTGAAAGAATAAGATCACATTTTTACATAGGTATACCATATTTTTTTACTTCAACTCTTCAGCCACTATTTTAACTTTGGGAGATGTTAACTTCCTCTTCCACTTTGTACCACATGCACATTTAATTCTGAAACATAAGAACTCAAAGAAGGTAACCTGGGGTCTTTTGGGAGCATGCTATAAGAGATAATGTCCTAGAAATTTGAGGAAAGGAAAATAAGTAGCAGAGAAAGTGAGTCAGGAAGTAAGGAATTCACTTGACGAGAATAAATACATGAATTAAAAAGTTCCAAGTCTCATTATTTGCTGTATTTCTTCCTTCATTGTCATAAACATTACCAACTACACCAATTTTTTTTGCTATTATAAATCCACACCTCAGCCCCCTTCAGAATGGAATAAAAAAAGCATAAAAAAGCCCAAACAATTTCTATTCATCGAGATGATACTCAAGAACTGACACTAATACTGGCTGAAGACTAAAACATGTTTAAAGGTACACAGTTCTCAATGTATTTTTGAACAAAGCATTTAATTACCTTGAAAATCAAGAGACAAATTCTTCGCAGAAGAGCCCTCAAACAATGATGAATTCTGAAGGTGAAGCATTAATAATTGGAAGAAATGGTGTTTTGATGCAGCAGAAGTATCTGTCTTTGGTCTGTTATTGCAGTTAGTGAAATTTATTTCAATGGTGTTTGTAGGACTGAAGTTGCGCTGTCTAAATCCTTTTAAAGCACTATTCCAGATATCATCTGCATTGATGTTAAGCCTTGTTGTTTTTGTATTAACTTGTACCTTTAACTCCTTCAGTATGTTACAAACTTCCTTTCTTTGCTCTCTTAAATGCCTATGAGAAATTACACGCATTTTCAGATGAAATATCTGATTCATAATTAGCAACAGTTATACAGGAAACATTCTTACAATCTACTAAGAACAACACACCTTTAAACACCGTGGCACATTCAGGTATTGCCTAAATTATATCAGTAAAATATTCAGTGTAGATTTTTCAAATTTTAACTCTGTAGTGGTAAATTGTAAAGTACCTCTAAGGACTAGAAAAAAGGAGGTAGAAATAATTACCCTGGCATAAAAAAAGTAGTGATTTCCATCATTCAGTGACACAAACACCACGCCAAACAATTCTCACACTGTCAGTCTGCATTTGAGCAATGTAAAACAACTGAGAAATTGAAGTTTACCAATTTAAGAGATGTTTTGCAACTAAATTAGAATAATCTTTGTTGCTATAATCAAAAAGACATTTGAATGGGAAGAAATGTTGCAGTTCTCATGTAAAAAAATAAGACCTCTTCTTTGTTTTTTAATTTCCAACCAAATCTGTTTCACATACCCTACTACTAGAAGTAACTAATTGCTCCATCAGAATTTTTAGCATATAAGGTAGAATTCATCAATTAACTACTCATAGCCAGATAAAGAATTTTACATCCTTAAAATCAGTATTTTATATTAAAACATGTTGTTTTAGCACTGGTTTTAGTACAATCATGAACTATTCCTATGGTAAAAGTGCAAAACCCTTCAACATTCAAAACACGTCTAATTAGAAGAAAGCAACTAGGATTCTTTTTGTTCCATATTTTCTAAAGAATAACTAGTTGTGCTTTGGTAAAGACAAATATACATTTCTGAGTTTTTATCCCCTCACTAACGAACCTAAAACTTCTCAATAGGTATCATTCTTTTCTCCTCACACCCCTCTAGCATTTACAAACAGCAGAAACCTTTATCGAGCTATGACTCCAGGTTTTCAGTGTACTCATTCCATTTTTCCAGTGACTACATGCATACATATATATCTATATGTATCTCAAACAGCTGATACAATCTGGGCCAGAAGATTCCTAAAACACCTGGATTACAATTTTATGGAACAGGTCCTAAGGGAGCCAACTCAGAGTGGACCTTGTGAGCGAAGTGGAGATTGGTGGCTGTCTTAGCCACAGCAACCATGAGACGACTGAGTTTAAAATCTGTTGACAGGAGGAGAAGTGTCAGCAAAACCTCTACTCTGGACATGAGAGCAGACTTCAGGCTGCCCAGGGAATTAGTAAGTCAAGTCCCCTGGGAAAATGTTTTTTTTGCAGGTGCTGGGGTCTGTGAGAGATATGTATGTATATACACACACAAGTACATATAGCTACAATACACTCATCCTTCCACCCCCTTAGATATTCTGTAGGAATTATGATATAGAGCCATATGATAGGTTACTCTTCAACATAAGAAAAATTAAAAGAAAATACTTTTGCCTCAGGGACCAGTTTCTGTTTAACATCAGTGGAGATAAGGACATCGTCACTCTGTTGGATGATGGAAGTTCTAGGTGTGAGCAAGGTGACAAGTTGTTCTGGTACATTCTCTTTGGTGATCTATAAGTCAAAACAGTAATTCAAGAAGAGATACAATTGAAGAATGCATAACCACTTCTTATTTGAAGACAGCAGCATAGTTTCCCCCTACCATGAAGTCCACCAGTGCCTGAACTACAATTTTAAAAATAACAATTTAGTATTTTATTATATGGTGGTTTAAGGATCTGCTTTTAGTTGGATCCCATAGATGACATGGAAGTTCTGACTGATACATTAAGTAAAAACTAAAATTATTAATTTCTACAGACTTGACAAGTTTTTATTTCAGGAGACAGGAAAATATTCTTATAAAACATCTATAAGTTAGATTTCTAGAAGATTATTAAAATGGAAAACCCCCAATAAACAAACTTAAGGTTTTGCATTTGTATATTCTAGGTTACCTTTAAATTGTTATGGTTCCTTTAGAAAGGATCTATTTTTATCAAACAAAAAGTGGTTTTCATGCCACCAAATCCATGTAACTATAGCTAATTAACAGAGTTCATGGCTTACTTAGGAAACTTCAATCACTAAAAACTCCAGTTTTAAACAATTAGCAATTTAGCGTAAGAAGTTTCTCCTACCGAATAAACCATCACCTCCTCATGTTTAAATATTATATAATAACCAGTTTCTGATCAAAACCAAAACATTACACACTGGAGTAGAAAACTGCGTTGAGATCCAGATGACTGCCGAGGGGTCTTTGGAGATGGCTCTTCCATCAAACAAGTTGTCCCATCTGTCTTTTCAGAGGTAGCCAAAGAACGCTTTTTCTTTCTGCTGTACTTCCCTGTATGATTAAATTATATTAACTAGTATATTTGCTAGCTGTAAAGTACATTTATGTAACTTAAAGTTATCATTTAAGAAGTCACTATCACATCCACAACTTTACCTGATTTTGCAAAGATACTTCTGCATTCTATGCACTCCCAGTTTTGCTCCCATGACTTCAGAGATGAACAGGCCAAATGAGTCCCACGAGAACCACAACACTGACAACGCTTTATTTCCCATTTACTAAAATTAAAAACTTACGTATTTAGTATTAGACAGAAGTTAAAATGAAGACTATTCAATAGTAAGTGCAATCCAGACACTAATCTAACAAAGCATAATTTTATCAGCATGGTAGAAATTATTATAATCAACAGGAACTTTCTTCATACAAGATGTACTCACAAGAAGAAAAAAAGCAGCTCATGTTTCAGCACCTTGTATTGAATGAGGCTATGAATTAGTGTGCTCCCCTGCCTTGAAGTCAACAGTTTACAGGCAATATTTTCTCCCCATGTTGCTAGTCAGGAAAATACTCTGTATCTTAAGGGTATTCACCAGTCAACTTTTCCAAATGCTATTTTTTTTTTACAGGAGAGCTCTCTCTCGAAGCACTCAAACTACTGATGTGTTGTTGAACAGACATTTTAGCAGGGCCTGTTGTGATAGGACAAAGTTCCCTTCCAACCCAAACCATTTTATGATGCTATGATTATTCTTACGTTCTGAAGAAGACTCTTCATTAATGACAGTGTTTAAATATCTGTTAGGTTTTTGTCTAGACTTCTTTGATTTTGCTTAAACATACACTGGAACAATGTTAACTGATTAGTTCAAATACTGGAAGCCTCAGGTATAACCTTTAAAGGCAAAGTAAATCCTGAGGTGCACACGTACCATGAATGAACCATGTAATGCTTGGTCAAAACTGTATAAAGCAAAGCTAGTGTCTACAGTACTACAGAAACAAGTCTTCAAAGTAGAGGTTCTGACAGCTTTGAGCATACTCACAGTAATGAAAGATAAAAATTTCAGAAGCACACAAACAAAACAAAAATTCATGCAGAAAATGAACTTATTAAAAAAAATTAAGCAAGTGGTAGAGTAGAATAAAGCCTTTCATATGACCTCTTATTACACTATCAGCAGTATTCTATCTGCCATGTGCATGCAGCGGGACAGCTTGCATCTATGATTGATTTTACTAGCTTTTACACAGCTAGTTAATTTTCATGTAAGTCTAGTACTTTAACAATAATTACTTGTAAAGGCTCTAAGTATTTTAGCACTTCTTAAATTTTTGAATTAAACTCAATGAAAGACACACAACATTCATTTATGTACAAGATAATCTATGTGTTATGTTGATGCAAATTCTACTTCAGCTCTGTATCAAATGAGAACAAGGACACAATAACTGATAAGCCATTAAAACTGGTTTTCTTGCCTTTTGTAACCTGATTAGAGAAATTTAGTATTGAAATATGGAGTAAAACACTTTATTCAGACAGTGTGTTGGCTTGACATTAAAACCTGATGCTGAAAAGTATCAAAGCATTTAAATAAATAAATTATAATGACAATAAAAGGCAACAACCAAACCACACCAAAGAACTATTCCATTGTAGGTTATACTTTCCTGCTACAGCATCATACCTATCAGGTTCATTATAGTCTCTTCCTTTCTTGCAGAGACATCTTCTAATATCACAATGTTGATAACATTGCAGTAAGTCTTGATATGCGTTCTCTTCAAGTTCCCAAGACGCATCCCTATAAACAAGGTCGAAGATCAGATATTAGAACTCTATTTCCAATTGTTTAAATGGATTACATCTTTTTCCAAATATAGAGTATGTAATAAAGACATGAATGTATGTCAACCATGCAATGTTCTAGCAACAGTTAAGACAACTGAGAGAGGGAAGAAAAAAGTCTAGTAACTAAAATAATACTATAAAATACACTCAGACTTCTTGTGTACAGTTACTTTGATCTGAATTATTTATTATTTTTCACATGACTCAGTGTGTGTTTGCTCTGTTTCACATTATTCCACTTTCTCTCTCACAAGAAACAGGTATTTGTTTAGGCAACCTACTCAAGTTACCACTGAAAATGGACTCGTGAAAGGTAAACTCAGTATTTTCCAGGCCAGTATGGCAAAGTCCCTCAAATATTTTGACTCTTCCTCTCAAAAATCTTGAGCTTCTGTCTCAAGAGGGAATAATACTTCTAACAAAGAAACATCATCCTGATCACTTTCTGTCATATTTTGAGCCTCATCAAGTGGTGGAAACTTATGAAAAACAACTCAGAATTTTGGAAGTAATTATTATGCTAAACATATCCTTAGCAATACCTTGGCAGAAGATAGAAGCTGTATGGCTGAGTAATCAGTCAATTACAATTCTGTCTGGATAGAAATTCAGATAATTAGAAAACCTGGGCACAGAAAGTACACTTCTGAGCAACCTCTATGTTAAGGCAAAATTATTGTATTTACGAAGTGCTTTTATCTTTTAATTGGATTCCTAGCTGAATCATGGCATTAAAAATGACTTTTCAGAGCTTTCTGAGTTTTACGTTTGAGATAATTTGACCTTTGTCAATTTTTATGCATAACTAAAAGGAAACAGGCTGCTCCTTACCAAAGTGAACAATTCTACCACTGAAGGTAGAACTAAAGTTTCACATAATAATAGATGCAGTTCTATAGAAAAAATTAAAATGTTTTTAACACTCTATCAAATTTTTTGTAGAGGAGTGATTATTACAAAATTACTTACCTTTCTGGAATGTATATGCCCATTCTCAACATCTCTTTTTGAAATTTGTCCTTATTATTGCATACTGTGCACCTAAAGAAAAATATCCCAGCACTCAAAGCTTGATACTGTTTAAAAAAAAAAAACAACAAAAAAAACACAACAAAAAATCCAAATCAATTATGAATTCCTACCATCCTTAAGAGGTCAATAGAGAATGTCTTAATATTGATGAACATTACATTCAAGGATGCAATCCTCACATGGATGTTAACACTGACATCAATCATGATGTCACTTGACATTGATGCAAATGGTGAGCATTTTCTCTTCCTTTAAGGAGAGAGATCGCATGCTAGATCAAGGTTCATAAACAAAAGCACAATCCTTCTCAAGTCAACCTCTCCAGATCCAGAATAAATTTACAGAAAGAACATTGTAAATTTTTCTAGCTTTGGACTTAGGCAAAGATAAGTGATGATGGACAAATTTTTAGCATTCAGATTCTGCACATAATGATTTGCAAGAAAGTAACTACCTAGTAAACATAAGTGAAAGCATGAAGTGTGTATCACACCTGCAGAAACATGTGGGGGTGAGGAGAGGAAACATTAATAGCATTAAAAACACCAAAATCCTTTTTTGTCTCTGTAACACAATTTTAGCATTGTCCTTCAAATGTCGTATATTTCCATACCAACTAACTCCTTAAACACTAAGCAATTTCACACAATTTTAAGCAGCTATTCCATTGTTTTTAAAAACAGAACAAATATGATCTCTGCAGATGCAAAAAGCAAGGGAGAACCTGTGTTACCTGCAAGCATTCTCGATGAAACCAAGCATTTTTACAGCAGGGACTCTTCAATATAGTGTACGCTGGAAGATGTTCAACCAAATCCAGGCATATTGTGCACTGTGACGCTCCTCTAGATTCTTTATCAATAAAAGTTTGGACTGGTTTATGTTCCCAACAGTAAGATCTAAAAATAATAATTTATGGTTCCCTTATCAGTATAACACAGAGGTAAATTTCCTATTAGCAGCTAGTATGGATGGTGCTACGTTTTGGATCTGTGAACAAAAGTATTGATAGTACAGGGTTGTTTTAATTATTGCTAAGCAGTGCTTGCATGGAGTCCAGACCTTTTATGTTTTTCACACCAGCCCAGGAGTAAGCAGGCTGGGGGTGCACAAGGAACTGGGAGGAGACACAGCCAGAGCATATCACCCCAACTGACCAAAGGTCAAGCTCAGCAATAAAACTGAGGGAAAGAAGAAGCAAGGGGAGACATTAATTGCTACACATGATGAAGCCCTGCATTCCTGGGGATAGCTGAATACCTGTCGGCTGATAGGAAGTGGTGAATAAATTCCTTGTCCTGTTTTCCTTGCCTGCACAGCTTTTGCTTTACTTAAACTGTCTTTATCTTCATTTAAGAGTTTTCTTGCTTTTACCCTTCCAATTCTCTCCCTAATCTGCTGGGGGTAGTGAGCAAGCAGTTGTGCTTCCTCTTCTGCCTATCTGGGTTAAACCACAACACATGTAAACAAATGATGTATCTAACACAGTCAACAGAATGACAGCAAGGAAGAATCATGGTGCCAGCTGATGTTCTGTAAATTCTCTCAAAAATTCTGGTCTAAATAATGCATTTTCTGTCCTCTGAACTTCAGGTTCTTCCTGTGTTTCAATGTTACCATGACATTAAAGAAGAAACTCTGAGTTTGCATACTGATTCAGCAGAGTCTAGGTAGTGTGATAAATTTTATAATTCAGTAAATTTTTAAAGACATAAGACATCCAAGAAGTGCAGCTTTAAAAGAAACCTTTCTGAAACTGCATAATCTTCACATGTGTATGTAATGTGAGTAATTTTTTAAGTGCCTGCCGGAGTTCAATCCATCCACCCCGCTAACTCAGCTCACAGTAGGCAGGATAATGCACTCGAGTATTTTGACTACAGTCAAGATGCTAGACAGATAATAGCAAAGAAAAATAAAACATTTTTTAGACATTTGATGTTAAATTCATTTCTCCTGAAGTCCATCTCCAATAAGCTTCAAAACACAACAGAATGGCACACTGTGCTTTGACTGCTGGGAGATATAGGTACCCAAACCTCTGACATTTCAACAAAGGCACAGGAGAGATAGGCAAACAAAAAAACCCAAAATCAGTCATTATGCAGTTTATTTCAGAGTTTAGAATTTAATGCTCAATTTTATAAACAATTTAACTACTCATAGGAGCAGTAAATGATGTATTTAAAAGTGTTGAGAACTTAGTTTATAGGTATTAGGTATGCAATATAACTGTTGGCCTCCCTGTCTTCCACAAATACCATATTTTTTCTTAGATAACCCTATGTCATTTACAATTAACAGCCTATCCAATTGCAAGTCAAGAACAAACCAAGCCATTCCCTGTATAAATATAATGAATTGAAAATGGAAAACAAGAAAACCCCAAAACTCACCTGAAGTCTTCCATGAACTGGAAAATACATTCCCTTTTTATCCCACAAGGAAAATGGTAACTTCGTTTGCATTTGGGAGCTACACATCCAATAGAAGCACCCTTTTTCTTACAGATATTACATTTCTAAAAATAATTTTAGAAATAAAAGAATATTAACATTTGAAGTCCAAGTAAAATTACAGGAATTAATCCAATAAAAAAAATTATAAATAGTGTGTAAGAAAGAATATTGGCTAATAGATTGTAACTATGACAAGACTCATGTGGCTTAGCTCTGTTTCAAAGAGTAAATATAGTTATTTCACAGACTTTATGTATTGGTTTAGATGCATATTGTCTTGTGACATGTGAGTTAAAATACAAGTTATTTTACTCATACCTATAGTTTAGTTGCATCTATAAAATTATACACTGCAAGCTTGAGCCTTAGCACAATGTCTGGAGGTATTATGAAAGTGTAATTCACTAATATTCATTTATCTGCAACATACCCAGGGAATAAAAATATTTGCAAACTTTAGAGGCCCAGAGAAGCTGACTGTGGTTGCAGGATGGATTGTGGTAGCGCATTCCCACCCGCCCAGGTCACACTATAATCTGAGAAATGCTCTTTAGGCCTTGGCAAACTGCACCTCGACTAAGCCTTTAACCAAAACCCACTGCTGTGTGCTTATATAGGTACATCAGGGACTAACACACAAATTTCCATGCCAAGTATGTAATTTACTAACAAAACTTTCTAGTTGTTTGTGGACCCTTTGACTTCTGTTGTTCCTTTTGCCCAACAAGCATTTATGAATATTAGGTGCTTTCTGCCCCTTAAGGGTGGGTCATCACAACTTCTGCAGGTTTTATTTTCCCTCATGGCTTCCAAAAACCCAACAGACACGCTACTTAAATGTAAAATTCAGATTCTTGAATGGGCTCAGCACACTGTCCATTGGAAAAACAAAAGAAAATAAACTCTGCAGGCAACACTAAATGCACTTAAAAGTTACTTTTCCCCTTTTGATGATACCAAAGACATCATTCTTACCAGTTTTGCAGCTCTATTTACTTCTTTTCTAATATCTGTGATTAAGAATCCATCTACACCTTCATCTTCTTCCCCTCTCTGCCAAATGCCACTTGACATCAACTATGAAAACAAATTAAGTATTTTAAAACATTTACCTACCTAAAGATTTAAAATTACATACACTGTGCTTGTCAAGTAAGAGAGAAGTTTAGTCTAACAAAGCTTGTATGCAAATATTTAAATGACTAAAAAACAGATCCAAAACATTTACATATTTTTGTCTGATATGACAGTAGGGAATAGTAATAACCAGTAACATGAAAATATTTCATAACATCAAAGTATTGTGTAATACTGTAGATCCCAAGACAGTGTATTTTGCCTCCCTTTTTGAAGTATACAGACTATTCAGATAATTGTCAAACAATTACTTTCAGCATATAAATCTTCAGAGGAAGTAAAATTAAATTAGCTGAGTTAATATGAATGACAATTGTGCTGTGGAGATAATGAAGCACAGTAGGAAGTAACTGTACTGAAGTGCCACCTAAGAGGAAAAGTAATTCGCTTTAGAGGAGATTTAAATAAACACAGAATCAAGTAACTAGGCAAATCAAAAGAGCCTTAAGATAATTTAAAGTAAGTTAGATAGATACATTACAATCTTCAAATAACTAAACAGTTTCACAACTTGATGTCTTCTATATTCTTTACAATCTCATAATTTCAACATAGCACCATTTTAAGAACATTTGTATCAATATTTTAGTCAAATAAATGTAAAATTATGTACCAAAACCAATTAAATATATTTTCCAACTGTGATACATTTGGCAAAGAAAAATGAAACTGCACCACTCATGGGCCTCTTTCTAGAAGTCTTTTCTCATACAACATGCACTATATTTAACTAAAATGAAAGGGTTTTGTTTGCTTGCTTTTAAAAGTAGAGACACGATAAAAGATACTGTGATGAGCTTCCTGCAGTTAAAATATCTTATAAATTGTAAGGTTCAGTATTGTAAGCATGCCCTTTCCTAGCTGTTCTGCTCCATCAGGATAGGACTTCTTCCTACTGTTTCATATGGCCTTATGTGAGATAAAATTATCGCAAACAGACCTATATTTCCTTCCAGCTGCTTCAAATTTATTTAAGAAAGTAAAATTCTATCTTTGTTTAACTTCAGAAAATCTCCACTCTCCTTAGTCTTTAAAGGACTCGATATTCAACCTATTAAGCCATCTGCAATCAACACTCTTGAAAAAATTTGTTGAGAAAACATACCACCCCCCAAATTATTGCCAATACTCCTGAGACTTTTTAAACTTGGGAAAAAAAATTCAAACCGTATTTATTAAAAAAAACAAAACAACTTGTTGTGTGGGTTTGCTTTTTTTTAGGTAGTATTATTTTAAAGAACTGTAAAAATTTAGAATTTGAGACATAGTTGAAGTATACCTTTAAGAATATGAATCTTGACAAATGTCAAGGGTGATAACTATTCAACTGCAGTTTATATCCATGGTTTTGTTTAAATTACAAACTTTTAGTAAATTAGTGATATTGTAGCAATATGATCAGTAGGGTACGTATTACTAATCTGAGAAGTAGGACAATTAAGTGTTACAATGTCCTGTGTAACCTCAGAGGATAGCTCACAGCCAACGAAGAACTAAACGAGAAAAAAGAAAACCTTTCTCTACTTTTTTCCACAAGAGGTGAAATTTTCATATTCTAAATTTTGAAACTACATTTTTTTTATGGAAGGAAATATGTAGGTGCAAACATCACTTCACTGCTATATGCTATGATAGATTAGGAGAATTAAATTCATTTAAATGGACCATGAATAGAATTTAGCTTTGAATAAAGGCTTGTTGACATTTACTTACTTCATCTGCATCACCTGACAAGTACAAGCCTTCAAGCAAATGAGTTAAAGCTCACAGTTCAAGCTTTAAAACAACAAAACTGTTAAAAGAACTGGACGGATTATTACTATTAAATACTTGTTGCACTTACATTTGTTTTTCCCAGATAAACCAGAAAACTCCAAGATCAACACCACACACTTACCAAACAGTAATAATGCACAGTAAGATTGTATTCCACAAAGGTTCTTTTTTCTCCATACTTTTCAGGGCAGTCATCTGTCCGTCCACAGAGAACACAGACTAAAACATAGAATCATGTTTATTATCACAGTGAATGTACTGGAATACTACTGATCAGCTATAGAGCAGTAGCTTTCATCTCTTTTAATCACATGCACCTTCAAGTAGATTCCTGGATAAAGGACAGCAGATACCCCTTTTCTTAATGTTGAATTTTATAGTAAATGCAGAAGAGAGTAGTATTTGTTCCTTCTCTAGTTACTAAAAAGAAAATACTTCACCAGCCTGCCGATTCAGGAGAGGCCTATGAGCCAAGCTGAATTCACAAGCAGTCTGTGCTCCCAACTGAAATGTTCTTTCCCAAACACCTAAAGATATCAAATGGCCAACAATGTCTAGGTGCACATGAAGTATATCATCTAATTGTTTTTAGTATTGTACATAAAGTCATCACCATACTGGAATCCATGAATCAACTTAAATATTTCTTTCTCTACTTGTGTGATAAAGGTGAAAAACATGTGAATGGTACATCGACAGTGCCAAGTCATATGCTACCACTGCTTTTAAAACATTGAAGGCTTTGAGACAACACTGGATTTAACTAAAGGATTTCTTAACTTGAGGATTTCTTACTTACTGAAGTTCCTAGCCCACTAATATACCTCCACAGACATTTAACAGCTTCCATTTAATTCCCAGTAGATATGTAAAAGACAGATTAACAATATTCTAATAGCAAGAACAGTCATAATAGTGACAATAATAGGGGTACTGCTTCAGCCCAAGGAAGCCCTGAATGGTACACCTCAAACACTGCTCTGTGTGATTTGGCAGCTGAATTCAAAAGGTTAAAATAGTGAAAAATACTGTTTTAAAATATTCAAATTATAGCAAACAAATCCAACGAAGTTTGTAAGTTGTTTCTTTTTCATTTCCTGAGACAAGTGGTTCCAATGCAATTCCAAAGAATTGTTAGGGTTGGAAGGGACCACTGGACACACCTAGTCCAACTTCCCTGCCAAGGCAGGGTCACCTAGAGCAGGTTACACAGGAATGCACTCAGGTGAGTTTGGAATGTCTTCAGAGGAGGAGACTCCACAACCTCCGTGGGCAGCCCATTCCAATGCTCTGCCACTGTCAGTGTAAAGCTCTTCCTCATGTTGAGATGGAATCCTTTGTGTTTTAGTTTATGGCCATTGCTCTTGTCTTGTTTTGTCTCTGGACACCACTGAAAAGAGTCCGGCACCATCATTTTGACACCTGCCTTTGAGATATTTATATGCATTAATGAGATCCCTTCTCAGTCTTCTTTTCTCCAGGCTAAAGAGGCCCAGCTCCCACAGTCTCCACTCATAACAGAGATGCTCCAGACCCCTAACCATCTTTGTGGTCCTCTGCTGAACCCTCTCCAGTAGGGTTCAGCGGAGGTAGGACAAGGACAAGTAGGTCCTTGTCTTTCTCTTACTGAGTAGGCCAGAACTGGACACAGTAACTTAATTACTGAAACCCACCTGTTCTTTGAGCCCAAATAAAACCAGTTACAATTGGTATTATATATGCAGATTAAATATTTCTGAAACTATTTAATAAAAACTTTACTTACATGTACTTTGACTGTCAAAATTATTTGGTTTACTCATCCTGAGTTCTTCTGGCTGTCTGTCATTAAAAAGAAACAAGATGTTAAATACATCCAGTGCCTTAATGACCATTGTATACCTCTTGTACATTTTATTTAAAATTGTAAAGAAGAGTATAATCTCAGTAAACTAAAAGCAGGAACTATAATAAAATAATATTAGAATTCAACTGTTATTTTGAAAGATAAGGGTTCAGAAAGCAGGATGCAAATGGCCTCAGAACATTTTTTCTGGACAACGAACCATACAGCAACTTTTAACTATTTTCCCAAACTAACACACAATGTATTTTATTTTCAAAAGAGAAAATAAAGTCCAATGTAACAGCTAATTATGTACAAATGTAATTGTACAGAAGAGTTCTTATTTATTTTAAGCATCAAAAATAATGGTCCAAGACAACCTAGGTAGTAACTGTGACTTCTGCTTAAGTAAAGATTGTACTAACATGAAGAATTTGGAATCCAAAAATAACTGTGTAGGGTAATGATGTAACTATGAAGATAGTCTCTAGTGTTTGGAGAAGATGAAGGATCCTGGCCTAGTCAAAGAAATCCTGATCCACAAAAAAGAAAAAATCCAAAATTGGGACATGCATACAGGGGAATTTACATCACTTAGAAGTACGCATTTAACATTTTGAAGTGGTGAATAATTTATTCAAAAACACCGACCCTACTCACAGTTCTTTCAAGCATCATATGAGCTGCCTTTTACTATGTGCCATGCCATGCATCCAAGACTGCTTTGGGAAAAAAAAAAACCAACAAGCAAAATCCCTTGTTTCTTCACTGCAGCACTAAGATGATAATTCTTCCTCAAAAACCTTCTAGGAACATATGTGTAGATCTTTGACTTGCCTTCCCTTAGGAAGCTGAAGAAAGCATTACCTAAGTTTTGCAAGCCAGGAATCATGGGTGATTGCCTGCAGATCCACGCTTGACCTCACAGAGGTGGACAACTCCCTCCTCACATGCTGAAGTGGGCAGGGAAGAAGCAGGTAACAAATCCAAGGTCCAAACCAGAAGCTTGACAGACTCCGACCTATAAGTGGCCTGGTACTTAGTTTTGATGATTGCCAGATATCAGCTTCAGGAAGAAACCTCAGGCTAATCCAAACTACTGCAAATAAAGTACTGCAGCCATTTACAAGAGTTTTAGGATAGTTCTGTTGAGAAAGATAAATAAAAGGGAGGCAGAAGTCTCAGGCATAAGGAAACTGCTCTATGCCACTTCACTTTTAGAGGACTGGAGTAGTTGTACACAAAAGACCTTTGCCAAAAAACGGTCTGAAATGAGAACAAACCAAAAAGCATCACAACGAACTTAGTAGAAGAGGTTCTTAAAAGCACCCACTCCACCGACAGTAAGAGGAAATAATCGATTACAGTTTTCACAGAAACACACTTTCCTCTAAATTACAAAGGAAAAAATATATTTAATCCGGCACAAGGGGAGCAAAAGACAAGCACAAAACTCATACACGTTCCCCAGAATGGTCACTGTCAGTCATCAAAGTCCTAGGGTAATACAACAAAAACCCCTATCTGTACATGACAACACAAGACCAGATTTTGTAGTAAAAAGCCTTTTCAGGTGGAAAAAGCACACATGTGGCTGGAAACAAGAAACCACCTTCCTAACTTTCCTTGGCTTCAGCAAAACAGAAAAAAAAATCGCTATACCACTCCCACCAGCAATTCCTTCTACTTTTCTCGAATTCTTTAGGGAAGTGAACCCGAAGTTCGAAGTTAAAAGTTACGCGAGAAAAACCACTGAAGCCCCATGCACTGAAGGCACTATGGGGTTTTTCACAGAAACAATGCAATTTCGCACGAGTCTGTTTGCGAGACAAGAACGAACACATTAGGGCCCATACGTTTATATAAAACCAGTGTAAATAAAATGTATCTACTTTGCCTAAACAGGCTAGAAAAGTCCTCGGAGTGTGTATTTAGGTTTTGCTGAATTCTGAAACTTTTAACTGCTCTCGGACCTAAGGTGTTTCGAGACTTTTAACTACCGGATGGGCAAAGGAAAAAAAACAAAAACAACCCCACGAGGCATCGTATCAGGCACACGTGGTACCCCCAGCACACGAACAAAGGAACTCTCCCGGAGCCCATCCCTGCATCCTGTGTGTCCCGAATGTACACACGGCTGGAGCTCCAGCCAGCTCATCCCGCCGATATTCCCCAGCGCCGCGTTCCGGGAGAGACCCGTCCCTCCGCATCCCCCAACAGATGGCGGCGGGACAGCTCCCGCCACGTCCCGAGGATCCCGGCCGGCCGGGATCCGGGTAGCCCGTGCTGCCCGCACCTGGGGGAGCTCAGCCGCCACCCCCACCCGCGGCCGCACGGACGGCTCTCCCGCCGCTCGCCCCCCGCCAGTTTTAAATGCCAGTAGCGCTGCGGGAAGAGGAAGATGCTCACTTTGGTTAGTCATCAACCCACCTCCTGCCTCCAGCCGAGCGGCGGGAGCCAGGCAGCACGGACTCCCCCGAGCGCGGGCCGAGAGGCCGCCGCACGCCCAAGGAAGGGCTTGGCTTGGCTTCCCTTCCCGTCGCCGCCGGCGCCGCCCCCGCCCGCTCCTGCCCCCCGGGGCGCCACTCACCGCGCACCGCCTCGCGCCGCCCGCGCGCCCCAACCGATTCAAACGGCCGATTCAAACCCCAACATCCGCCGCCCGCCGGAAGCGGCCCCGGCGCAGGCCCCGCCCCCGGCTGATCATGGTGCTGATGTTTTGCCACCGGAGTGCTGCTGGTAGTGCGCTGCGTGACAAGGGAGCTCATTCCAGCGGCTTTGGGATGCGGGCCGCTGCTGCTCCCTTGTCCATTACAGCTGGGCTGCTGCATTCCCGAGGTCTATCTTGGGAATGCCAAGCGGGGTGCAGTTCCACACCCACACACTGGACAGTGTCGGTAGCAGAGCTCCCACCTCGCCGCCCACCTCCCTACCCACGCGGGTCTCTCCCATACCTGGCACAGACCTTTATTCCCCCTGGTAACTTGGCTGTTGAACCCGGGATCTCTGCAGCAGCTCCAGACCCACGCTCGTCCCAGTATCCAGGTCCTAGACCGCGAAACTCTTCACTACTTTACCCTGGTCTGAGGTTCGCTAGCGGCACACGCAGGCAGAACACGGAGCGTACCTGGGAACGTGGGTGGGACTTGGCTAGGAAAGTGTGCTGACCAGCTGCTTGTTTTCATATAACTAGTCCCATTGTTCCACTGCCTTTTTTCTGTGCATGTTCACACACAATGTACCTTTCTAACACGCAGTTAGAAAGTTCCAGTTTAATCTCCTTCAGGCTGAGTGATCCTTTTAATGGCCCATCAGTGGCTCGAGATTCCGATTGTCATTGTCTCTGTTGTTTCCTGCTTTTGTGTATCTGGGGCTTAGCTACTTCTGTGTGTTGCCCAAGTCTTAAACAGCTGTTAATCAGATACCCTTACAGTATGTACTACTGAGAAAAAAAAAAAAAAGGAAAAGGATGTCTATGGATGCGGAACAGGACAAAGGGTAGAGATAGACTCTATGTAATTATTTGATTGCTAAAAAAAAAAAAAAGAATTAAAAGAAATTACATTGTTTTTCCTAAATGTACCTCAGTCTGGTAGGTGTGCCATTTTATCCAATAATCGACAACCTACCTGCTATATGAAAAATCCAGAATAGCTTCCATTCTCCTACATGGATACAAATGTACATTTTCAAGAAATGTAGAGTATCATTCTTTTCTGTATTCTCTCTAGCTTGCTGACTATTCTGATATATAAAAGGAATTGTCACACTACCAGTGGGAATGGCAAGCCTTAATGTTGTCATTTGAGAGTTTGACCCCCAATCTGAAGTCATGGTCTACTGAATAAATAATGTTACTGTTATTATACTACCTCCATCTTTTTTAATATATACCATTATTTTCTTTGCTGTATGCTGTTAGGTTCCAAATACAGAGTATTTAATTTTGGTTCAGCTGATAAGTTCTGTTGGATTTATAAAAATTATTATTCTCAGTCAGGAAAAAACAGAACATTTTGGTTTTTTTCAGTCTTTATCAGTCATTCAGGTCTTCCTATGCATTAGGGAGGAAAAGCTCTAAAGGAAGAATTAATGTTTGAATGTGTCTATGTGTTTTCCTGGGTTTTATGGATTTTTTTGTTTGTTTGTTTGTTTAATGAGACAGTCTCAAATATTTTTCTATATTTATGTGAAACTCTGACTAGCAGTACATCATCTTCTAAACATCTGAAGTACGATAGGCTGTCTAAAACTCCAAATCACATATGGAGATGCTCAGTCATGGCCTGGCTTATAAAGTTTTTAGGACCTAACCATTATGTCAGCATGTTATACTCAATTTGCATGGTTATATATTAATAAAATTTAAAGTATAACTAATAAGGTCCTTATTCTTAATCGTTTTTAGAAAAAGATGGCCAGGCTACTTTAAAAATTTTATATATTTTTTTAAATCACGAACTGTCTTGTTCTTTTGTTCTCACATAACCCTTTGAAAAGTACTAGCTCACTATTTACCACAAAACAGAAGTGTTTCTTTTCTTAGTTCTCCCCTATTATATTTTCTGGCTGTTGTTTGAATGTTTTGATATGAAGTCACTTCTGAATATTCTCCGTGTCTTTTAAACTGAAATATACCACCTCTTGGCAGCAGGAGCTGTCTCACAAAACAGCAATTTCAGGTCTCCTGGTACTTCCTGGGTTGCTCTGATAATAAGCAGGTATGTGAGCAGCAGTGGTTAGGGGTGATATTTCTCCTGCTGCGAGACAGTGAGGCTTCCCCTTACAGAGCTCATGTGCTGCCTGCATTGGTGTGTTCATTCCAGGTTGGGAGCTTAATGTGCCTGTGCAAATGCGACAACACTGTTCCACTCCTCAGCTTTTCAGGTGGGACAGAAGCTAAATTGCTTACAATTTTTCCTTCCCAAGCTAAAGTTCTAAATGGTGCTTCTCTTTTGATGTATCTGGACACGGATCCATGGCCAATGCTCTGCCCAGGGCAGTTGCGGTGCATAGATGAACCTGGGGAGAGCAACCGGGATATGGATATCGAAAGTGATTACACACTGTATCAGTTACCCTTCCTGGAAGCTGACAAAACACTTAAAATTCTCTTTCTACACATGATGACCAGTTGTAGTTTATGTATCTCTGTTTCTTTACTTGATAGTTTATTGAGATTTTTAGGTTCATTAAAAAAACTTTAATAGTTTTTTCTTTTTCATCCTTTAAAGAGTCACAAAACTTCCACTTCTCCCAATCCAACTGAACTAGCCCGTAGATGTAAATGTGTTGTTTTACTTGAATAGTTCATGTTTTGGTTTATGTTTGAAAGTTATATTTAAATGTCAGCTAATACTTACCTTGTAGAAAGCATTTTGTAGAGTCACCGACTGCAGATTGTGGGTGATGTTGATGATACTTCACGAAGTATTTGATTAAGATGCAAATAGCCAGCCACAACATCTTTTCCGATAGTAACATACACCCTGTATTTTAAAAGACAGGAGAACACTCTTAGGTCTTAAAGAGAGGTGGTCTTACATAGCTTCCTCAGCTCTCTGAATTAGTTACTGTAAAGAGAAATACTTCTGGTTCAGAGGCTTACAGAATATTCCAAAAGAAAAGTGTATCTTTTTTTGCACAGTAAGTAGCTTTAGGGAAAATGGTTAGTTGGGAAACTGTTTTCATATTCTACTACCACTTAGTTCTTTGCATGCTGATGTCTTGCAGTATTTCTTGAACCTTTTAAATAGTTTAATATTTCTTGAGATGTTTGAGCATACAGATATTTAACATAATTTCGGAGATAGGTAGCTTTACTTATGAAATTCCTAATCCACCTCAGAATCTTACCTATAAAGGTTAAGTAGAATATAAAACATTTTCTTTGAGCATTTAAATAAATACTTATTTTAAAGGTGGGGAGGGCTTGTTCTTTTAAGGGCTGGTGTTTTCTGTTTAGTTTATTGTGGAAATCTTATATGTTTTATAAATAAGCATAAGTAAGCAAACCTAGCTGAAATCTGCTGAAGCAACATATTTCAATGGGATAGACTTTAGTCAGCCTATTCATCCATTTATAGCTAAACAGTGAAGAGTGAAACACGTTACCTTGAGCTGTCCAAGAAGACTCAGATGAGGGAGCAGTCAGTGGACACAGAAATCAATCAAAATTCAAATTAATCAAATTAATCAAAAGTGCATTAGGTTATGATTTTTAAAATTTCTTTTAATTTGAAGAAGGCTTTTGTCTGTTCCCTCGCTAGCATGTTACTTCTGCCAAAAACTCATGGAGAGCTCTACTGGAGAGGTGATTAATACTACCTCTTCTATCTTAATAGACTAGGACTTATTATTCCTTTGCTGATCTTCAGTGAGAAGACCTAGACTTTGGAAAGCAAGGAAGCATTGGGAAACACATCCCTGAGTTGTCACTGAGGGCTAACCGTCATTCCGAGTTGACTCTAAATTCCTTTTATCTAATGTCCAGTCAATCATATTTTCTTTTCCTTTCATACCGATGCTCTGAACATCATTCAGCACTAAGATGGTTATGTTCACCATAGTTTTTACAGAAACGCACAGACAAATCTTCATACATCACAAAAGTGAGTTATGGGGTTTTTAAAATACATGTATTTTTAAGACCTTTGTGTTTAACTGTGACAATCAAGATGCTAATTTTGCCTTCATAGGCAATGGTGGATCATCCTTCAGGGCACCTTGCAAACACTTTGTTTTCATTAAACCCAGGCAAGACAGAAACACCTGTCTAGAGTACAGTAATAGTCCTGCGCAGCACAAATCCCAGCTTCAAGGTCCAGAATGCCCAAGGCAGCTTTGTCAATTCATAAAACTTCATGTCTTTTAAAAAGATTTAGGTGCTAATATACAAATTTCACCACAAAACATTAGTTCTGGAGTCTGACAAAAACAGAATAAAAAGGTGATGGCCTCACTGATGTCTTTGCTGATTTATTTCACTTAAGAATGTATTGGGTTTGCATGATTTGGTTTTCAAAGGAGTTGGGGGGGGCTACAGGGGTGGCTTGTGTTAGAAGCTGCCAGAAACTGCCCCCAGGTCCAACAGAGCCAATGCCAGTCAGCTCCAAGGCAGAGACAATCAGCAGTGGTAGTAACGCCTCTGTGATAACATATTTAAGAAGGAAAAAAAGTTGTTCTGCAGATATAGTTGTGTCCAGAGAAGAGAGGAGTGAGAATATGTGAGAGGAACAACTCTGCAGGCACCAAGGTCAGTGGAGAGCTACAGACAGGAGGTGGTCTAGGCAACAGAGCAGACCACGGTGAAGCAGGATGTGCCCTGCAGCCCATGGAGGTTAACGGGGGTGCAGAGACTCACCTGCAGCCCCTGGAGAAGAGTCACGCCAGAGCAGATGTATGCCTGAAAGAGGGCTGTGACCCCGTGGGAAGTCCACATGTCAGCAGGCTCCTGGCAGGGACCTGTGAAGAGAGTGTGTCAATTTTAGGAGCTCTGTAAATACAGACACAGAGTCTAGTTTAGAAAGGAGACATTGTTTATTCTTTGCAGAGTGCAAGGTGGAGGTTTCCACAAATCAAGCACACCAACTATCAAAACTTTTTCCTTTTTATACGTTTTAACAACCAAAGGCATAAATGTTCCTTGGCTACAAGTTACATAGTTCTCTTTTAATTAGCATTCTCTCTTCCATTGGTTAATGAGTCTCTTTCTTTTCATGCTAATTAGTCTGCATGCTCAGTCTTTCTCTTCAGTCTGAGTTTCTTGAGTCAGTGGTTGCTATCTCCCCCTGCTGGAATTATGTTTTACCCAGTTGGAGCTGATTTCAGCAGAATTGCTGAGTTGGATTTATTAGTTTCTTCCTTATCTTGGGAGTTCTGACAAATGTCCTTGTGGCTCATAAATTCTGCATTCTTTATGTCTACTATTAGTGGTATACCCTTCTCCCCAACCTTTGTTAACCTCCCTGTAGGTCTGAGATCATTGAAGCATGTCAAGTCCCAAACCTTAACAAGGCCAGGAAGTAATTTGTCTTTCTAACACCTGGACATCACTTAGAGCTTGCTTGTTACCTACTACCTGATTCACGGATTAAATATCCTTTCTTGTTGACTAGGCTTGAAAGTATACAAAGAGCAAACATCAAAGAACATCCTTTCTTAAGAAAATTTTTACATATTCCACATTTTGCAATAATAGGGCAGGACCCGGTTTCATAAACCCCTTCTCAGTCATTGTAACTCTCTGGGCAAATTGTTATATATTTCTAACTCTGAAGATGTTAGCCTCAAGAGGAGCCCATGCTAGAGCAGCTTTCCTGTTAGGACTCGTGACCCTGTGGGGAATCCACTCTGGGGCAGCCTGTTTGTGAGAAGCCATACCCTGTGGGAAGAACTCACATCAGAGAAGTTTAGGGAAGACTGTCTCCTGTGTGAGGGACCCCACACTGGAGCAGGGGAAGGACTCCTTTGCCACTGAGCAGCAACAGAAACAACCTGTGATGAACTGACTGTAACTCCCATTTCCTGTCTTCCTGAGCCACTGAGCAGGGAGGGGTGGGGGAGGAGGGAAGGGAGAGAATGTAGAACCCTGAAGAAGGAGGGAAGGGTGGGGGAAAGGTGTTTTAAGATTTGTTTTACTTCCCATTATCCTCCTCTGATTTTGATTGGGAATAAATTCAATTAATGTCCCCAAATTGAGTCTGTTTTGCCTGTGAAGGTGGTCGATGAGTGATCTCTCACACTCTTTATCTCAACTCGTGAACTTTTTATTATATTTTCTTTCTTCCCCTGTCCAGGGAGGGGAGCAATAGAGTGACTTTGGTGGGTAAAAGTAAAAAGCAGGAAGGATCAGGGGGTTGCGACATCTACATTTTGTTTGCCTCAGTAAAGAGTCTGTGGGGGAAGGACCTGTGCACTGCTCTTATGAAGTTTGTGAATAGATGTACGGGAAATATCAGATGAGCAAACAGCAGCCAAGGAAGCATTATTGACTAGTGACAAATGAGCCTGAGTCTTGATTTGTGTATTTATTACCAATGTCTTATTTTGCATTTACAGAGAAAGGAAATTTGATCTTAAACCTCTCTATTATTTCTTCTCAAGTGCTGAGATGAGGTTCAGTTCTTAGCTCTGAAATGGCTAGACAACTGTTGCGGTCGAGGCAGGATAGCGACAGGGTTTCAGGATACCAGCTTGCTTTATTGCAACAGTGTATCTACCTTTATACAGTTGTGGGTGACACATGTATACACACCCTTGGTTTACCACTAACATAACAACTTATGATTGGACACACAGCCACATGTCTTAACACAATAGGTTAACATTCCTAACAGGAAACCTACTGTGTGTCACTGTCCTACTGTCCGTGGTTAACCCTCTGCCAGGTGTAAGAAGTTCCATCTTCGGTATCTCAGTTTACAGAGAGCCCAGAACCAGCTGGGCTCCCCCACAGACAACCTGAAATCTTGATTGTTTTAATGATTATGATATATTCTGCACCTGAATTTAGCTGTGGTATACTTACATAAGGATTCTGTGTTTAATTTACTATCCTCTATTCTATTGAGGAAGACCTTCTTTGGAGAACAGGAATAGTTTAGGTTGAGATGTTGTCTCATAAGTGTTATCTCATTGCAGAAATTTAGAGCTAAAACTCACTATCACAACCCATGATTATCCAGACTTCTCACATCCTGCAAATTGCCAAAGATCTGAAAATTGGCTAGACAAAAGATTAAAAATAGCAGAAGATTACTTAATACCTTGAATACATTCTTTTATTGATCATTATCAAGGGAGAATAGCCTCTATTATTTTTAAAAATACAAATAGTTACAAATGAAGAATTTTATTATAAAAAAGATAGTTTTTTAACTAGAAGCATGGGAAATTATTCCTATTAAGAGGTCTATTCAGACAATTTTCATTTCTCTAGGGTATGACTGTAATAGAAGAAGAAGGTTCTACTATACAGCTATAAGACCACAGTATTAGAACAATGCACTGGGGACCATCTCTGTGGCATAATTTAAAAGGCAAATACCAGTACCTGACACTGATATTTTTAATACATTAATAAGCTGGGTTTTTTGCAACTCTGTATGCTGCATGATTTACCATGAAAAATATAGTTACTGTATTTATTTCAAGTTCTGCATTTGTTGTGTTGATCAACATCTCATTTATAAACAGTCAGAAGTGAGCTCATCATCATATCAAAAAACTTATACCAAATTATTAATTAGATGCTATAGAGAACGTAATATATCCTAACTGATAGAACCCTTGCTAGGCTGCAGTTAGTTCATATGAAGATCTGAAGTCACCCTGTATCTCCATTACTTGAAAATTTTTAAAAAAGAACTTTTCCTCTATTTTTTTTTTTTTTGATAATCTGAGAGATAACTATTCTATGAAATTCCTGCATTTTTTAACTGCTTAGCTACAGAGTCACTCTCAGGTGTGTAGAGAATTATTTAAAGATGCTTTGCTCATTCACAGGCGTTGACAAGAACAGCGTGTAGAATATGACTACTTTGTCTTGGAAGCAATGTACTGAACACTGAACATAATGGCTTGGGAGAAGGAATGATAGTAGCTAAAAAATTTCTTCAGTTCAGTGAATTTTCATTACTAGTCTTGTCAAAGGAAATTAGATTAGAGTGGGAGAAGGTTCAGGTGTAGAAATTCTGTAAATCAACTGTGGTTGATTAAAACAGCAGAGGGTAAGTGGCCTTCTTTAATGACACGCAGTGTTTATGCTGCCTTTAGCAGATCACTCTGTTTGCCAAGTTTACTAATTCAAAATAATCTTTGGGTAATTTCACCAGTTAATGTTTTCATAATTCAAATTTTAGCTCTGAAAGCCCAGTTCACTATAGTGCTCATCCTTTGCTCAGTGTCATAGGTGTTATGGCTGTACAGACTATGACTGATAATCAGATCAAACTTGACTTGAACCCCAATCCTTGCGCTTATGGAATGGTGTTGACTTCTATCAGTAACTGATATTTTTCTCATAGTTGTGGAGTAGTTCAAAATTTATTGACAGCTTTCCAAATTATTAGTTGGGAAGAGTTATGTATTTGACTTTGCATATAATAGAACAGTATTTGTGACATATTTGTTGCCCTGTCGTGGAAACCCTGGAGATGAATACTGGGCCTCCTTCCTGAGGTCCACCATATTGCTTGAATATAACAAGTATTATTGTAAAAATAGAAATAAATAAATCTTTTTTGATGCCCAAATCTTCAAAACTTAAAATCACATTTCTCTGTAGTTCCTTTGATTCTGATCACTATAGACTTAATTTTCATTTCAATGACCCTGAATAAACATGTGGAAGCCTCGTGCATGCTGCTTTCCACTTCTCTCAGACTTCTCAAGCATACTTACATTTTAGTTGTTATATAAACAAGAATATCCAAAATTACTTCATCTGGATTAAATGCTTTTGAAAAATTACAGTTATTGCCCTGGGGACTTGACCTGTTGTTTTGTTTTATGGAATAAGGTAGATCATTGGGGAGTGGCAGTGTAAATTTCTTCATGCCACGCTGTCACTTTGATTCAATTGTACATTGTGGGGTCTGACTAAGCAGAACATATTCTGACATCTGAATCTTTATATTGTCTCAGAGGGCTGCAAATATGGTTACTTGTAATGACTGAGGTGGTGGCTGCAGTGATATGGTTCCCCCCTCTAAGTTATAAAAAGGAAAAATACCATTTAATTTAATTTAATTTAATCATATCCGTCAGCATTAGTCTGATCTGAGTGATCTGAGGCAAAGATGTGCACTGAGAAAGATTGTCTCCCTCATCCTTGTTCTCTGGGGGTCAATCCTGTTGGGGAAGCTGAGGTTCCTGTCCACATTCTGGCACTGGTCAAAATTGTCTTATTTCTCTCTCAGCTTCCCAAAGTAAGTGTATAAAAAACGGTATTGAATTTCTTTGCAGAATATCTTGAGCACTGGTTTTGGAAGAGGTGTGGGCATTACTACTCACTGATTTTCTGGATTGTTGTTATCTGTTGTTGTTTCTTGGCTTGTAACAAATTAAAACCAAAGTTTGGAATTTCTCTACTGAAGCGGAGTTGCAAGTGAAAATTACAGAAAATTACCACTAGATGGAGTCAATGATTTTCTGAATTATTCTTCACAGCTCGATATAATAGAGTTGCAAAATGATTATGATCACTGAGTTAAATGGAATATGGTAATTTAGGTAGCTCATCTGTATCTTGTTATAATTGCATTATATGTTCTTTGAGCTTTAACATTCTATGATTTTTCACCTCATCTAAAAAGATTTTTTACTATTTGATGCTGAATAGCAATATTTGAATAGAATTCTTTATCAGACTTACAACATCCTATATCAGTGCTTACTTTCCCTATTCATGTCTCCAAGTTGTTCTTATGATTCTCTTCAACACTGTCATTTCAAAGGGTCTAATGTTTTCATCCTTTTCATTAATTAGAAATTCATAAATGGGGTGAATTTCTAGACTTACTGTTTTTAGTTCATGTTTAAATAAAAATACTGTTATGCACTCTTCTGAAAAGCAACCTGGATGTCATCAACAATCATGAAATCCCAATTGTTTGGAGTAAATTGTGCTAAATTTACAAGCACAAAGATTCTTCGGTCGGGATCTGCAAAGTTCACCTTGGACCACAATTATTGTAAGAATTTTTTCATGTTGCAAGTCTAGCTTCTGTAAAATAAAACTCGTTTTCACTAAAGACATGCTAGCTTTCTTCCAATGGGCCACTTCTAAATATGTCTCTTCCAAAGTTTTACAGAATATACAACCATTCTCAACTTCATTTTCTGAGGATTTTACCTTGCAGACGGACCCAATGGGGTTGTCTTTTGTATGAAATGAAAAAAGGAGATAAGATTTCCCTTCAATAACATTTCTTTTCTTTGACTATAAGTATGAGATAGATTTTTAGTAATTTGTTGAAGAAACCATTTCTGGCAAAACAAGTATGTGGCAGTACTTAAAAGGAACTCTCACCATTTAGTGAATATGATCACTAGGTCATAACTCTTTTACCAGTGCTGAATCTCTTCTAATACAGCTTTTACCCTACTTTGTTTCTTCTTACAATAGCAACAAAAAAACCTAATAAAAATAAAAATCTCATCTTACATGTTACATCTTACATGTTTCTGTTACTACGCACATTAGTTAATGGCTTCAGTATATTGCTTTTACCCAGCTTCCTAGAATGTTAATTTATACTAATAAAGGAAATAGAAATGATACTGAAAATAGAAGATAAAATTTTTTTATATGTATACTACCTAGTAAAAAACCATATGAACAGAAAAGTATGTATTATTTAAATACTATAGAAAAAACAAGGGGAAAAGTATAATTTGAAAATCCATTGTTGGCTGTAAATAATCAAAATTATGACTATTTAAAGAAAGCAGGTGATTTGCATTGTATTTTTGATTACCCTCATCATAAAGTGCTATTGAAAAGAAATTAAGAGTTTTAGGTGACTCCCTTGCTTGCTTTTCATCTTCTTGTGTTTAGTGAAAAAGATAAAATTGATGAGGAAGAAAAGAAAAACAGACTTTTTTCATCCAAAAGCCTGTGCTTTGTTAAATATCTAAAATGTGAGCTCTATTATTCCTTTACAGTATTACTGTAGAACACAAATAGTCATATTCAAACCTATCTATAGGTAGCTTTTTCTATTCAGGTGCTGAAAGGCAGACTGAGAATTTATCTAAATTCTGCTAATTATTTTTCATAGAATCACAGAATATCCTGAGTTGTAAGGGATCACAAGGGTCATCTAGTCCAACTCCTGGCACTGCATAGGACATCCCAAGGATCACACCATGTGCCTGAGCATGTTGTCCAAATGCTTCTTGAACTCTAGCAGGCTTAGTGCTGTGACCACTTCCCTGGGGAGCCTGTTCCAGCAATCAGCCATCCTCTGGGTGAAGAACCTCCTCCTGTTATCCAGCCTGAAGCTTTGCTGACATGGCTTCATCCCGTTCCCTCAAATCCTGTCACTGGTCATCACAGAGGAAAGATCAGTGTCTGTCTCTCCTCTTCCTGTCACGAGGAAGTTGTAGACTGCATTCTCTTCTCCAGGCTGAACAAGCCAAGTGACCTCAGCCATTCCTTGCATGGCTTCCCGTCTAGACCCTGCACTATCTTCATAGCCCTCCTTTGGACATTCTGTAATAGCTTTATATCCTTCTTATATTGCAGTGCCCAAAACTGCACACAGTACTCAAGGTGAGAAGAATAGAGTAGGATAATTACCTCAGTCAGGATGCTGTGCCTGGTGAACCCCAGGACACAGTTGTCCCCTTTGGCTGCCAGGGCACACTGCTGACTCATATTATATTCATTTTTGGTTAACTATTGTCCAAAGAACAATTATTTTGCAGACTAAATTCAGGTTCCTTCATTAAAACTACTGCTGCAGGGCCACACGTTTAAAACACACAGTACAGTTGCTCTCATACATGAGACAGCTAAAACTTTAATAGTTTGTGGTATTTTTTCAAATCTAAAGAAATAAATGGCTTTATACAGCAATTGCATTGATTAAAAATCACACACTAACAAATGAAATGGAACACACTACATATGCGTAATTTTGTAAAGTTTACAAAGATTATTTTTAAAACATACGTAGGCTCAGAGTCAGCTATATTGTGCATCTGATGATATAGTCATCTCTTGGAATAGTTTGTTTGATTATCCAATCAATTTCAGAATTATACTGCATGGATTTGACATGTTTGTTTTATGCATTCATAGCTGTTATCAAGAACTTTAATGGCTTACTAACCCCCACCTGCGAATAAAGCTTTTTCTTTTGTTAAACTGGAAGGATGCGGCAGAATAGAAGCAAAAAGGGTTTTTACACCTCCTCTTGTCAGTCTGAATGATTCACTAGTCATGGTAGGCTCTGTGCTCTATATCAATACAATTAAATAATCAGTACCTGTAAGTTAAATCACTTCTCACACCCACTAGTGAAAATATGACAGTAAAGCTATTCCCATTATAGTTTTTTCTTTTTTCATTGAAAGTACCTGCATATAGTTTAGAGACTTAAGCTACAAGACGTAAGAAGTTATGTAAAACTTCTTTTCTGTAGGTAATAAACTAAACAGAAGAAAATATGCATTTCTGTAGAAGTGTGGTACATAATTTTTATAAGGACAAGACACTGAGAGATGGTAAAGTATCTTTTGTTTATTAATTGTAGGCCTTGTAAATGTCATTAGGATCCTAGACAAGCAGTATTTTTGACTTGAGAATTATCTGTGACGCAGTAGTTATAAAATGAACAGATAAAACATTCTTTTTTTTAAAGTGAAGTATTGGTTTAGAACTTAAACTCCTTCAGTAGGAACAAGGTTCTTATTTTTACTCTGAGTTACATGTCTAAATACTCTAATAGCCTGCATTGGGTCTTGGCAACATAAAAGTTCTGCTAATTTCGTGTAAAACCTGTGGTCCCTATATTAGTTTTCTATTAGAAACACAGGTTCACAGAGCTTTTTATCTAAAATGAAGTTGTTATGAATGTGGTTGCTATAATGTAAAAAATATCATTATGATTAATAAGAGTTAGTGTCTCCGGACTTGTGACTTTCTTAATCTACTCTCAGCTATATTCAAGCACCATGACAAGTCCAGCTCACTGTCTTTTTAATTTAATTTTAACAGTGCCTTAAAGAAACAGTGAAAAAACAATAAGATTAATCTCTTTAGGTTTATGTTCTACAATGATTCGTGCTCTAGTGGTTGCTTTAGCTCCCCAGCATTGGGCTGTCTACATTTTAGGAATGCAGATAAAAGACAACTTCTGTATTTTGTTGTTCTAGAGTAATGACTACCTAAAAAATGTAGTTGAGCCCTTTTGGCACCATCAGCACTGGCTAACAAAACAAAGCATTTCAGGGAAGCTCTAGGTATGAAATTTAGATGCTCAGTCTCGATAGTACAATCAAAATTAGGATTTTGACACTGCAAGTGGCATTCAGCATGCATGAAATATATATTATACATTGTCTTTTGGTGACTTATGCTGTCATTTTAATGTAGGGAGGGTAATGAAAACTTTGAAGTGATGCAGCTGACCATCAGTGAGGAAAGGCTAGAAGAGGAAGAATTTCGAGGGTGGTTTTGATTTTTTTTGTAGGAAGGTTTCATTTTGCTTTGTAAAGTCTTGTATATACCCCTGACACCCTGGAACCTTTTTAGTATGAGAAAATACTTAAGTCTTCCTTAGGAAAAGAATTAAATTTTGGGCTTTTAGACTTTCTGTCCTTTTGCCAAGTTTATACTGAGCATAAATGTCTACTTAAAGGACAGATGAGTTTCTGGCTCATACAGCAGTTTCTCAAGCAGGGAAAGGATTATATGAAGAAGTTACAGAGCAAAGCAAGAAATTTTGAGGAATATATCTTGACAGACTCACTTTGTTGGCTTGCAGTGAAATGGACTGCAGACTTCACGTACTGAAGTCCGAAAATAAACATAATAATTTGGCAGTTATCTATGAAACTTGAGGAATACAATCTTTGATAGTATCATGAAATACCATTTTAGAATGCAAAATATGTCTTCACTATTGATGGAGTCATAGGAATGGGAGTGGCCACACTGGAGGTTTTTGGGACAGACGGCGTTGTTAGTATTAATATGTCATGGGAGATGTACTTGGCCTGAAGGAAGCTTTTTTTCTCTTTTGGGTGGACACCTAAAGCAAAAGCAGAAGTTTGTACTGATACTTAAACTGGAATTTTTATTAAGAATTTACAGCTAATCTTAAAGAATAGACAGAGTTAAGGTACCTGCTAGATTACTGCTTGAGATAGTGTCAGAGTAGCCAGATAGTGCTGCACTGGTTAGTCCAAGACTGTAAAGAGCCCCTCCTGCCTTTCCCCCTCACATTTTCTGAAGTACAGTTCTATTATGTGTCTTCTAGCAAAGTATAGGAGCCAACTAGCCTGCATCCATAATGCTTTCTGAGACTCTTTTAGAGACCAAACCGCTGAAGGTCTTCAACATGCCCTGAGTCCTATGACATACCATGGAAATATGGATATGCTGAAGTGACTTCTGTTCCTCTATAAATATGGTGTTGTTGCGTAGTGGAGTTCAGTGCAGGGATGGTAGAAAGGACCAGAGAAGAGGAATATGCAGAGAATTTTTGTTCATGTCTATCACTAAAGGTATCTGGTCATATTTCAGAGTTCTCTAAGCTGAGTTTATAACCTGTGCTTCCAGACTGTCAGGGAAATTCCCAGGTGTTTTATGTCAGCTGCTATGCACTGACCATACAAATTGGGCTAAAATGGCTTGTGATGAGCAGGCTCATGCCAAAATGAGGCATGGCCTGGGATGCCACAGAGAAGGCTGATTCCCACAGCTGAAAGCTGCTTCTGACTTTTTTTTTCCCTTTTCCTTTGCTTTTCCCAAAATTGATGCTGATGCTAGGCTACCTGTTGACATACCCTAGGAGAAATCAGGAAAAAGAGATCTGCCTGGTTTGTCAGCTATTGCAGAGCAGCTTAACAGGTACAAAAAGTATTTGAAATATTTGCAATTAACCATGACTAATAAAGTCTATGTATTTTGGGAGGGGTGTTAAGATATGAGAGATTGTTAAAATAGATTATGTGGAAATGCTGGCAAGAATGTGCCAGAGTGGAGGCTCCAGAGGGTCGGGGCAGGGGTCACACTGCCTCTCGAAGGTGGAGGCTATAGGAGGTGTGGGTTGCAGCTACTGTGAGCTATTCAGGCCATGTATAGAAGTTTGGCAGGCTTGCATCCAGGCCTGAGCATACAATGTTCTTTCATTTGTGACAGTACTATGCTCTGCACCGATGCCGTGCATCTCCCCAGCACGTATGTTACAGCTGGGGCAGCATGGGTGGCCCAGGAAATCAACACAACACAGGCAAGATAATGGACTGTAAATGGTGAATTTTGTGAATGCTGAGCAAATGGCAGTGGGTATCTGTCTCCTTTACATGGGTAGACGTCTGTAATGTCCCATTTCCCAGAGTGTCTTAAATTGAACTGTGGTCTTGGGACAGTTTTTTAAACATTTATCGTGATTTTTCCAGCCTTAACTTAAGCGACATTTACATCAATACGTGACTCATGTCAATAATTAGAACCTTACTCACACAGCTTAGTGAGCACTCTGCTTATAATATTTAAGTCAGCTATTTACTTTCTGAGGGAGAAAAAGTACTGTGAATAGTTCTGCTGTGCAATTTATGATTCTGGTGTGTAGATATTTGAAGTAATTCTTCCAATTTATTTATTTTTCCTTATGATTGCCAAGCTCGAGGAATGTTCTTATATGTTTGAGCCGTAACTTGTATGTATTTCTTTGTCTTCTTATTCAACTGAACTGTTTATTCAACAGTTAATATAAGCAGAAGGATACAAATGAAGTTTTTGTCTGGAGTGCTGACTGATCAGTTTTCCAAGAGAAAGACATCGATAGTATTATATATGGTTTTAAGATGCCCAGCACTGGTGATATTTATGAACACATGGTAGGTGTGTATAAATGAGTACGTTTGTGGTATTTTATTGAAGAATCTGAGGTGGGTTGTCATGGAGATAAAAAGCTTCAGAATACTATTCATTGGTATTAGTTGTGTTTGCTGGCCATAACGGTATTCATTTTGCTACTCTGAAACTTTTGTTGTAAAACCAGCTACACTTCTACTGTTCTGCAAAGGCTATTCGAGCAGGATAAGTAAATAAACACTTGATGAGCACACTAAACTTGAAGAAAATAAACTGTATTCTATTTTTGATCAACATCACAGTTTTAGTTTTGAAGCCATTAAGAGACTTGTCTTTTAACTGTGTAGTGTTTCAGGCTATTTATAAGGTAGCAGAAAATTCTCAACTTCTCCAAATCTCCCTACCAAGCACCAAGGAAAAAAAAAAAGGTTCTGGTCACTGGTAAAGTATTTTCTTTAGATGGAAATGTTCTAGACATGAAAAGCATCAAATATGTTTTGCTGGTATTTGCTTTTACAGTAGTATATACATTTTCAGATTTCTTTGTATGAAAAGCCAGGAAATTTCTGGTGCTCTTTCCTTAAGTAATGGGAAAAAACCACTTATAGACCATTAACCTGTGAAAAGCATTGGTTTCTGCATGAGGTTACTGATGTGTTGCTGTTAGTATGGTTGTTTTTTTAACCAATAAATCAATGAAAATGCTGCAACAAATGCTGCATACATACACAACATCACACACACTGAATGAGTAATACAGTTTTCATAACAGACTTGAAGTGATGACTATTAACTAGAATTATATATATTTATATTTAAACTGACACTACAGAATTCTTTTGAGTCTTGACAGATCTGTGGAATGTTTAAATGGAGTAATTGTAGTTACCAGACCTCCTGGGATTAACCTGCTGGAAAGAAAGTGACATTTTGCAAAGAGAAAAATGAATTTATAATGTGGAAAAAAAAAGCTAAAAAAGAGGTTATGGTGTGCCTGTTTATAACCATTCAGGAGAAAAATATGTTTATATCAAGTCACTAATACACTGTAGCAATATACTTCACTTACACTTAATTATAGAGAGGCTTTACATATAACTTATTGGATCATATGTTTCCTGAAATAGAATAAGCCATACTGAAAGGAAACTGAACAATTATTTTATTTTTGGTGAATTATTGTTTAGGAGTTGATTCTCTACTATTTGTAACTTCACCAGGAATAACTTTACTAAAATCAACATACTCTATACTAATAAAGGAAAAAGCCATCCAAAAGAGAACAATAGCAACCTCTCCTTCTGTGGCACAAACTACTTTAGATAAATCACACCCTTTCACTTATAAGAGAGAACCATTCTGTCAGACATTCTCAGATTTTCAATTAGAGTAGTTTTTTCAATGGCAAACACTGCCTGCTGAGCTCTCCTGAACTGAATAGAACCACAGAATCACAACATAATTTAGGTTGGAAGAGAACTTTTGAGGTCATCTGGCCCCACTCAAAGCAGGACAAACTTAATTAGGTTACTCAGTACCTTGCCTGATTGAGTTTTAAGTGATGGCAATGCCACAACTTCTCTGGGAAACCTGTTCCACTGTTTGACTGTGATAAAAATATTGTTCCTACTATCTAGTTGGAATTTCCCATGTTACAATTTGTGCTCACCAACTCTTATCCTATAACTGTGTCCCCTAGAAGGACTTTGGCTCTGTTCTTCCATACCCTTCTAGTAAGTAGTTGAAGACAGCAAGAAGGTCACTAAGATCTCCCTTTGTTTATTCTTCTCTGGATTGAACAAACTGCTGCTTTCAGCCCTTTCTTGTACACTGTGTGGTCTGGTGGCTGGCTGGTACAGACAGCCAATGTCCATGGAGATTTGTTTGCTGATTGCTAAGAGGAGAACTAGAAAAAAAATCACAATTAAGTGGAGAGAGTTTGTTTTAGAGGAAGGAAGCAACTAAGTTTGTGTTCCTTTAGGAACTTGTGGAGATCTAATGTCAAGTGTATGTCCAGTGCAACAAATAATGCCATCCATGGGCTGGCAAGGAAAAGTAAGCCACAAGAACCTATGAAAATACAATTTAAGAGAAACATGGCATTCACTGGGTATTGAAGTAACTTAACTGATGATCTACTGATGCCCTCTGATATTCTCTCCAGCACAAAAAAAAGTGAGGCATGGAGAGTGACAACTATGTCTTCCTACATTATAGAATTTTAATTTCATCACAATTTTTACATTATGTTTAATAAATACAATATTTTTCTTGAAAATTAACATATTTATCATATTTTTCTCACATCCCTCAATCAGTCAGAACACCATGAGTAATTTTCTTCTAAATGCTCCAGACTAGTAAATCAATAATGCATCACCAAGATTAGTCGAAACACACATGACCCACCTTCTCTGTTACATGCTATTTAGCAGTGAAAATCTGAAGTTCTTACCATTGCTTTTCCTGTATTTTTTCTGTTATTAGTTAATTTCAACTGCTATTACTAGGGGGAAAAAAAAAAAAAAAAGCTGTCCCTAGTCTCTTTTCAGCAGCAAAAATGTCTTCTTTTTTGTTTTTTTTCCCCCACAGCAGAATCATTCAGCTTTTACTGAAAGCTACACTGAAAGCTATAGCCCAGAAATAGTACCTGCTGCTATGCTCTTTAGTCTCTCTCTCCCCTTGACCAGACAGCAAAAGAAGATTTCAAAAAAATACATCTCCACTATAAATTGCTCTAATGAACCATGCAACTTGTTAAATAAATATAAGCATTTCTTTGCAAAACAAGTATTACTTGAAGGTAATTACATGCAATGCCAATTACAAAATGACTACCCCATCCCTGAGAAGTAACCATCGTAAATGAAGAGTAAATTAAAGAAAAAAACCCCATAAACATGCAAAGTCCCCTTTAAAACATTTTACTCTGTTCTTACAATATCTTATGTCTTCATCAGAGTAGTGTCAGCATCATGTAGTTGTGCATTAAGTGAAGTGTATAATGAATGGTTCATTCCTTTTTTTAACTTCTCCTCAGGGGGAGAGTTAAATGTGCACTCTTACATCCTGTTTTGGTGGAGTTTTATTTTTTAATTTTTTAGAAGATTTATGCAGAAAGTGCCTGAATTGCAGAAAGTTGTCAGAATGAAGGACTCAGGGGACAGGGAATTATAGAGCAGAACATTATTATGTATCCTAGTAACTATTCTTTTTAATCCTGTCTTGATCTCTACAACCACAAAGGTGCAGAAGGAGGAACAAAGGCCTATTTCCCTTATTTCTTGAGTCTGCATGGGATTCTGCAAAGCAAGGCAAGCATTGAAAGGTTGAACTGCTGGGAGATCTGCTGGACGGTAGGATCTTCTCGGTGTGTGGAGGAAGGTAGGAAGTGTCATTCCACCCACAAGCTGTCCTAGGGGTTTTCTTTTCAGGAGCTACACACAGCAAAGACAAACCTTTGTGGAAGGGGGTCTGCAACATAGGTCTTTGCTATCCAAGGGCCATGTACTGCATACCAAACAAGAGGTGACAGGTGTGTTTCTGAGTTCCTCTTGTTTGAGGCCACTTAGCACAGATACTAATCCTTCCTCTGAAATGAGAAGCTGGGCAGGTATGGGAGTCAAAGGTTGAAGGCTGCATAGAGTTCTGCAAAATTTCTGCATGCCCAGCACCTATATAACAGAACAGTTTTAATAAGATTTGTGTCTTTTTCTGTTTTTGTTTGTTTTGTTTTGTTTTTTTTTTTTTTGATTGTCACTGTGAAAGAAAGGGAACACTAGCAAAACTAAGTACAATCTTTAGATAAAACTTAGTAGATGTCTCCTTTTACCCACTTTATTCTTTCTTGTTTTGCTGAATATTGGGTGAATAAAAATAAAAGTGAGAGAGGGAAATATTTCCCTAATATGAAAGAGAGAATTACAAAATGAGCATTCAACTTGAAGAGAATGTCAGGGAACAACAGTACCTTATACTGCACTCTGAAAAATTGAAAAAAGTACAAAGGTTCATAACATATTGTAAAGAAAATTCTTTAGAACTTGCTCTGTTATCTTGGAGGTAACAGACACACCATATGCTGTGTCTGGCAGTTGCTATGGCAACTACTTTTAAAATTTAAGCATGGGGAAACTATTGCCTAAAATCTCCATGACTTGGGGCCAAATCTTGTTTGATGCTGAGCACTAAGGGAGAGTAAAAAAAGATACAAAAGAAATATTAAAATATATTTTTTGTTCACTTCTGAAATTTTATATTGAAATATTTCTTATTTGTGTCAAGAGATTGCAAGCCCTGGACTCCTGAGGGCAATGAAAAAGAGATGAATGGGATGATTGCAATATATTAAATTTAATACCATGCAAACTGTTTACAGTGAAAAATAGGAAAAACCCATTTGTTCATTGAGGCATTTTATATAAAAATTGTGATATTTGCCTGAAAGTAATTTCTCTGTCACTGTTTTATGTGTTTGAGAATTCTTGCTTAGAAGTCAAAGAGTAATAAAATTTTGAAGCAAACACATGGGAAGATAATAGGTCTTAATAATTTGCCAGTACTTATTAGAAGTTAGCATATGCAGATTTGTTTCCTTGGAAAAGTAGTTTCAACTTTTGAATAATGTTTTCCCTATCCCACCAGCAGCCTGCATAATGCACTTCTAAGGCAAAATAGGCTTAAAATATCAAATAAGGATGCTTCTAAGGAAAAAGCAGCACAAATAAAATTAAGAGGATTTTGTTGTTCTTCACCTAAAAAGGTCTATTAGACCATGGCACAATTAAAGCTGTTATAAACAAATACAGCACCTGTGATCAAATTATCATCATAAATTCTACCTTGCCCACATGCATTCTACAGGGCCTCCTACTCTGCAAAGTGGGGACATAATTTAGCCAGAAAACAATAGTAGAGTGCTGTAGCTCTTAACAAAACTACCATACAAATTGCATGTGTGGCCTGGAGTCATTCAGTAATGGTCTGGACCAAAGTCAATGAAATTGGTGATATTTTCCCTATAGATGCCCCGGGCTTTGTCTGAGGTGCTGTCCATGCTGCAGACCTTATATTGATACTTATTGGATTAATCAGTACCAAAAAAATCTCATGTTTTGAGCACACATCATGTAATGCTGTCTTTCCAAAAGTAAATTCTAAAAATTGTATTAAAAATTCTTAGGTTATATGAGATCTTTGCAAGAAAATGTGGGTCTCAAGTGTGTTTATCTCACGCTGTAATTCTCACTGGGGTGAGAACTTTCTGTAAGTTCCCCCTCCAAAATAATGCATCCTGTGAGCTATTATCCTGTGATTCTGGTGGCTCTTATAACCTGCTACAAAATTGCCAGTGCTATTATTCACCAGAGAAAGAGTTAGAACTTAAAACCTATTTTAGGCACTAGTCTACTCAGGGATCTTGAAATTAATTATTTACATTGTAAAGAAAAATATATGTTTTAAATGCACCCTGCTCAACTACAGGAATCATTATTCTATCTTTCTTGCTTTGTCTAATGCTCATTAATCATAATTTAACTTCTATTAATTCTATTAATATTAACATCTATTAATTTAACTTCTTAAAAAAATTTTTGGATGGACAGCAGCAATAGAAAAGGTTAAACTGTCTTGCAAATAATGTGATATTGACAGGATTATGAAAATTAAAAATACATTCCTTACATGAGAAATTATTAATATGTAGGGAATCTGAAAGTGTAGCAGAGATTGGAAGAAAGTGAGGAAAATGCTATCTTCTTTGGCTGCCAATCCTGTTTAAGTTTTAGGCAAGGAAATGTGAAAGGATCAAGACTGTACTGAAGGAGACTTGATTTAATTTGGCAGAACCAGCCCTTAAAATCACAGGTTGTTTCTGGACCTCCTGTTAAAAACAGTTTTAGCGCATTTTTGCCACTACTTCCTCTCTGGGGACATGGTGACCAGCTCCTTCTGCTCTTTTCCCTGTCCACTCAGATTTGGACCTGAAAGTCGCTGCCATGTCTGTGAGAGCTGAGTGTTTGTTCCTGTCCCTGTCCTCTGGCTCTATCTCTGTACTATCTGTCCTTCTAGAAATGTCCAATAGTTACTCGGCAAACCATTTCTTAGGGGGATACCCGTGGTTTTGCCAGAGATCTGACAATTCTGGATGTCACGTTAAGATATTTGCTTGCAAAAACTAACTTGCTGCTGAGTAGACATTAAGGCACTGATGTTCACAGTATAGCTGATAGCTGGTGGAAATGAAATAATCTGTATTGACACATTTGGAAGTTTCACATCTTTTTCCACTTAACATGCTAACGTGATAATTACTAGACTGATGATTTTTCCTGTGACATGTCTCCTTTTGTCAATATTTAGACCTGTGTATAGAAAACTTATCTATCACACCTGGCTAATTTTCACTTAATTTAAAAATAAATGAATCATGTTTAGTTTTCAGGGTTAGCAGAACAAAATGAGATTTTTCTAAACATTTTTCTTGAAACATCCTCTGAAGGATAGGAAAAGATAATGACAAAAAGTATACAAAATCTGGCAAAAAGGAAGCTAGATTACATGAAACAGTAAATTATTTTAATGTTTAAATAAAACTAATTGAACATCGAAGTTGAGACTTCATTTTGCTTACCACTTACTGCAAATGAAACCCAAACATAATGCCAAATAAAACCAGCAACAAATGCCCAGTAAAATAACTCAGTAGCACAGTCCAGGAGACAGGCAAATTTGTAGCCAAAGTAATTCCATGTTCCCCTAGACATTTTTTCATAGGGTTTAAATATTGACTCTCAGGGCTTTATTATCCAAACAATTAATTCATCTAGCCTTCTATCATAGCATTTCTTTTCTGTGTGTGCAATGATTTTCACTATTAGTGATTAGGTAACAATTTGTCAGTGAAGGAACATAGTCTATAGTATTTTTAGTATCCTGACATAACTGTAAACTGTATTAGCTTTAGTTTTCTTTAGCTTTGGTGCTTTTTGGGGGAGTGATCCTCAGTTATGAGTGTGACCAGACTGCAAGAATAGCTATCATGACTGTGGAATGAATCACTTCACCATTACTTGAAAAGGTCGAAGTCACAACATTTCGTCTACATGCAATCATCATTCTTGCTGTAGTTCTGTTTTCACACCAATGTCTTGCAACTGTGTTCTACCTATTGGGGTGGAAGGTTTATTCCCTTACCTTTGAATACAGCACTTCTGTCAAGAGGAATTGTGTTCACCTACTTAGAGCTCTTACTCCATAACACTTCTTGAATAGTTTTGCTTTTTGTGGTAAACACTGGTTGAGAATTCAGTCATGGTCAGCTTTCATTTAGTCTGAATGGTTATGAATCTTACATGTAATACAGGTGTTTCACATGGTTTTCAGTATTATACCTTTCATATATTATAATTTTGGATATCATCAAGTTAATTAAGGTGTTTTTCTTCCCCACCTCTTTCTTAGATAACGAGGACCCACCTTTGGTTTTTGCATTCAAAGAGTTTTGTTTCACAATTTGAAGGATGGCTAGTATTCCAGAAAAAAGCCACTGTGAATTTGCAACATGCATCTACACATAAAAGAGGCATAATTCATACATTTTTCCATGAGATCATCATAATTCCTAATTCTTCTTTAATGTGAAAAATATGTAATCTGAAAAAAATTTCTGTACATTTTTATGAAACCCAAGAAAGAATAGTTTTCTGCAGAACCGTGGTCATCACAGCAGCTTTGTCTTCCAATTACATGCTTATTAATAAACTCCTGCTGTTCTTTGCATTATGTGGTACAACTTGTGCCGAAACATGGAAGCTGACTGCTTTTACTGCATGTCACATGGTGCTTCCTTGCTGAAAATCTCTGAAATTGTTTCCATGTGTCTTAGAAAAAAATCTGATATTTGCCATTTGACTATATTCGTATTCTGTTTTAATGCCCATTTAGTAATTTTTATATAGCAGACATTGTTTCAAATATTATATCTTAATAGATGGTTTTACTTTATCTTTCAAAGAGCTGTGGTAGCTTACAAAATAACTTGCCTTTGATCAGTTATCAGGGATTCTGTATGCAGCTTTTACTGGTTTTTAGGCTTCATATAACTTCACCATTATCGTGTAGGCCTTTAAAATCACAAAATGTGAGTAAGTGGAAAGGAAATGTGCTTTTGCAATCAATAGTCTTGTTAGAAATATTCTGAATTATTCTGTCTTGCAAGCCTTGCAAAGGACTCTCTCATTCTGCAGAAAGATTATGTCGTAGCTTTCCATAGACGCAGCTGAGTATCTGATTTCCTGAGTGGTAGTGCTTTTTTTTTTCCCTACAAAAATCTGGAAACATTGCCTCCATTTCTTTCAGTTCTCAAGTTCCTATCCAGACTAAGAGATTTAGATGTCTTATTTTTTTCCAGAATAAAAATAAAATTCCCCCATTCCATATAAGTGTCAGAACATTTTCAGAATGTCAGTTACTTGAAAAGGTCAGGATTATAATAGAATTGTACCCTTCCTATGACAGTACCCATACACTTCTGGAATAATAAAACTATAGTGCAGCTCATGGATCCAATATCTTCCAAATTTGATCACAATCTTGTGACATGTGGTGCATTTCTGCATGTTTCAGCTGCTAAAATTATTTGTATAGAGGGGGAATCTGAGGATTTGTTTTAATAAAAACATAAATTCGTAATTTCATGCTCCTAAAAAAAATGTATTATCTAGATTTGCACAAGAGTTCTCAAAATGAAAAGTAAATAAAATTCTAAAATATGTTATTAAATGTATAATTTTAAATCTTTATAATTTTGGTCCCAAAGCAAAGGACAGGGCATATTTTATGATGCTTGAATGCTTGTGGCTGATAATGTTATGAAAAAGGGCACAATTTTGCCAAATGTATGCCATTTTTGGAACTACCAAATGTCTGTATAGATTTGTTTATCTGTAGGTATATTTGCACAGAAGGGGAACATTAGGACACTGGTAGGGAAATGCATAAAAACAGAGAGACTGGCTTTGCCTTAAGACTAGACAGTGTTAAAATCACCCTCCACAGCTTTGGGAAACAGGAGTCTTGGTTTTGCATTTAAATCTGTTTGGCAATATGCACTATGTCTCCCAGCCACTTGGCTATTTGTAGAATTTGCTGTATTCAGGGGGTTTGAAATACTTTAAAACAAATTGAGCTGAATGGGCATTTTAAACCATTTCCTGATTGGTTGTCTCCTAGCCCCTAATGTGCCTTTCTAGGTCTTAGTTATTTCCTTTTCATAAAAAAATAATTGCTCTTAAAAATGTCTGCTTGGATTTCTTTTGTAAAAAGAGCCGAACTGAGGAGCTCTAGGCAGATTAACTGGACTGTGTCGTTTAGTAGGCTCTCTGAGCTTTGAAGAATGCTTCAAAAGTATGGAATAAAGCTCTTTTTCATCCTATTTTTACATGGGCTAACAACTTCCCAGTCTTCTAATTTGCTGTCCTGTTGCATTAGAGTTCATTATCTTTGTGTTTCAGTTTAGTAATTCTGTCTGAGTTCCTATCCTTTCTCTCTTCTGAGTCCCTGCTGAAAATGGCAATACAAGTAACACAGCAGAAGCTTGTATACAGACAGAAGATATAATGAGAATAGTACTTCTCGTGGGAATTAAATGCTGCATCAGAGGGTTTAATTTGTAAATATCTGCAATGGAAAAGCATGTTTAAAAGTGCGTTCAGATTCACTGTTTGGAGTCTCTTCTCTTTTGTACCATGCCTGCACTGTTAACATTACAAAACAAGGTATGCAGTTTGGGCTTGATTGAGGGTTAGATATGTAAATTTGGAGGAAACAAAGTCAGAAGATGGTTTTAAAGTAAAGACAAAAATGACTTTAAACGTACAACAGAAACACAAAGCAATTTGCAAATATTGGTTGATAATGGCTTTATAAACAAGAAATTAAAAGAACAAAGACTGCAAGTGACTTATCCAATGTTGTTTGGCCGGATAGTGGCAGAATACAGGTCTTCAAATGATAGTTCTCATGTGCAGACTTCTCAAGGAGTTCATCACATTGGCTGTGAACACACATATTGTGTTCTGAGTGGAAAACCTGACCTGTCTTGTAGCAGTCCAGAAGCCTTTTATGACATAATAAAAGGTGGGGAGAATGGATATGGATCGTTTACACATGGAACTATATATAGTGAAAAGGCTTTATCTGTTTTCATAACTATATGGAGTTACAGTTACTAACTGAGAGAAAGAAAAGAGAAAGAAAAGGAAAAAATGACACTGGCTCTTGTATGAGAATTATTCCCTTTGGCCTTGGAAAGGTCTTCCATCAATTCCTTTGCTTTTTTTCAAGATGAAAATTGGGAACAGCTTAAAATATCAATGAAGATATTTTTTTCTTTTAATAAGAAAGAATGCAAAACTTTCAGAAAGGTAATCTTGACGTTCAAAGAGATCTTGTCAGTTCTGTTGATGTCAGTATCAAAAGAAGTTGATAATTATCTGAGGAAAACACATTTCTCTTAGTTGCTTTCTTTCTCATATAAAATTGCTCAAGTTAATCACAGCAGCAGATCTACAGGGGTATGTACTGTGTATCTTCACTTTTGCAGCACATTGTCTAAATGCTACCAAAATTCATACAGGCAATTATAACATTATACCTTCTCTGGCATGACTAAACTTATATAGGCTGCTAAGAGAAAACCTCAGTAGTTATCTTAAACACGTTTTTCTTGTACAGTATAATTATACTAAAGGAGTGGGTTGCTCTTTTGGTATCTATAGGTCACATGTTTGGCCATGTTGCATATAATTTAAAAGGGACTACTGCAGGTGTTGAAGGCGAACAGGTAACTCATGGAGAACTGTGAGTGCATTTCACTTCTGTCTGATTAGTGTTTATTTGAGACAACTAAACCTCTGCATTATCATGGAGTTCTTCAGCCGGAACCGCTTCTGTGGAGCATTTGTCCTGATTTTGATCTGTACACCACTTCTCAAAGAGTGTTAACTTGTGAAGCCACTGGAGGACTTCTTGATGAGAATTTAATTTCTAACTGAACTGCCATCAAGATCAGTTCTGAAAATCATCTAGATGATAAAAGAAATCAAAAGGCCTTACTGCAAATGAAGCAGTGATCATTTTTTCTTTTCTACAAGGAATAAAAGAAATTCTAATACAGTACTGCTCTTTGGGTTCTCTTTAAAATTTCCTTCAGAATGCAATAGGATAATCCTGTCTACAACTTTCTTTGCTTGGGATCATGCAGATAATGACATCTTCAATTCTGCTCAACAGGATTTATCAGCAGAATAGTGCACAGCAACATTTTTTCATTTATTTATTATGTTCCATTTTACAGGGTTTTTTTAAGGTCTTATAGCTTAAAAAGCCATGTGTTTTGCCCATTATGTTTCCTTCAAAGCTGCATCCACTAAAAGTAAAAGGAGCTTGGAAATGCTAGAAATTCAAAATTTCTTACATACTAATTTGCTCTCCTTTGGATTTTTCATAAAGACAAATCAGGCAGCACATTTCTGTGCCTTAGTTTCCTCAGCTGGAAAAGGAGGGGGAAAAAAAGAAGCTGTGCTAACTCCCACATATATTGGGAGGATACATGCATTTGATAGGTTTGAATGGAAAGCTTTACATGAGAATATTTGCAATAACCAATGCTTTACTTTGTCTGGCCTTTCATGAAAAGAAGCACAGGCTTAATTCTGGAAGCTAATTCTTGGAGCTATGCTGTTGTATAAATCTAACCTTGATATATTATATAAATCTAACCAGTCCTATGTTCTAAAAAACATCACACTTTTTTTCTCTCTTCCTCCTCTGCCCTCCCGCTCCCCCCCCGCCCCAGTAGTACTGCACCATAATTACAATTGCCATAAAGGCAGGAGCAAAGCAATTAAATTCCCCATAGGTGTCGCATGTAATTGTTCCTAGCAAATCAGGAGATTAAACATGGCAACAATGCACAGCACAAGATAGCCTAAACTCAGTTTTCCTGCAGAACTGCAAATAGTAGCAAATCAAAAGACTGTTCTCCTTAATTACCACTGTATGAGGCATCAGGCTAAAAGTAGGCTCACTCTGTAATGTTTTCTATACAATTACAGTATGTACATACAATGCAAGCCCTTATGCACCACCTAACAGACAATACTATACACACAATTATTGGTAACTTTTATTTTACAGGGAGAAATCGCTGGTGAGTCTAGGACATTGGCCTCTCAGCTTCCACAGCAAGCAATGTGTTGACTAAACTAAGGGAACAGTTTTACTTCCTGAAGCTAGTAGAGACTATTTATACTTAAACACATTTCTTCACAACTTACAGCATGTTGTATTAGGTGAGAGCTTGCGAGCTGGATGGGCTGCAATCACTGTGAGGTTTGCAAGCTGGGGCTTGTGGAGTACTTTGCCAAGTTTATACATTTTCTCTCTTTCTGTATTCTGAAATCAGCTACCCTGCTGATCAGAAGTCCGTTTGGGACTTGAACTCAAGTCAGCAAGAGTCAAAGAGCTGAAACAATAAAAACAGTGTGGGGTTTTAGGGAAGAAATTGTCATTCTTGTACATTGATGTAACATGTAGCAGTCTGATCAACATTTTTGTTGTTGTTCTGAGGCAAAATAAGTATTGGTACAAGCTAAAATATGTGTCATTATCCTCCCTGCCACTTTTGCCAGGATTTTATAGTTTCACGTCATTATTTCTTTAATCAGCTTTTCGAGTGCTGTAAGGCAGCAAGCTATCCCAGTAATGAGTTTCTTCCTATTGTATGTTAACTGCTCGTTGAGATTTCCATTCAGTTGGAGAAACCATTTTGCTCTCTGACATGTTTTTACTGATTATCAGGGTTACTGGATACACTGTGCACTGAATTTTAATTGGCACCAAGCTATATATTTTTAGTGAGAAAAATGGAAAGTGCTTTTCATTAAATCCTTGGGAATTCAAGTGCTGTCTTTGAGGATAAACTGATTCATAAGATTTACCGATTCACACATCAGAATCAGATTATATAAAGCAACCTTCACCTGAGGCATACACAAAGGAAACAAAATTGTGAAAATCCTTATTATTCGTGTTGTTATAGCAAGTATTATTTTACTTACTTATACAAGGTCACCAGCTGACAAATGGATTTTAACTTCCAGCATATTCACCTTATTTTATCTAGGAATTTAAATAATTGTACTAAAAAATATCTGAAAACAGTTGCATTTTATAAAGGTTTCTTCTAGCATTATTAGTACACCAAGTAACAGTTATCTTTTTTTTTTTTTCACATTAATAAAATGCAACATTAGAGTTACAAAAAAGAGTATCAAGGATGGAAAGTGAACTAAGCCTAGGTAAGCAGATTTGTACTGTTTTTCAATATGAATAACCAGAGAGATGCATAGTTTTAAATTATATAACGAGTGAATCCGAAAGAAATACACAAGTAGGAGTGCATCAAACATTTGTTCAATATGGCATGGCAGACAATCTCATCCACCAAGGAAGCCCAGGTTCTATCTTTCCAGCCTCTAGTTCTTAAATTCATTACTTCATCTTCTGGAAAAGACAGAAAATATTGTATATTCCCTGAAATTATCACAATCCAGCCAGCTGGGGGGCAAAAAATGAACTTTCTAAAGCAGCTTGTAATTCCACATATTTGCCACCAGTTAATTAAAAGGTAATGTCTGTAATTTGTATTTCCTTCAGTAAAAGGAAGGTAAAAGGATAGAAAGATTCATTAAGAAATACTGTAGCTTAGGTAACATCATGTTTTTGTGGAAATAAGATACACCTTTTGAGACCATTTTATTAGTGCAGATTATATAAAACAAAAAATTCATTACATACGTTAGGAAAGAAATTGCATCTATATTTATTCCCTTGAAAATGTTTTAAACACTATAGAATGAACCAGCCTAAAAATGAAATGCAATGTAGATCGTTTTCTGATTTGCATGAGGTGATAAGCCACTGTTAAGCTACAGAGCATGGAAAGAAAGGGAATGAAAAATATGCTAATGAACATGTTGCAAAGAAACTCTGTCAATGAGTTTCTCAATACCTGTGTCTATTTTCCTTCAAACACGGTCTGATTTGTCGTTGTTTTCACAGTTATTAGTAGTTTAATTTTATTAGTTCACTGTAGAAAAACCTGATTTACATCTTGTGCAATTAAGTGATGAGTCAGACTCAATCACATACTAATCTTAATTTCTTGAAGGCTACATTGAAGGTGACCTCAAGATGTTTTTGACATTGAACTTACAAAAAGTGTTCTGAAAAACAAAATTTTGTATTGCACCTTAAGAAAAGTATATCCCCAAAGACAGAACTTTGTTGCCTCTTTCAAAATTGACGCAGATGATTAAATGCTGATTCCAGTGAAATTATAATCATTGAACTTCTGGTTTTACACTATTGTAAATTTTAGAAATGTAGCCGGTAGCCATCTGGTGAAAAAGGTAATCTTGCACATACAGAAAGAATATTTTGGGATGGGAAATAGTCTAACTTGTGTGCTGAATAGCTATGTGGGAATTTGCTGCAGTAATTACCCTCCTATCATTAGTGACAAGTAATTGCTATAGCAACCCCACTGCCACCTGTCTCACACACTCTCTCTCTTTCAAACACACACACACACACAGACACACACAGACACACACTCGCTCACACGCTCTCTCACTACATATTCATAGTTTTGAAACAAAAGCAGAGAAGCTAGTAAGTTAATGTCATTTATTGAATCACTGTTTTTTCTAATCATCAAAATATAACCTCTTCCTCCCCTGCCAACTCCTCATAAATATTTATTAAAAGTAAAACATTTGTGTGGTAGAAAATAGTGCTGTTCAACCAAAGTATCTCTATTCATTCAGCACTAATTCTCTGAGGGAGGGGGAAGAGAATTCTCACAGCTCGATTCCTTTTTTTTTTTATTTTATTGCATACACTGGGCCTGAGACCGATTTTGCAGATATATAAGTGAATTCTAACAAAGGCAACCATCCAATATATGTGGAACTGGTTTGATATTCACAACTAGGGCAGCTGAGATTTGTTCTCTTTCATTTAGAAACATCCAAACCCACCATGTCACTCTCTGTCAGCACCAGGTATTGCTTTATTGCAGGCAAACCCTTCCAATGTGTATACAATATTTTTTTCTTGTTGGCAGTGGGTGGAGACTGAAGAACAGGCTGGCTATCATGGATTCACTATGGCTTCATCTAACCCCTGTTCTAGTTTTCTATTTTGCTACCCCTTTTGACAGTATCAGCGGAACCTGACTTTGAAATCCTAAAATAAACTACAAGAATTACAGTTTCTTTCTATTTGAAAGTACCAGAAGCTCACTGTTCCCTATGATTAGACAGTGAAAGAAGGGAATGGTTGCTGAGCCTTTTCTTCTGCATCTTACAAAATGCCAGCCTTACACCCACATTTACAAGAATTCTTCATAATGTGATGCTACATCAGCTGCTACATCAGCATAGGACAGAAATCTGGCTAACAGTTTTGTCACCACTAGATGTCATCAAAATACCAATAAACGGGGTTTAGATGTGCAAATTAAAAAGCACTAGGTCTCTCTAACCCTATCACTCAGCATGTTTTAATGTGAAGATGAAATAAAACAGCATTTGAAATATGAAAGAACAGTTAGGAAATGCAGGAACAGCATGCCTCGACATCAGGCATTTGTGTCCCACATGCTTATTCCAACACTTTTGATCAAAGGAGACCATTCACATTTAATTCTTAATATATGCATTTTTTCCTAAATAAGACACAGATTTTCTCACACTGCTCTCTCCATCTAAAAATAACTCTGGGCTACAGTTCCTCATGTTGCTGAGGAAGAGAAGTGAGGTGTCTAATGAAGTACAAAGGTATTCAATTTTTTCAGATAAGCAATGGAATGAATAGAATATTATTTCAGTTAAAAGCTTGCATGCAAAAAAGTAAATCCATGTAATATTTTTATGGAAGTGAACCCTACTATTTTCACTGTTTTGTGGAATATAAAAATGAATTAAAAATTTTCAGATCAACCGGATAGTAGTTGTAATTTTAAAATTACTTTACAGACTTTTATTAAGAACACTAAAAGCTACGTGCCTCCTTAATTCCACTGAACAACTCCCTGCATCTGCTAGCAATCTCAATGTTTTATTTATTTCATTTAAAAACTAGCAGGAAGAAACCTGCTTCTGATCAGCTCACCATACAGTGTGGAATGGTTGGCCAGTTGTGAAGCATGGGCAGACTTCAGCTTTCAAGAAGGAAATCCATGTACTGTCCCTTATACAATTTGTCTCATTTATTTCTGATTAAATTATTCATTCTTTTTCTGATGTTCTATCTCAAGACAATATGGTCTGTCAAAATACAGGGTTTGCAAGCAGAAAGTAGTCCTCATTTCCCAGACATGTGTAGTCCCCCTGTGCTAAATCTTTAAGCAGTATACATTAGTCTGAGGGATTTGTTGGTAAATTATGTCCTGCATTTTTTCACCCATATGACTTGAATTGTTCTACATATTTGAAGATTAAAGGGGTATATATATTTTTAATGGGAAACTTCTACCTGATAACAACTGAAAATAATTAAAAGACAAATAACAAAAAGAAAACTCTGCAAATGTATAAAACATGAAATGCTGTTTCAAAAACCTTACGGTAAGAGCTATTTAATAGTTTATGATGAAGAGGAGGCAGGGTTTTTTAATTTCCATCAGAAATAAATTGGTGCTATAAATGAGTTGCAGTAGTTGCAATGCTTTCTTGAAAAGTGCCAGGGGGGCATTCAGCCAGTGCCCAATACCATGACATAGCTCTGCTCCACTGTACGTTGAGTGTTTAATGTTTTACAGAAATACTGATCTTATGAATTCATGTACCTGTTTTGAGTCCTTAAGAAAAAAAACAATTCCAGAGATTTCCCTGAAGCTTACTCTTAGAAATGAACAGTTCACTGCATTATTTCTGTGCTCAATTCAGCAAACAAATAAATTACTCTTAGCAACAAAGAGCCATTTGTACAATTTATCTTCTTATCATCAGTGCACTACTAAAGACAAAAACCTGTGGTTAAGTAACTGCTCAAGACTCCTCTGTTTAACAGCACCTGAGCTCCTTCTTTTCTCTCTTCCTGATCCCACCCATTTAGTGACTCCTCCCAGAGGAGGAGGCAGAGCTTTCTGTGGGCAGTTCTGGGAGATTGCTTGATTGATGCTTACAAGAAAACCCACAACAGTGCCTTCATATTTGCTGATGGAAGTAGTATGCACAGCTCTTAAGTCCATGGGTAACAAGGCTGGTTATTTCTCTAACATAATGAAACAACAGAAGAAAATATCCAGTTCACACCTGACTGTGAGTTCTGCAGACCTAAGGATCATTCTATTAAAGTCAAAGCCCATTAGCAGTGTGTAAACATCTTAGACACTGAATGTTCATGTTGAATATATTTTTACATGTTTTCAGTTCTCATTCAAGGCAGAAATGTCAACACTTTTGCCAGACAGTAAAGGGCAGACATTAAAGGGTGCTACAATCTTGAGGCTGCCATCTGTTATCCTTGAGTGCCAGTCCTGATGGAAAGGAGAGGTGATACTTAAGAAGGATGACAACGGAGAGGCAGCAGGAGGGATTGAAGGGGAGGAGGCATTGTCAGGAATTTCTGTTGCTCTTTCACATTGAATTTTCACTAAAATCTTGCACATAAATGACTTTTTTTTGTTGTTTGGGTTTTTTTTTTTGTTTGTTTTTTGTTCTGAAGCTGAAAACTGCTGTGCTCTCAAAATCTGCTTAGTATCTTATGAAATCTCAGTGCCGTATGCATGTGATTCAAATACAAGTAAAGGATTGATGGCATTTATAACATCTTCTACAGAAGGCATATTGATGGGGATTCATGAGTCACAAACAAATTGCACATGTGAAAGCAAACTCTATTGGAACACATTGCACTTCTATCCAGAGGCTGTTTTTGGCAGCTAAATACTACGGCTTACTCAGTATGGGGGAAAACCACATTTTGAATGGTAGTGGAATATATTCTCTGACACAATGGATTAAGAATGTCCTTTTCCTCTGTTGCCGAAAGAGGGAGAAACATGTCATCCTAGTAGTATGGCAGACATTTGAGGGTCCAAGAGAATGTAGATTGTGGTGTTTTCTTCCCACTGGACTTATGTTCAAATGGAATTTCCAAGTATTCCTAGGTAAGTAGGGATGAGGAAGTCAGAATCTATTTTATATTTTCTATCAAAGATCAATGGTTTTATTTTCCTTTCTGACCAACCGCTTCTATCCTCAAAATATGAAATCTTCATACAGAGACTTCTGGTGACATTCTAGATTTCTAGCTGTCATGACAGATATTTTGAATCCTTTTGCCTGAAAATCAGTAATTATTTGTCAGATAGAATATAGTAAGTATTCAATCAGCTAATGAAGTTGGATGATTACCAAAAGACTAAACACGTTCTAGAAAGCTGGTGTGTGTTTTGAACCTCTGTTGTACCTCATGATATGATAGACCGAAATTCCAAATGGACTGTACTTCTGTAGGCTGAGACACTTAATATTTTTGCACTGGTGTAGCTGAAAGCAAATATAACAAACATGAAAAGCATCAGACTAAGATGTTACTCAGATCAAAATTATGAGACTGTCTGGTGCTGCAAAATCAACCATTAAAGATCGAGGTTTCCATTTGGAAGCATCATTCAGAAAGTGAGTTAAAATATCACCCAAGATAGGTCATGTGGAAAATTATGCCAAACTAACTGGTAAGTCAGTAGCAATCTGCAGATTCTTCCCATCTCCTTGCAGACTGATTGTATTTTTAAAGTGAAAAACTGGGGTGTTGTGTTCAGGGGTTCTCAGGGAAACATTCTGGCACAGGGAAAAAGGGAAGTTGGCCAGAAAAAAAAAAAAATTAAATAAAAAAAAAAAAAAAAAGGGAAAAAAGGGGGCAGTCTTCATCTTACTTTCAATACTAAAATAGAAAACTGTGACACTTTGTAGTAAGGACAGGGTGGGATAAATTTTTATCAGTGTCACCTCTTTCCTGTCTTCACTCTCAATTTCATTCATTCACATCTAGCTCAAGCCTTGTCCTCTTATGTCAACATGTACACCACCAATTCTATACGTGATTTATTTTACATTTTCTTCTGCTCTGAGTTTTGACAACATAATTGAACCATTTTGAGCTTATACTTAAGATCTCCAAAAGAAATTAAACTCTGTCTTCAGAAATGTTATCCCATTTTTTGTTATCCCATTTCCTCTTCCTCCTGTTTGATCATTTTGCACTCAGGACCAACACTTCAACACTGAAACATCCATCACTTGACACTTTGAGGCTCAGAGTATTATTCTTCTCTCTTTCCTTTCCTACATTCCCTTTCAAGATCAAAGCTTTTCCTTTGATTGAAAACTCACTTTCCTTTATAATAAAGCTCACATCTCACCATAGCCCTACAACTCACATGTACATCCTCTGCCCTGCACCGGCAGCACTGCTTACTGGCTGAAGAGTCTGAGCATATAGCTACAAAAGCAATGATGAATTTTGCATGGAGGGAGATTGCCTGTGTTAGCTACAAACAGACTTTTCTATCTCTTCAGTCTCCCCAAGAGAATAGTCTATGGAACTATTACAATATATTTAATAATATTTAATCAGAATCAATAATCATCAGCTTTATAGGAAGAAGAACATATGCTTTATTACAGAATTTCAGTATGTTCTTTTGCAAAAAATAGTAAGAAGTAGCAAAACAATTCAGAAAAACCTAACTCAACAATAATGGAACAGGAATGCCAAACAGTTAGCCAAGCAATAACTTGGAAAATATGTTAGAGTTTAAAAAGAAAGTAGCTGGCAACCCATCACAGTAAAAATATTACTGTCAGTTTAGAAGTGGTCATACATTGTAAGTTCTCAAAGCTCAATTTTCAGGAAGACCAGATTATATTCAACAAAATCGACGAAAACATTTTTTCTCCGACTATGAACACCAGCTCTTCTTCAATGGCAGAACAACCATGTGAAACATGGAAACTTTACGACATAGAAAACTTTAATGCTTGGGAATTTGATGGAGATAAAATCCATTAAATTTAAGCATGTGTTACACCTTTACAGCCTTAGCTCCTGAGTAGAAAATGCAGACTATACAGTTTAAATCTGTGCAGTGAATGAAAATCCACAAATACAAAATTGAATTCAGTCAAAATCATTGTGACTTTAATTCTATGAGCTTTTGGTCTGCTGCTTCTGGTTATAAGACTTGAAAGGTACTGTGTTTAATTTGCATTTGATTTAATAAATTAGTTGTCCAGGAAGTAGGTTAGAGGTTGATGAAAACCGATGAATACTCGTCCCCGTTATGTTATAATGGTATAACCATTTAATAGTGAAGACTTTAAGCAACTTAAGAAAGAAAAAAAAGGTAGAAAAAAATATAAGCTAACGTCAATACAGGTGTGTTAGTATAGTAAGGTTGTGGAGTCGTTGTCTCTGGAGATAATCTTAACGCCTGACTGGACGTGGTCCTGAGCAAACCTGCTTTAGTTGACCCTACCTGAGTAAGGGATGGGATTAATCACCTTCCAGCCTCAACCCTTCTGTGATTCTGTGATCCTCCCAGGCTAATATATTTCATTGGCTAGAAACAGCCAAGATTTCCTACTAAAACTCTGTTGCTGCAAAATAGGATATAAAGGATATATGCTGTTTATAAATATGATCTTGTTACCACCAGGAAATAAACTGTCAGTTACTTTAATTAATTAAAAAAATAAAAACACATCTCAGATGAAAGCTAGCTTGGAATTAGCCCAGAGGTCAGAAACTGAAATCTTCGATGTATGCTTGATTATCTCAGTCTTCAACATATGTCCTTGCATGATGCTGTCTGTAAGTTTCTGAAAATGGTGAAGACGCTCCACATTTCCAGTGGGTGTAGGAACAGTGAAAACAAGCAAGAAAGTGAACTTCCTGGATAATGCAATAGAAATAGCATCTCTACGCTCATCTGAAATTTCATTTAACCAGCTAAGTCAATCTAACATTACAGTGCTAAATTCATTCAGAGGCTCAATTGGCTTACTGAAAATAAAAATAATATTGCAAGCATTAATGTAATTTCATAATTTGACCCTAGGCAGAGATAATTTGGTGTATTATTGGTCAAGTCTGAGCATTTAATTCTGCCTTTATAAGCTACATCAAAATAACAAAAAATTTTTGTATTAAAACCATAAGATGATTAAAACCTCAAGAACTTGTAAAATAATTCTGCCAGTATTGAGGAATCTGTGCAAGAAAATAAATATTTGAAAGAGATTAAAATGATCACATTTTCACTAATATTTTGCTAATTGAACAAGTTTGGACCTGAATTTTCAGAGCGTTTTAAATAACAAGCATAGATCCAACTAATTTCAGCCACAGCTGCGATCACTTGGCACTTTTATGAATCTGCCAAGGATGACTCAAATAGGTACCTAGAAAATGTGGCCATTTTTAGCAGCCATTAGTAGCCATATGAAACTTTTGGTGTGTCTCAATTACCATCACATTAGAACTTGTGGCAGATGCAGTTCTCACTGTCACAATTGAAATCCATTATCCTTCACCTGCCATTTCCAGACATACCCTGGTCCTACAGACTTTCCTAGTTATATGATGCATTAATCAGTTTTCTTTTGCTCTTTATTGCCCCTCACAGTTTATCCTTTATATGCTTCTATGCTTCCAGAACAGAGTATATTCTATTCAATTAGCCCAAATGTGAAAAAATTCTTTCAAGAACAGAGCTACAAACTAAGAGCTACAAACTAAAACGTAGATGTGAGGGCTGAATTAACATTGATGAATCAACCTTAGTTCTTGGGTTTCCTAAGTTTTGAACTTAATTAACATTCATGCACTGCAATACATACAACTTCTGATTTTATTTTTTCCCCCAGAAAGTCATTAGCAAAAATTAGCTGCAAAGTAATGATGCATATATAGCTCTTGTATGGAATTAACAGAACAGAACTTTAGTAATATATCTGGAAAAATAGGTGGTAAGTAATAGACTATTTTCTTTGAGCTGATGTTACAGCCCTTTTTCCAGCATGCTTCACAGGTATTTTTGTCACAACAGAAGAATTCTGGAGCAATTAAGTAGGAAATAGTATAGTTACATTGGCAGATTGATGCCCTGTAGCTAATGAGGCTGTGGCCTTAGCAGGTGTATTAGAATGGATGCAGTTTGGAGCTGACATGCCTAAACCATTTTTGGACTCTTTAAATTGGAATACATTGGACTGTATGGGCATGTTGGCTGCTGGGTAGAGTTGAAGGATGCCTAGTGCACAGTGCCATGCACTATTGAGTTAGTTAAACATGGCTATTGTTCAGGAAATTATATTGCTCAATTCTAAAAGCTTCTTACTAAGATCTAGTATGTGATATTCCTTAGTATAAGATGAATTGTAATATCCTAAAGTTCATAACTTGGCTTTATTTGGCTGGACAAAATGGAGGTTTTCCTTCAAAGCATGCATGGGCTAAGAATTCCTTATGGAAAGATTTTACAGTATTAGCAAATTTTCATCCATGCAGTATTTGGCATCCAACAACTGACTTGAGAATTTCAGTCCAGAGTTTGAAAATTTAGCAAATTTAAATGCAAGTAAAATTTGGATATAAAAATGGTAAAGTATTAAGTCTAGACATTTACTAAAATTAGTATCTTTTATGTGTAGTAGCATGTGTAAAATGATAATATAAAATTACTACCTTTTTGTTAGCCTACTCCTTATCTGCTTTCAAACAAATTAAAAAGCATTTTGATTTTGATTTGGCTTCTATGATCCTAGATTCTTTTCTCACCTATGTCTTGAAACATATATAAGTCAGTTTTCATAAGGCGTCTTCAGAAGAGAAATGAATGTTTGCTTCTGTTTCCTGTGGTGGCATATATGTGACTAAATATTGTTAAGGGTGTATAAATTTGTATAAGTAACTTCAATGAGGAGTTAATGGGAAGGTAATGTAGATACATCTCAGTTTCAGATAGAACATATTCTCCCTCAGAAAAAACACTCTTCTATATTAGTGACCTCATTACTATGAATTTCTCAAATGATGAGTAGATGAAAGACTGGGGAAAAAGTTTGATATGGTTTTATTTCATGATATTACTAATATTTTGTAATATATGGCAGTGATGAATAACCTTTCATGTATGTTTACAAAGTAATAGCATAATTGTTCATGCTTGTATGATAATTAAATGTGTTGATGTTTACAATTAGATATAATAACATAAAGATGGTCTGAACATTTGCCAATGTATCTTCTATCTGAATCTTTTAAAAAATAATATACAGTAGCAACTAATTAGGTGACTAATCTTTATGACAATTTACAAGTGGCCTGCATGATACACACAAGCAGCCACACATACACACATTTACCTTCTCACCTACTTTCACAGAATGAGGTGGATAAAATTGGTACATTTTTAGTATAAGTGCCTTACTTCACTCTAAGGCACATTATACTTGCAGAACACCTGACTGGGTTTAAATTGAAATACAATATATGTAATTGTGAATTATTTTATAATAAAGTTTACGTTATCTGACATTATGAAAAGAAAATTTTCTTAGTGCTCTGATTTGTATGTATATTTTAGACTAGTAGCATGATTCAATCAGCTCCTGTAGAGGAATGACAAAAGGGGTCATTTAGATTCTGAAATAGAATTTGCATAAGAATAGATGGTTTTTGTATTTTGATAAAGGTGATTCTTCTTCCCTAAAACTGAAAACTTTGGATGACTTTTTTCTTGCAGTGACAGTATAAAGGACAAAAAGCTATAAGTATTGTCACTTCTGAGAAATGCACAACACAATCTTTAACCATTGCAATTAATCACAATTTCCTTACAGAAAAATATAAATCATGGGCTAATTAAATACCCATAAATGAATACTAATATATTTCTGTTTTCAAATGTTCTTTGGGAAAGCTTGCTTAAGTCTCAAGTTTTCAAGGATTGAGGATTAATGTGGCCCCTGTACATTTCTGAAGAAACAAACAGTTTATTAAAACTGACCTGTAGAAAACTTAAACACAGCAGGAACTTAATAACCTTTGTCCATTGCAGCTTTACAAACCTAGAAAAGGGTACAGTCCATAAGTTCTGCTTAACACATCTGATATGTTACAGTTGTAAAACTGTAACCATGAGCAGCTAATCTAATTTAAAAAAATAATCAGAAGTGATTATTAAGCTTCAAGGGAGCTGTGAACAAGGGTTAGTGATTGAAGAATATGTGGGACTTCCATTCAAACAGTCAAATTATGTGATCAGCCCCTATTTAGGAGCCTTTTCAATATATTTTATACCCTGGGGAATCTAGATCCAACCAAGAGCCATGGCCTGTGGTTGTTCTGCCTACATTTGCAACAGCTTGAGGTATGCCATCTCACATGGCTTGGGGAAATTGCTGCCAGCATAAGCCAAATAATTCCCTCCCTCTGGTCCTCAAGAATAGCTGGAAAGTGTAATCTCTCATTATCAAACCTTCTGCTTTATTCTGTCCTGCTGTAGCTCAGTGTCACTGGCCTTGTTCGCAGTCATCTCATCTTTGTCACAGATACATTTTTTTTAATGTGACAGAACTGCATTTAGTAATCATGAGTTTGACAGATATGTATCTGTAAAATAAAAAATGATAGAGGGTAAATTTGGAAAGTTTTCATCAGTTTAATGCAAAAATGTCTACATTTTTGCCCACGTAGGTTCACACATTTTAGTTGAACAGATAAAGCCTTGATTATAGTGTAACCTTATATATTTTTTTATTTAAATAACAATGAAGAGTGTTTATTCTCTCCATTCCAATGATTCCTTCAAATTTACTGATTACAATAGCTTCGTATTTAATCTGTAAAATCAAACCTTGATTTTTAGATTTGTCAGGACCATTACTTTATTGCTTTCTTATATGTTGGTAACTCTCTCCAGTGTAAGCAGATTTCACTAAGGATAAAGGAGTGCTCACTTGCCACTGTCAAAAACCAGCCCAAAGGTACAATCTTACCATTCATACGCTCAATCTGTGACATGCTTTTCCAGCCAAGAACATTCAGATATAATTACTTTGCCTTATTCAAATTACTTCACCTGACTCTAATCAGCAACAGGGATGCCCTGTCTCACAACATCTGAGCAATCTGAAAACATGAGGCTTTATGGCTATCAGTACTGAATGATAATATCGCTGTTGCTCAAATTGGCAAGACAAGCATACAAACAACTGAAAGGCACATGATCTTCTGGTGATTGAAAAAGCTCTCGTCCCCTTCTGGTCTCTGGGAATATATTATATGAGTGTAATCAGTAGAAACAGGATCATACTTTCTGAGTAGTAGGGGAAATGGCAGAGGACATGCTTCAACATCTCCAAATAGACTCTTTAGAAAGGGCAGAACCAAAGTGCTGTCACGGGAAAATCTGAGGAAAACATTTTATTTGACATTTTATAGAAAATCAGAGACAGAATCAAGACTGACGTGAACATTTTTGAAATGCTGTTCTATATATCCAAACCCTAACAATTCTACATAAGACAATTCACACGTTTCTTTTTTTCTAGTAACTTCTGCCTAAAAAGAGGTTATTATCTATTAAAGTGTAATATAAGTATAATGCATAATAATGAGAAAAACAGGAAGGAAAAAAAGTATACCTGAATTTATATAGTCCAAAGTATGTACTAAGAGGTGCCTCAAAGGACCTCTATAAGGAATTGGTCTCAAACAAAACCAGTACTTTTCTCTTTGAAGTGCAATACAACATTTTCATTTTTTTTTAAAGGAGATATATAGAGAAGAAACAGCATAAGCTTTACAAAGAAAATGTTATCACATCCCTTGAACATGGTGTTCTTTCCCAATCAGAATTTGGAACCTGATTTTATTTATCCCATTACAGCTAACTTCCAACTCTAATTCCTTTGAACAAGCTCCTTTATAATAATTGGGGAAAAGCTTCTCTCTTGCTCTGACTGATTTCAAATGTACCCTAGGTTATTTTCCTTAACAAAAAGCAACAGTGTAGCTAGAAAAAGTTTAAGCTGAATGGCGAGAAAAGAGTGACTGGACCAGGCTGTCTCCCACACTCAATCATTGCACATTAGCTCACTTCTGCTATGTATATCTGTTCTTTCTACAGCTCAACGTCTACCTTGCGTTACACACTACAGTTTTTGGAATAAAATTCGATTTAGTGGATGATGATTTTATAACCTCCAAGTTAATTTACTGGACTTACTCCACTCTTCATACTGCAGGAAGAGATTAAAGCATGGGAATAGTTGTATGATTGTCACATGTAACACTGAGAATTCTTCAGAATACCAGCTATATTCTTTCTTGAGAGTTCAGTGATCCATAACTATCAGAATTCCATGTTTCCACTTTTCTTATTTTTTTAAATTGTGCACATTACACAGATATCATAGGAACCCGGACCCATGCAGACAATATAATTTTGAACTTAAAAATAATTCTCTTTTCATCTCTTTGTTTTAGTTTTTATTGGGAGCTATATTTAAGAAGGAACTGGGGTCATTACTAAAAAAATGTCTTTTTTTGGGTGTTGTTTTAATTTTATTATCTAAGTGATTATTATAAGCACCTCGTCAGCTGTTAAGAACTCTTGAGCGTTTCCTTTTGGAGAAGTGTAGAAGGTAAATAATGTCTAGAAGAAAATAAAAAGGAAATTGTTTTTCAGTGTTTCAAGTGAAATTGTTTTTCAAGTGATTAGAGTGGCATAAGATAGGCCTTAGCTACAGAGGCCTGAGTGATAAAGCTGAGACACAAAATAAAAGAAAACAGGCATAGAAAACTCATCAAGCAGGAATTCTGATAGGAGGGTCAGCCGCCTTTGTTAGAGCCAGTGGTGGAAGCAGATAAGAAAGAGAGACTGGTACAAAATGCTGAGAGGGATTTTTTGGAGGTTGAAAATAGGAGGAAGTTACCTGACTCTTAAATTCATTGTAATTAAGGGTCGGTTTTTGCGTGAGAAAGACAGGTGGGAGCACAAGGAGATTCTTCAGCCCCTGGTAACAAACAGTGTTACAAAGCATGTCGGTTACCCATTTAAAGCCAAGAAGTGGAGATTTTTTTTTCAAAATCACCTACTTGGGGTAAGGAACGTGGGCTTAGGTGTTCAAACAACATTTCTCTTACTGAGATTGTTAATTTCTTATAAGAAAATTTGAGTAGATGGCAATTTTTCTTTATTTTACATTGAACCAGTCATGTTACAGGTACTCGGTAAGTTACAGTTATTGATTTCAATGACTATTAGAATGTAACTTTTATCCTCTTATCTAGTTTTATTACTATTTTTAAAATAAAGCAATACATACCTATTCCAGTTGGGTTCTGGTGTCATAAATTACAACTTGTTTTTTATGCAACCAGTCAGTAATGACGCTGTCTCAGGTAAATGATGAATAGCTATTTTGACCTGACTCTTAAAAATGCTGTTTTCATATTTCATAGTGAGCTGAACAGAGGAACTCTACAGGAATTGGTCTGAAACAGGCATTTTCTACAAACTCATTCTATACTGAGGGGAAAGTAATATCCCTACAACTATACCATTACCACATCATTTCATTAAAGGCACATTTAAAAAGATCATACCTGTGTTCCATCTTTCACTTTTGCTCTCAGATATGATATGTGAGCTAAATTTACATAAAATTACACATATATGTTCCTCAGTCTCTGCTAAACTCTGTATTTTTCCTAGGCAAGTGACTTTTTAAACCCTTATTCTTACTGTTTCATAGCAGTGATTCTTTCAAATACTATTTCTCTCTCACACATACTTGAATAACATAAAGCTGCACCCACTATCACATGACCTAAATATTCACTTACAGTGAAATATTTTCAAAGCAGTGACCTTCCATGGCAGGCTACAAAATTGATAGTAAAAGCTATTCTATTGATGCTTCTCCTTTCCTTTGTTCCTTTCTCCTAAGGAAAGTAGATTGGAAATACAGCAATTATTCTGCCTGGATATTGAAAGGGATTTCTGAGCAACCTTGCACAATTGAGCTGGCACATGTAAAAACGGTTTCTGACTCACTGAGCTGGCATATACTGCTAAATCAGCGTTGGCAGGACTCCAGGCAGCCTGTCACCAGCACTGGATATTGCAGTAAGTACCAGTTCTGAGTATTGTATCCAAATTGGTTTTATTGAATTGTTTCATTCAGTGCTGCAAGGTCTGGCTTAAGAAACTAAAGGCTTGGACAAAAAATAAAGAGACCACAGTGAAACTAAGCGTATGCCAGCTGAGCTGCAGTAACTGAGTATGCTATTAATAAAAAGACTTTGCTTAAATTCCTTTCAATGCCCATATTTTCTTACTTAGACTTTTAAATATTTTACAAAGGTATCAATTAGTTTTTAACTTATCTTTATGAAACAGTTCAGAAAATAAGAACACAAACCAAAACATACAAAGATTGATTATAAAGTGCAATTCCCAAGATTTTCTCAGCAATCTTTTCTTTTCTAGAGTGGATCCCTTAGAAACTCTTCTCCTTTATAGGTAACTAGGTAAAGCTTGATGTAGTCAATTAGTCAATTTCTCATTTCTCTGCCATATTTTCTTTCACTTTCTGCAGACTAGGGACTTCCGTGGAGACAGCAATCACAGTTCAGCCATTCATACACATTTACTAAATCTGTGATAATTCAGTTGAATCTAGGCTGAATGTTTGGTATATAAAAGGTGGCACCCACTTTGGACAAGAATTGTCCCACTTGAACTTAGCACATACCAAGGACCTTCCAACATACTCGAAGGAAAAAAATAGCTAGGTGTCCAGAAAGGTTCACGTATTAAATGTTGTTGACTTTAGAGAGAAAGAGAAGATGCTAGAGGTAAAAATATTGGGAAATAACACATTAGAATAATAGAGTCTGAGATCATGCATCCTGGAGGCCAGAAAGCTTGTAAAGCTCTAAAAGGTCTGTAAGATCTTCATTGCTCTTCCTGTCTGTGTAAACTGGTCTAAAAGTAATCTCTGTCACCTTTCTAGGCTTTAAAACTGCCTTTATTTGCATAATAGGCATACTCATAGGCTTTTGGAAAATATTAAAGGACCACAGGAAATTATCTGATCTACCCGTGTCTTGCAAAACAGAATGAACTACATCTGAACAAATCTTGTTGTATTACAAGCCTTCAGGAATGGATTTAGAGATAGTCTGAAACACTCTAAACAATTTTTTTGGTTGACATCTGAAAACTGTTTAATTGTATATGCCTACATTACAAGCTCTCCACCTAGAGCATGGTCAGTGTCAGCTTCTAATATTATGATGGGAAATGCAAGAGTGCTTGATTGTCCCTATCTGCACATTCTGCACATACTTTGGAATGGAATAAATGTTTTGTCACAGAAGAATGAAATACACCTTGTTTGAGATACGGATGAAATACATATATTCACTGACAAAATAAAAAGACAACACAGGTATTAAGAAAATAGGTACAGAAATTAAAAGATCACTACAGTTCTACATAGAAATTTCTAAAAGTTTTTCTCACCCTATTTGTATTAAGCTGTCAAGCTGAAACGTGATTTCTGGCTGATTTACAGCCCTGCATCTTCAAGTTGTATTAATGGGAAGGGATCTGTCAGTGGGGTGTCATACTTATTTTTATAGCAGATTATCTATGAGAGTTATTCATACAGCTCCCCCTCCCTCCCACCCTTTCTGGTTTTCTTAATACTAACTCAGTGGTGAAAAGTTTCCTTTCATCACTCCATTACCTCCCCTTTTCAGCCAAGGCCTTCTGGGCATGTTGGATGCCATTATAACATGCTGAAATACTCAGTGTTGCTCAGAGGTGAATCGCTACCAAAACAAAAAGGAAAATGCTCTTTCCTATCTCCTAAAAGCTTAGTCACTGTTACCTTAATTCTTATGAAGATAAATTACACTTTACATTTCATGTAAATGTGTACATTGACAATCAAACTTCTGCAAATGGGATTAATGCTTACTTTTGATTGTGTCCCTTTTTTGGTTCTTGAGACAGGATAATAACCTCTGACTGTGGGGTGATATTGAGCTTGGGATGAACTAAGCCATCAAACCTGCCTTTAAGATTCTTGTAGCTACTGGTGATTCTGCAGTCTGCTGAATATATTTACAGACATAAGTTATTATACTTTCTATTTATGTGGTAGTTTTCAAGGTCTAATCTAACTTTCCTGCAATTTCAGACTATTTTTCTCATCATATCTAACACAGGCCAGGTTAATAACAGATTCCCTTCCTTGATGGCTTTTTTCAGCCTTTTTTAGCTACTTTCTTCCACCCTATAGTCATATATCATGTTTTCCAGATCTCTGTCCATTTTACTTCCTCCTTTCTGGACTCTGGATTTACACAGTTTTCTTTAACTGTAATTTGCCAAGACTGGATGGAGTTCTCTGGCTGATCTCAAGCACACAGAAAAGATAAGTCAACACAACTTGAAGAAAAGGTATAAGACTTAATGTTGCAGATCACATTCTGCAGATCATGTTCTCCCTCATCTGGTACTGCCCATGCCCTGTCTGTATAGCTGATCATTGCTGCTAATATGTAATACTTTGACATTTGTTCCCTTTGAGCAGTAGCCCCTTTTCAGCATCACCTTTTCAGCTTACGAAAAGCCTTTTGAATGGAATTGAGGTTCCCATTACTACTTGCAACTTGTCTTAAGTTGTGTCATCTTCAAATGTGATGCCTGTTTTCTATTCTATTATGCTAATCAACAACAAGAATACAGAAGTAAACATAAGACAGATTCTTGTGGAATCTGTACTGATGTATCGTTCTAGTTAGATAATGTGGAAGGATTTTCAGTTCACTCAGTATCATTGTACAATAATTTGCTTTTGAGGATGTTATAGTGGATAGTCCAAAAAGCCTTATGAGGTCAATATAAATTAACTCACTATATTTACATACAAACAAGTTTACACAATTTTTCAGCAATAACGTAGATATATTCAAACAACATATTTTAACACATAAAATTACAGAATGTAAATGAATGCAACTATTTCTGATGAGCATTATTTTACTCAATAAATACAGTTAAATTCATATGTATTTGTTGATACTAGAAAGGCTTCTCTGAAAAAAAGAGAGTATATGAAAATCTGCACTGAACTCAACTTCAGTGCCTTAACAGTCCATAGATAACCAAAGGAGTAGGTCTCAAGTTTTCTGAAAGAAAAATGCCAAGTTTTTCAGACTGCTCCCCTGTAGTCAGCTGATTTTCTCTGTGACATCTCTATTTTTTTACACTTCTACCTTATGAGGATGTGCATGCTGAAATCCGTTGAATCAGTTGCTCTTCTAGAACTGACTAACTCAAAGGAATTTAGTTAGCAGGGTAGCAGCCTTTCAATCCCTGCTGTAAGGAACCAGCTTTGGTTATGACTTAAACAAAAACGGTTTCTATACTTATCTGTGTAATGCATAGTATGATTCATTCTAAGAGCTTTGCTAACAAATTCTATGGTTAGATATTCATCAAAATGGAAGTATTTGAATTGCTTTGAACAGAGAGCTAGAGGATGTCTTCCTATGTCCATGAAAGAACACTGAGGGCGGTCACATATAGCACACTAAATACCTTTGCAAACCACTCTATCCTAGATTATTCAGTGATTTTGCTTTGGAAATCTTTGTAATTCCTATTGTCTATACAGCTGAAAAAACCACCAACCTGCAGGTATACTTTTCCAAAAGCAGAACAAAGAAAAGAAATAACATAGCTTTCACAAGGGACTTGGTATTATCTAAAACCCTATAATACAAATCTCACTCTGTTTCTTCAGTTAGTTGAGTGATTTTGTTAGGTGTACCTGCAATCCAATCAATTTTAAAACAGCTTTAAAAATAGATTTCGTTCACTGACATCCTACTCATAGATTAACAGCAAAGTTAATAAACATAAAAGAGAATGTGATGAATTACAAATAATCTGATAGTACCATGCGATTTACCCCAAGACTGAAATTTATCAGTGATACTTGGGGTAACTGCTTCTTTGGAACCCACCACTACAGCTGAGGAATAATATAAATTATATATATTAAAAAATCTTGCTTTATCTAGCAGCAGAGAGAAGTCTCTGCCAAGGAGATCTTGTGAAACACCATAATAACTGGTTAACACTCATCTGTAAGTTTACATAAATAAAATACCATAATAATTTCAGACATACAGAATATGCTGTAGTTGAGATCAGCTATGGTAGCCTTGTTAATACTTTGATCTTAAGTGTGCTTGAGAACAAAGAATGTTTTGTTAGAGATAGTTCTCAAAATATGAGATCCAGCTCTGAATGGTGACAGCAATCATTCACCGTGCTATACTAAGAATACTGTTTCTGATGACAACAAATTGCATTTCTCTTCTTTGAAACATGGTGAATATGGAAGGGTTGAGCCTGAGGGAGGCCTAATATGAAGTACCCTAGGAGAAACACTGAAGTATTTTGCAGTGCATTTCCACTTCCAATAACAAAATATTAGTATTACTCTGTGTGTTACAATGAACACAGAAAAAGGAACATCTAAACAGGAAAAAAAATACCCAGCAGGAAAACTCAGTAAATTTCTTGCTTTCATGTTTCCAAAGGCAAAGAAATCAGAAACAGAAGGGATCCAACATACTGGTGCAAAAATCAAGCTTCTGCTCGGCCTTTCTTCAGAAGAATATTAAGAGTTTTATTTAATACAGTCTCAAATATATTATGAACTAGAAATTCTTTACACTTTCAGTCCAGTTCCTCACTCTATAAATTGGAAGATACTCCAGGGGCAGTCACAACTCCACAGTAAGTGTACCTGAAATTATCTAACAAGAGGAAAACAACTTTTGTTAACTTTCCATACAATGGCTCGATCATCAGCATGACATTTTCCATGACTTTCAAATCCCAAATCTATTAGGCATTAATAGTATTTCATAGCAATGTGTTCCCTAGGTTGAATATCTATGGCATATATTCTCTTCTTCAGTTTGTTCTACACTTTCCTTCTTTCCTCTAATGAAACTGCTGATCTTTCACATTACTCAAATTTGCCAAGCCATTTACATTTCTTCAGTAATGTGTTTTGAAAACCTTTTCTATTATTGATGTAATCTTTTTTGAGGTAAGATTGTCAGGACTGAAATCAATTTAACGGGAAAGCATACTACTAATTTATATGCCTTCAGATTATTTATTTCTTACTCTTTATTTACAACAAACTGTTTATTTTCATAGTTGAATTACATGCAAGGAATCCCCACCTCCACAAACGTAGTTCCTTTTTAATGGAGGTAGTAGAGATATTATTTGATACTGGGTCTCTAAATGCTTCTTGTTCACAGGTCATCTCATTTTAACATCCTGTGCCAAATACTAGTTTCATTCATGCTAGCAAACATCTAACAACATTTGAATGTAATATTTGTGCTTTCTATTGATTTAATGTGACGATATCCAAATAATTCCCTGTGCAAGTTATTGAATGTCTGTGGAAATCTAGAAGGCTCTAGATTTTACTTTATCTCACCAACAGTAGATGTCAACTTATTAATAGTGAATTGACACCCTTTAGCTCACCCTGTTAAATGTTATCTACATTCAGAGGTAGTCTATGTCTTCTCTTAAATGATACACAATTTATTTTTTCTAAAATAATTCTGTGTATTTCATGAAAAATTACAAAAATTGTAAGAAACCACATGAACATGATCAATAGATTTGGTAGAATTGTGATAGAATGATAGATGTGATAGAATGACTATGCCTTACAATGTCAAGGCATAGTTTGGACATCTCTGTCCTAAGTCTCCACTCGGTGTGGAAGGTCTATAAGCTGACAGCTGAAATTCCACTGGAATCAACACACATTCTGTTTGCCACTCAGTTACAGTGCATAAGGATCAAGGAGACTTTTTCTTTGCAAGCAAATTACCTGGTACTATAGTGTTCTCTCCTGCTTCCTTAGTCTAAATTTGTGCTGAGTGTACCTCCATATACTCAGGAAAATATACGAAAAAAATCTCTTTCTATTTGTGATAATAAGTAACAGTTTTAGAAATCATTTACTACAATTGATGCTGTTCTAATCACAAGTATTATGAGATACGAGGGGAGTCCTTATACCTGCTACAAGGTACGTTGCTGTTACTACACAAACCCATACTGAAGGTCCAGCAACTTGTGTCTGTGCTGTTGTGAAGATAATGTGTTTTGAAGATGCTTTGTCTGCTGAATCCTTTCTAATACAGACTACTCGTAGAATGTGTTTTGCTCCTCCGCACACCCACAAATGAGCACAGAGAAACGGTGCCTTCTGGGGAAGGTTTGTTCCAGGCCCCTCACAGAAGAGCCTCAGCCCGTCAAAGACCCGTATCCAGTTGACCAGAGGAGCACAGGGGCACAAAATCAGGTGAGAAATGCAAATTAGCAACTGAAAGAAAAGGACATCCTATAAAACCTATTTCAGGACAGACTGAGCCTCACTGTCGAGGATTGAAACCCATCAAGGGTTTCAATTCTGGAGCACCTCTTGTTCTGATGGGGGTTGCTGCCTAAAGGTATGGGACACATTATCAGATGCAGGAAAAGAACATTTCAGGACTGCACAGGATTTACTATAGGATGTTTAGGGGAGGAACTAACGGCAGGAAAAGGGGGGAAATTGTGTGATTTGAGGAAGTGTGGATAAAAAGGGCCTCTCCTGTAAATAGTTTGTTGGTGGGTATGCTTGTGTGGCCATGCCTTGTGCCTCATAAGTGCAATCTGTCCTATCTTCTTAAATTCCTCCCGTGGTCTTTCTGGGGTGAGGGACTCTCTATTCTATGAGCATGTGTATGTGGGGCTGGGAGTGCACCAACAGGAATCCAACCATGGGTTGGAGCGTCCTTGTGACTAGTTAGCACATGGGTGAAGTAGCCAGGGAACTGTGTGTGTGTGTGTGTCTGTGTGTCTGCTTGTCTAAGGGTGAGATCACAGGAGGAGCTGACTGTTGGAGAAACCAGGGGAGTCCCAACCTGATCTAGAGAAAAACCGGAAAGACCGTGGATTCTGTTGGTCTGTAGAGCTGAGAGTTGATGTTTGTGTATCTCACAGGGGGTTTGGCTGCTGGGGGCTTCACTGCTCTGAGGCATTTTGATCCAGCAGCACTTTCCCTTGCAGAACAAACAAATGTTTTGGTGTGAACAGTGACATCACTCATGGAGACTCTTCTGATGTATTCCACTGTGCCCTCTTCTGACTTTCCCCCGGTCACAGACATTTCACCTAATAGGTCACTTTGTCTTTCCACTACAGAAAGCTGATGAACTGAAATGTTCTGCATTAGCATAATTCCAAGTCCCAGGCTAATGTAGAAAAAAATATTACAGGATATGTACACAAGCATGCTTCTGTCTCACAAATGGAAACTAGATGCAATTCTGCTGAAAATAAGCATATAATAAATAACAGTCATATGTTATCAATTATATCCTACATAGAATCTATAGTTGGCTCATAATTCAGAGAATGATTTTTTATCCATAACTTTTTCTGCAAAGTTACAGTAGACTGAAGATCCAGTGAACTGTCAGTAGAATGGCTGTTGCTTTGACAGGTACTGAAGACCTTCATGTGTGAGGGTAATGATGGAAAAACTAAACCTGTAGCCAATTACAGCATCACCTTTACATTCAATGCTGTCTACAAACAAATGGCTTTCCCTATGCATTCTGCATACGCAGTCGTTGTTAGAGTGAGGATAATTAAAGTGATTAAAATGAACTTTAAAAATATTAATTAATTTACAATATTTGTATGGGTCACTTTCAAAGTGTTTGATACACAGAGTTTGAGATTTCATTCAAGTTTTTAAATGATAGACTTGCCCAGCGACAGCAGTGGTCCAAAGCATCAATGCTTTCCTGGCAATGCTGATATCAGAGCATTAATGTTGTTTTAAGACTCTGCCTGTGAGTATAGCATATAGTTTATATTTAGAAAGAAAATCCTACTGGGATTCCATAAATCTGCAAAATGGTCAGACTTTCATGCTGTTAACAGCCCACTGCACAGCAGCATTTCTGTGTATGACTCAGGAATAAAAAATGCTAGGTCAGCTTCACAACAAGCCAGACATTTACTTTAAATGTGAGGTTTTTCTTTGTTAAGAATGAAGTTTTAATTTTTGATACTGCTTATTGATCTATCCTCATTTCTTCTTTATGTTATTAGTGACTTTCATATAATAACAGAGAAAAATCAACCTGCTTTCCTTTTAATAAAAAGAAAATGTTTCATCTTTGACACTCAGACTGAGTCAGCTTTGTTTTAAGATTTGTAGAAAGGTGAGCTTTGATATGATTTAATGGTAAAGCACCAGTGGCAGCAACTTTAATATCAATATGTATCGTTGTGTAAATATCATGAAGTAATAGTAGAAAAGAATTAATAATTTCAGATGGAGAAAGGCATAACTATGTTGCTATGTATCTTTGCAGTCAAGTAACATCTTGTGTGTTTTTTCATGGCTAAGGGCTCACACTGCTGTATTTCATTAAAAAATGAAATACTGTTGTTAAATGTTTAAACGGAGCACATACAGAGACTCGTTACTAATTAGGTCTTTCTCAAACTGGATCATTGTGTATGGCAGAAAAGTTGCAATAAAACTTTTTAACAAGCAATATAGATGCAGTTAGGGTTCATACTATAAAGTGTTTCCAGGTTATATAAAAAACTAACTGTATGGCTACAAGCTAAACCTGTATTAAAAACCCAAACAGCTGTGATCCTCAAGGCCTCCTCTGAGTCTTAGGTACAAATCCATACAGGCACATATGTACATGCACAGAGCCAAAGAGTAGAATTTTAATCTTTGTTGAAAGGCATTTTGAACATTTGGATAACTTTTATTAGAATTATTTTTCCTATCCTGCAACACCAGCTTGCTAGCCATGGAGGAATTCAGGTGTACGCGTAGCAAGCATGTCCAAACAATCTGTTGTTGCCATCCGGAAAGTGCAGAACTTGCACTGTTTTGAAACAGCACACCAGCACTATGTTCTCTTACTGTGTTCTTGCAGAGATTCAGAGGCTTAAAAAAGCAAGAAAAAACCTGTCCTGTACCTAGATAAAATCTGTCTTCTTTTGCAGGTGTCAGATGAAATTATTGTTAAAGTAATTATTTAATTGATCAGTACATGAATATATACTTCTATTTATTTTGCCTGTGTCTATTGTTCCTGGTCTTAGTTAGGAAGAAAATTTTGAAAAACTGCATCAGAAAAATCTATATTCCTGGATTTGGTACTCCCCACTTTCAAAAAAACTTTTGCACTTTAATTTTACTTACTGACTGACCAGAACTTCTTTATGTAAAATGCAAACTGTCCTTTTTCATATGACAGTTCTCAATGTATTTTTCATGTTTCAGTATCTCACTTAGAAAATTTGTATGGTATTAACTGGTTTACAAAGTCCACAAACCAAAATGAACTTAAAAACTATTTACCGTGTTTGTTAGAAATTTGCAGGATCTGAAAACTAGATTTCAACTTTTAAAATTGTGTTTTATGACACTTGCTCTTGTATCTGTAACTGAGTTTTCTTTTTAGCTTTTTGTTATGATAGGAATACAAAAAATGGAAAGACCATTCACGAAAACTCAAATTTTAGATAAAGAGGAAATTCACAGATTGTAAAAAAATAAGTGCTGCACAGATAAATTAATCACCATTCTTGGCAGAATCTTGCAGATTACTTCCATGCAAGCAATTTCTTCTGTCTTAAAACATTCTTAGCTATTGGATTCTAAATGATGAGAAACAAAAAAAAATCATACACTTAGTAGAGTGTGCTTGAGTGTTTGTGCCAAAGATTGCTTTAATTTAAATGTCTCAACTTATTTCTATATACATGGAGCAAGCTGGAGCATAGACAGTATGAATGAGGATGTTCATTTTGCCTTCCCGTAGTTCTGTAACTGTAAGCTAAGTTTATATAGACAGAATCAAGACACCATGCGTGCTATGTCAATGTTGCTTGCTCTGATTTACATCTATGATGATGTAGGAAATGCACCTTCACTGATATACTACCGTGTCCTAGGAACAATACTGTATTATTGGCGCTCAGAGGCTTGATCTTATATATTTACTTTCAAATAAATATGTTTAAATGAGAGTGAAAACGTTATATATGAGTGGACTGGGATGGCAAAGTGTTTTTACCTGAGTCTCATTAAAAGTGCCACTTATCAACTTCTCTATTCATGAGCCTGAAAAATTTTGATGGCACTAATGACACAAGAGAAATGCATATCACAAAGGAACACCTATGTTCCACAGAAGTTGAGAGCTAAGCCTAAATAAGGTCATCCCCTTCAGATGCTTTCCTCCTTCCAGCAGTGGTGGAATTCATACTGGCCCTGAGGAGCAGCAGCAGCAGCTCGCTGTGCTGCCAGGGTGGTGAGCCAGAGCCAAAGGCAGCAAGGCAATGGCCTGATGGACAAGTCCCACAGCACCTGAACAAGAGGGGCAGAGCAGGGCTGGGGACAGTCGGCCAACAAGTTGGACAGCAGGCAAGTCCAGAAGTAGTAAGGGAGGTGCAAGGTGAAGCCAGGAAATCCTGGCCAGCAGGTTGGGTTCAGACGTGAGGTATGTGACTGGGCACTCATATGGATGCAGCACAGCCCAGACAGGGAACAAGGGCAATTCCCCAGATTTAATGCAGCTCCTGAGTGCAAGGGGACAGCTTGTGCTAAGGCTTCTCACAGCTCCTCAAACAGCTCTCTGATTTGGGGCTGCACAGTTACGCTGCTGTCAGTGCTGGCTCTGAGCCAAAGCAGCCAAAACCCTGTGAAGGGGCTTTGACATCAGCTTCCTTTGGTTCATCCTTTCCCATTACCTGATTACAGCTAGGAAGAGAGAAACCACAGATCTCACTGATATGAGCACTATTCAGAGTGACTTCTCACCCCACTGAAGTGAGCATTCACATCGTGTCATTATTTCCCTTAGTGACCCCACATACCTATCAAATAGGATGTTACACTTTATATGGTCTGTACATGCACATCACATAGCATGAGAACATATTTAAAAATCTCCTTATTATCTCTTTGTGATCATTTGGCTATTGTGCTGATTTTGGCTGGGATAGACTTAATTTTTCTCGCAGTGCTAATATAGGGCTGTGTTTTGTATTTGTGCTGAACACTGTGATGATAATATAGTGATGTTTTTGGTATTGTTGAGCAGTGCTTACACAGAGCCACTTTTCTGCTTTTTGTACTGCCAGGCTGTCCAGGAAGTTAGAAGTGCACAGGAAGTTGTGAGGAGACACAACCAGGTTTGGTGACCCAAACTGACCAAACGAATATCCCATACTGTATGGCATCATGCTCATTATAAAAAGTTAGGGGAAGAAGGAGGAAGGGGGGACATTTTGAATGATGGCGTTTGTCTTCCCAAGTAAACATTACGTGTGATAGGACTCTGCTTTCTTGGGGATGGCTGAACATCTGCCTGCCCATGGGAAGTGGTGAATGAATTCCTTGTTTTGTTTTGCTTGTGTATGCTGCTTTTGCTTTCTCTATTAAACTTTCTTTATCTAGACCCATGAGTTCTCTCACTTTTACTCTTTTGATCCTCTACCCAGTCCTGCTGGTTGGGGAAGTGAGTGGCTGTGTGGGCCTTGGCTGCTGGCTGGGGTTAAACCACCACACTGTTGAACTGGCTACCTCTAGAATTAGAGGTTCAACTTCATTTCAAGTTGAGAGATAGCATTAACTGCGTACAAATCCTATGCTCAGTTCTGTCAGTCCATTTCTTTCCTAATGCGCACATAAATTAAAAAAAACAAAAACAAATATAAGTAAAATACAATACCCGCCTATTTCTTTCAGGTTATTGTCTTCCAGTGCACAGAATTTTTAAAGAATTGAGTAGACATGGTCTGTGCAACTTAAGAGCTTTTATTGTAAATGCAATGTGTACATTGGTAACGTGTTATGATGAATTTGAATATAATCTACCCTGAAAAAATCTACCTTATCTCTAAAATTTGAGAGGTCTTATTTCAATATTTCAATAATTACAAAGTTACTGCAGCCTCTCTTTTAATTTTTGCATGAGATAATGAAACTCTGGAGTAATTATGATTTTATTATATGTGCTTTTATTTAAGTAATTTTGCTCCTCTCTGCAATCTGTTCATCAGTTTCCACATTCTACAAATCAGTATAACACTAAGTGCATTGTGGCCAAATTCACCTGAAAAAGGCAGATGCAAGTATCACATAAATCTTTGCAATTTGAAGTGACACCCATAGCTCAGGGCATTATCAATGGATTAGAGTTACTATACAGTGTAAATGTTTATGCTGTTTTGCAGTGTAATACAGATAAGACTACACAATCAAAGCTTTCACAGACATAAACAGACATCACACATTGTAATTATATTTGTCTGCAAGATTACAATAATCATAGATGGCAGGTATTAGAAGGCAGTTCTTTTTTTCTGATTAACCCATTCAGTATACTCACCTTAATCCAAGAGCAATCTCCATTAATGGGATAAAAGTCTGGGTTTGCAATATAATTATGCTATATATATATTTGCTATATAATTATGATGGGAAATTTCTATAAAATAGATGCAAAAGCAAATTATTAATTTATGTTGCTTGCTTCCTTTTCACTTAGTGTTTTAATATGTAATATTTTGATTTGACTCAACTCTTTACTTTCACTTTTTGTCGGATAACTTTTCAATAGCTTCAAGCACCTGACCATAAAATGACTTAAAAAATGACCCTCAGAATAAAAGTTTTATGTGTCACTTGCAATTAGCACAGTGTCATACTGTGTGAATCAATGCATAAGGATTTTATCTTGAACCCTCTCTTTTAAAAATACATATAATCCTTTTTATGCCAAATGTAACGACATCTTCTTTCTTGCACTGAGATTGCAAAAGTACTGACATCAAGAAATGAATGAGATTGAGAGACCTCACCTAGCAATAAAAAAATATGAATTTCCTGTGGTTTTCCCAGGGTTTTGTGAAGAGAATCTTATGTTGTGTAGACTCAACATCATGCCAATGACAAGATACTGAAAGGATGCAAGGAAGTAAAGCATTAGAATAACGTAGAAGTTGATTTATGTCAGGCGTAAAAAAGCTAGGAGGTGATTAATAGGGGGAAGTTTGTTTTAAAAGAGGAATAGTTTAAGAAGTGTTGGTTTGTTACACAGAGGGGTAACAGAGTTTAACAGGATAAAACCAAGAAGGAAATTTTTGCTTAATTTTGACCAAGCTAAGTGATACAAATGAGGGAAGAAATGGAAGCCCGTTCTCTTGGAGCAACAGTTAAAATGAATTAAAAAAGATCCAAAAAGCATGCTTTTACAAAATAATCCATCTAAAACCTTTTTTAGTTGATTGAATTGGTATTTATGTGAACTAAGACAGGAAGGAGAAAACACTATATGCTTCCCCAAAAATATATTCTGAAGATAAATTTTTAATGGTTGTACTTCCATTACAATTTTTCAGTCCTGTCATCATCAGATATTTATTTAACCAGTGCACCACTTCTCCTACTATCAGGTACCTTAAACTAAATATAAACATGCAGTTCTTACCAAAGACAACTTCCATCAAATGGTAGGTTCCGATAAGTAAGAAGCAAATGATATGATAAATAGAAGATCAATTACAAATTTTTTAGATACAGAATTTACTTTTTTGCCATTAAAACAAATTTTAATGAAGGTTATTTCTAATTGTCTCCAGCTATTGTGTTCATGATTCATTAGTTGTTGCCTGTAATCCTACCAGAACAGGGGTTTGCAATTTGCCTACATTTATTAAGAAAATGAACCTGCACAAAGTTTCATTGGCTTCCCTCTTGAATGAAAGAACGTAAATGAGTGAGGTAATGCCATGATTCTGGCCCTGTTTACCCCAGATGTTATCTAGGACAGTTGCCAGAAAGGAGTGGGAACCTCTACATTAACAACCGTATCATATTGTATGTAGAATGTTATGTACCAGGTTAACTGGTTTAAATTTTTTCAGCACCACACAAGGGTACCTATCCCAAAGAAATCTGGCAGTATGTTGCAGTTCTGTAAATTGCAGTACATCGCAGCACAATTGCAGTACATTGCAGTACATTGGGTTGCTGTACACCCGGTTTGAGGATAGATTTTCAGAGCACACAGGAATCCTGAAAAAAGCATGTCTGTTAAAAAATTCCTTCCTGGCGTGGCTCCTCTTTGAGGAAGATCTGTACCTTCCCTCAAAAGCAAAAGGATAAATACAACTAGAAAGAAATACAAATAATAAATAAACCTCATTTTATTTCTTAATATAATACCAACAAGAGAGTCTTGATGACTGGGTCTTCATCTCGTAATTAAACTACAAAGCTTACAAATACTTTAATTATGATCTTTTGACAGGACCTTTAAAAGAAAAGAACTGGACTTTCATTGGGAGCTGGGAGTCCACAACTGATGTTCAAAATAATTTACATCCATCTCTGATAATGGAAGTTTTTTTACAGTGCTTTTTCAAAATATTTTGTGCGTAGTATAATCAAAGATTCTGAAGAAGGACTATATTTTTGTCAATAAACAAAAACTCATGCAAGTCATAAATCTCCTTTGCCTTTCTACTAGCAAAGTAGGTACTTTGCTAACTCTGAATACCTGCATCATTTGAAGCTGCTGAGTACATACTTGGAATTTATTTCTTGGTTTAAGAATTAATGACCTTCCTTAAGACACCAGAACATTCTGGAGTGAAATAACTTTTTTTTTAACAGATTGTTCTTAGCACTCTCATGGAATGAAGAGTAAATATCCTCCTTTTGTCCTTTCCTCTTAGATTTTTTCACACCTTAGTTTTCTCTTAGACCTATCATAATTGTAAATTCCTTTTCAGACTACTTCCAGAATATTACAAAGTCTTTTGCAGATATTTTTTTCTCACAAATACTTTGTACAATCTCTAACACTAGTGCTACAAACAGGTGGGGGGAGGGTGATTTCATTTTCACCTTCTAACCATCTAACATAATGAAAACAGGAAAATGGAAAACATAAAGAGATAAAGTAGAAAAAGAAGCTGAGGACAGAATTTCATGAGATTTACAAATAGAGTTTTGTCCTTCAATTTTGATTTCTAGGAGACAAAATCATGTCTGTAGCTGTTCTGTTCGATCACAGATTTCAGTGAAACATTAAAGTGTTATGGCTGAAAAACTCTCGACCAGTGATACTGATGAACTCCCCTTTTCATACTACATTTTTGTTATCTTAAGTGTGAATTAACAGGGGAAGTTTTGAGGTGAGGGGGCCATTGTCTATTTGTCCCCATTTCCAGCCTCCCTGCAAAAGAAAATATGGTGAAAAGAATCACAAGGCAGTTACGCAATAGCCAATGTGTGTTGATGTCCTGGCCAGCCCAGACTGCTTCTGTCATACTGCTGAACATGGGGCACAACCTCCTCACTTAATCACTGCAAGGGGAATGTCTCTAGTGGAGGACATGACACAGGGGTTTTTTCCCATTCCAGTTTATACTGAAGATTAATCGTGTTTTGTCCCAACTTAATGCCAGAGGTTTGCTATTTTGTTTGAACAGCAAATTATTCCAGAGACTGATTAAAGCCTCTGTTTGTAGTGAACGAATTGTTAAAAAGCAACCCAATCCTTTTAAAGGCCATTTCCTGCCCTAAGTCATTCACATAGGATTCACATTGAATTCAAGAAGTCAATACACTCATTCAAGGGCAGTATTCACCCCACAGTTAAAAGACTGTGAACTTAGTAAATCCTTGAAAGCAGTTAACTGACATGTAGCAGAAACTGTACTCACCCTGATATAATGCCTAAGGTCTTAAATATTAGTCTATGAGTCTTACATGTTGAATTTTTTATTGAAAACATAGAAAAAAGAAATTTACATTATAAGTCTTATTGGTGTATGAATATAGAGCACTAAAAGAATCTGGTTTAAAAAAAGAATTCTTAATAATAATCACATGCTGATACTAAAGATCTGTTGAGAATAGTGAAAGGTATTTGCATCTGTCATTGAGTACATAAAGTTTCAACAGGAAAGATGTGTATTATAAAAGTTTTGACCTTGAACAACTGATATATGTGAAGTTATTTTATTTTGGATGTGCAATACTGGTTACTTGGCTTCCTGAAAAGTAAAACAAAACAAATATTTTCCTGACCATAACAGTCAGGGTTTAGTTCATATTTTGAAGACACAAGACTGTTTACTCCATTGATGTGAAGCAGAGAACATAATGATCATTGCAAGTACTAATATGGCTTCATACTTTAAAAGATAATTTGACAAGAAAATTGGGTAAAAAATACTTTTTCACAACTATTTAATCACTCAATGATTTAACACAATGCTATTATTTAGGAACTTATATTTTATGTATCTTTCTATTGATCTGTTAAACTTCATATCCTTAATTCACACTGAGGCAAGTCAATCGATTTCCCTTCCAGAAGAGGGCATTCTTTTTCCTCTCATATGCGCAACCTCCCTGAGATGGCAATTGGGGAATGCAAAATAGTCTTTTAGGAATTCATTGCAAAGAACAGAAAGTGATACTTGAAAAGAACGGCTTAAGAATATCATTCCCCGTACAGCTCCATGCCTTCACTGTTAAGGTTTAATACTATGTACATTGCCATTGTATAACTTTACAAGGACACACTGGCTGTGTCAAACCTGTTTTTGTCTTCTCAGAACATTTGTAACAATACATGTAGTGTATGATTAGTGGAACTAATAAAATGAGGTACCATAGGATAGTGCTCGTGATCAATGAACCATAATCTGTCTATGCTGTTTTAGATGCATTTTTGAATGGTCCCTGATGAAATACCAGTGTTAGAAGAATACAATTTTGGCTACAGTAAAGTATAAAGGTAGCCATTATACTAAGAGACTTAACATACCAGGATTCTTAATGAAAAGGTATTCCTGTCCATAGCTGCACTAAATTAACACAAGAACTTGCCTGAAGACATGCTCTTTTCAACAGATTTTTTTAGAGGCTGAGGTGAAAAGCGATCCGCATATGACAAAACATACGTATCAAGAAATGTGGAAAATGGCAGAGATGCCTCTTGTGGTTCAGATTTCTCTTAGTCAAGAACCAAGTCTGACTGTAGCTAGTATGAAAGGCTTCTTAGAAATCACTCCTGTTATAATCCCTTTCAGTGCAAGTAGCTTCCATCTGGGCCAAGCTATATTTCTTTCTTGCGAGGCTGGCCTGCCTGACAGTCCTTACACTGAGGGCAGGCAGCTGCTGTATCTGTTCAACTCGTGGAAGACAAGTTAACCCTATCCTCACCAGCCATTTATAACTTATCATAGGATAAAAAGAAAGGTTGTATCTCAGCTATTGCTCCACTGAGGTTCTGAGATCACCACCCAAAGCAAACATCCCATGCTTTTCTGAAACCTCATTACCCACCTGTTAAAGAATATGTGGATCATTCATATTCATACTTAATTGAAATTTATCTGAGTTCTAAATCTGTGATCCTGTGTATCAGATCCACTGCAAAGATAGAGGTCACTTTAGTTGAAACCCTGAACCTCAAATTTTCACAAATCTAACTTAGACTTAAGTTGTAGTTCTAGGTGTTCTTTCTCCCACCACTCATTTCTCCATACTGTCATTCACTCTTGTGGCTGGATGTCAGCCATTCTTCTACCTATGTTTTGTCCAGAAGTAAAGTGGTAGATCTAGTTTTCTCCTGCAGTTACATTAGAGAAAAGGATAAGAAACACTCTGCTAGGAATACAGTAGAATTTTCATTCCATTCCATTTCTATTCCAGTTCTATCGTTTCTGCTCATGGAATTACACTAATTACCATTGTTGTAGTAAATGTTTTATTTACACCGACAACTTGCAGATCATGTATGCACTAGCATTTTCCAATATTTCCTGTATTTTATCCACATTTTTAATTTGCATAATCAGTATTTTACAGCCTACAAACTACTTAACTATATTTTAATGAAAATATTTAACTGTACAGGAGGGTTCCTCATAAGTATACCTGAACATAAGGTAATTCTAAAAACTGAGAAATATATGAACATTACAAAACAGCAAAATCAATTATACTTCTCTCAGTTACAATACAAGACACCAGATGTTTAAGTTCATCTTTGTCCTTCTGCTTCACTTTCACTTATATTGTGACACTTTATGATAAATAAAGTCTTTTCTTTTCAAATGTAAAGCTTTGATCCTTAGAGAAATTAAGAAAAATTTCAGTCATTAGGCTTTGGTTAGTGACCAAATTTTATGTAAAATATATAAATGATTATTGAGAGAAGAAATTGCTAAAAGGTTAAAACACACATGAAATTAGTATAACTCCTTCTCTGAGCCTGGTATTGGTAATTACATTATATATGTGTTTCAATTACCTATATAACTCAGTTTTTTCCCAAGTCTTCCTTCTTGTGCATTTCCTGCTCATAATAAGTCCAGTCCTTCAGACAGTAAACAGACCAGTCATCTTTCCTGAAGTGGGGACACAGGCATGAGCTTCAAGTCAGTGCTTTTGCATTTCATGTGTAAATCTTCATGATTTTTATTTTGAGAAAAAATACATATCTACCACCTATCTAAATTATTGTAATTCATAAAAATATCATGCCATTTATGCATAAAGTGTGATTAATGGCAGAGATTTGAAGGAGTGAATTGGCACAATAGAGAATTTTTAGTTGCTCTGCTGAATATCCAAAGGAATTTGTGTCAGAAATGAATAAAGAACTGATACTTTGACAAAGTCTGCACAGCTTCTGTCAGTCCAGCTACTTCTTGGTACATCAGTGTTATTATCCTCCTTATAACCAGTAAATAAACCAGTTTAGCACTGTGAGAACTACTACTATATAAAAAACCAAAACAAGCCTCTTCCAATTATTTCTAAACACTACCATATAGAGATTTTCCCTCTTTTCCTACGGCTGTGCTCTTTATAGGATTTATTTTTCTGTGTCCGGTTCTGAAAATACTGATGCCAGTATACTTTTGGCATGTTGTGCATCTCTAAATGGAACTGTAGCTTGGTATATTTATAGTGCATTGCTTGAAAGGGTATTTGAATATAATCTTATTAAGATGAAGTATAATTAACAGCAGAGAATTGATAAGCCTATTATTATTCTAATAAAATGATTAAATTCTTTATTACAATGAATTGTTGTGTCTGTCCATTTAAGTATCACATCTATGTTATTACAGTGTGGACTGTGAATATTGAGTTGCTATGACTATCTATGATCAGAAGTGATTTTACTCTTATCTGTAATGGTTACACTGATTAGATTTAAAGCTGGCCAAACTCTTTTAATACAGGCAGGCAGAGGCTTGCATGTTATCCTCTTTTACCTCTGAAGAGACAGAGAACACTTACAGTATTATTATATAGGTTTACAGGTTTTTTTCATTATTATGTTTTTAAATAAATCAGTGGCCAAATTTGTGAATTCCTCTTAATGAGCATTAGAAAAAAGGCCAGGCTGACAAACAAAAGCAGATGGTTTGCATAGGCAAAATCAGCAATTTCTCTGGAGCATGAACTCTTAGGTAAAATGTTTTATAAATAACACAGCTATCTGATATTTAAAAAGTAGTGCCAAAAGTTTCACATGAACATGTTTAAGCACTGAACTGTAAATACTTAAATAAACTATGCCATAGACTCATTTATCAGCAATTAGTTGTTAGGCCTGGCTGCTAATGAAATCAGTAAGAATTTTGTCATTGTCTTTAATAATGATCTTTCTTCCAAGTACAATTTCTACAATCTAAGGTGCTTGTTTCTCCATGAAAAAAGACTGAAATAAAATACAGCTCTTCTGAAGGTAGTCTCCGAAGCCAGACGTAGCTTGCCACACTGCTACACCTAATGCTGTTAAATGGAAGAAGGACATAGAAAAGCCAATTGCCAATTCTGCTTGCCATAAAGACTTATTGGGTTTTCACTGGTAACAATTCCAGTCACAACTCTACGATTTTGCTCCTGATTACCTATGATGTACAAAGATTATAAAAAAGGAGTGCAGTTTTCTAGTCTTCAGAAACATGCCTACCAAGAAGGAATATCCATACAGTAGAACTTTGAACAAACAGTAAAAAGTGCATTGATCCTCAAAAATATTTAATGAACTATAGCTGTAACATGCCACACATTCACTAAGTCAGTAAATTCAAAATGAGCTTTCACAATTCAGCCTTATTTTACTGCAAAAAAGACTGATATGAATGAATAGACTTTGAGGAAACTAACATGAATCTTATGAAACTCCCAAGGATAAACATAAGATCTTGCACCTGGGAAACCATAATCTAGGAGTGCAGCACAGTTTGGGATCTACCAGTCTAGGAAGCAGCTCAGGGAAAAAGGTTCTCAGTGTCCTGGTGGACAAGAAGCTTGACATGAGTGAACAGGGAGCAGCTGTGTCAAAGAAAGCTAAGAGCATGCTGGGTTGAATCAACAAGAACATCAGCAGCAGAGATAAAAAAGCTGTTATCCTTCTCTGCTCAGTGATTGTCAGGCCACACCTGAAATACTGTGGTTGATTTTGGTCCCCACTATTCAAAAAAGATGGGGACAGGCTGGAGATGGTCCAGAGAAGGGCTGCAAAGATAATCCAAGATCAGGGGATCCTGCCGTATGAGGAAAGGCTGAGAGAAGTGGGGTTGTTCAGCCTTGAGAAAAGAAGGTAGAGAGGAGACCTTATCACCTAGTTCCAGTATTTAAAGGGTGGCTAGACAGAAGACAGACTCTCCCTTTTTTACAAGGAGTCACATGGAAAAGACAAGGCAAGTTACTCCTAGGGAGATTTCAATTGGACATAAGAGCAATATTTTTTCACTGTGAGAACAATCAGCCATTGGAATAAACTTCCCAGGGAAATGATGTATTCCCCAATACTGGACACGTTTAAAATTTGGCTGGAGAAGATGCAGGGTCATCTTGTCTAGACTGCAGTTTTTACGTGAAAGATTGGACCAGATCTTCCTTCCAACCTGGTATTCTATGATTCTATTACTAAGACATGAATGATGTTGGAGGTGAGCCAGATTATGAAGAAACGGAAACTGCGTTTGAGATGTGGAAGAATCGAGGAAAAGGAGAAGTGTCTTTTGAGGAATAGAAAACCAGCCTTGGGAACACCACTGCTAATGGTCACACTAATGTTTAAGGACTGTTCGTGGTAGCTATGTTAATATTAAAAACCTATTTGTAGGTTGACTTCTTCATTTTCTATTCCCTCATGGACTTTGCCTGCAAGGCATAGAGACAGTGTCTCACAGGTCAGTTTACCTTGAGGTACTGACCAATCATGTTTTCCCTTTGTTGGTTCACTCCCTGTTAACACCTCTCATGTTTATTCATATACCCCAGTCCAATTGTTGTAAGAGGATTTGCATGCTCCTCCCAATCACCACCCTCTTTCTAGATCCTTCCCTACTTGACCCTAGAAAACCCACCATTTTGTTTCAATAAAGCAGATCAGCCTTGGCTGTTTGGGTGCTCACTTGGCATCTTGTGTGTCTCTTTTTCGGGCTACGAGCGGGTGTGAACCTAACCCTTAGCCACTGCCTACTGCACTCTTATCACCATCTACAGGCTAGGCAAGATCCCCAAGCTGGTCCTGTTTTGTAAGCTTTCCCGCTTACAAAACTGTGACAGAATGTGTATGGAAAAGCTCAATAATATCTCTTTCTTAGTAATTCCAAGGATTACTACTGAAATAATCTCTCAGTTGAAGCCTGGACAGAGACTGTAAAAGAACCAATTGGATTTCTGAATAGCAAATGATGAGTTTTCTTAGAAAAATGTAAAGGCCTCAACACTGAAATTTCTGGTTAATATACAACTGTTTTCTGAAAATGAAAACATATTTTAATTATTTTTCAAGGTCTTAAAGGAGGCATTCTCACAACACTGAGTAATACATTTCCATATTTTTGGCTATAGTCCTAATTTACATCTCTTTAAGCTAGATCATGGGCTTAGCCTTCCAAGCCCTAAAAAATGCAACATGACATGAGTAGGAGAGACTCCAAATTGAACATAATATCAACGTTTATCATAATCATATGGAATTTCATGAAAGCAGCTTGATATTATTACAGAAATTATTTCATTGATAATGAAAAAAATGATTTCTGTTCTTGTTTATAGAAAAATAAGAGAAATGAATACAAGTGCAGTGGAAGGCAGTGTAAGCTCCATCTCAATTAATGAAAAATAGAACACAAGGCTATTACTGTATTTGTCTTGGATGTTGCTACATGACTGCTGATTAAGTTATACTGCTCAAAACAAGGCAAAACATCAAAACATGTAAATGCTTGAATATATCCAGTGACATTTAATAAGGTTTTCAAGGATGCAGCTAATTTTAGCACAGTACACAGCGCTGGAGTAGCAAAACAAGAATTGGCTAGAAAACACTTGAAGGATTCAATGGGATCCGAAAATAATGCCCTATCTACATTTTAGGGATATTTTGATATCGCTCCTATTTTACTTCTTATTCAGATTTTAGTCTTCCATGAAAAAGGTGTATATCCTGTCCTTGGGAAGACAGGATATTCTGAGAATCCCTCTGAAGCAGACTGCAAAGGGGGCATACAAATTTAGTCTCTCATTGCTGATGCATTTAGGGAGAATGAATGTGTATGAGGCAAAATATGAAGATATGTTGGTAGCAATGGATGGAAGGATAAAGAAATGGGTAAGTGATCATTGAAAAGATCCAAAAGCATCCTCTGTCCTCTGCTTATATAAAAACAGTATTAACAAATTCCTGTTACAAAGAAAGGCAGAATCTTAGGTAGTAAAGGGATCATATAACCAGTATTTTGATATCTGGAGTTTGTGCTGAAAGGGGATTCCCTGAAGTTGTTGGACAGTAGAAATCTGTTGATTGTGGTTGCAGTTTAATACAGCTCTCTCTCCACTGACAAATGATGCACAGCTTGTATGGCTGAACTTCAAATGTAACCCATTTTACTGAAACATTCGTTATTTCATTAAAATTGGTGGCCTCCCCTTTTGAGGTGTCTGTACCAGATTGCCTTCCACCAGCAATCATTAGGTGAAGAACTCAGCTGTTTACTCCACTGTGACCTGATGCCTGTCTTGCCCATTCTGTCCTATCAGTTCTAGAAAGATGTGTTGTGCAAAACCCTAAATGGCGATGCAGTTAAAATACATTGAAATATTGCTGTATCACCTTCCTAGCAAGCAAAACCAATTCCCACTGAGAACAAATATATACATTAAACTGCAAAACTGAAGAATGTAACTTCAAACAGAAAATACATAAAAATAAAAGAATAAATAAAGAATTGAAAATACACAGAAACAGAAATATGGTGAAGAAAGAGAAATGGTAGTTTGTGTGAGTGGCTCTGAGAAGCAGAGCTGAAAAGTTAAATCCATGGATGCTCTGAGTGCAAGAAGAGTACCAACACACACAAAGCAGAACCTCCAATGAGGACAATTTCCCAACAGACTTGGGAGCAAAAGAGGGATGTTACCTTAGGAGTCATTCTTGAAATTGAGATAGCCAATATGCAAACATGTAGTTGATACATACAAGATACTGGGTTTTGTAGCTTGTTGTTAGTACACTAGACTTACAAATCACAACAATGATTTTATGAACACATTCTCAAACTTAATTCACTGAGACATTAGGAAAGATGTTTGCTTTCTATTTGTAAAGAGTAGATACAGTTTTTTTCCTGCCAGATCCTAGTGTTCCTCCTAATCCCTCCACCAATGCATTTTTAAGTAGTATAAGTGCTAAAGTCGAAGCTGACACTCAAGATTTGCCCCCAAATGGTGAAGATAACATTGCAGATGAACTGTACGGCTATAGTATTTTTGATGTAATCACTGTGTTTAATTTATCTTTGCTAATGAATAAAGTTAATAGCATGGCAGATGGGACAAATCCACTACATGGGTTAATGAGAAAATGCATAAATATACAAAACCTGATGTTATAAATGCTGACATGCATCCACATATGTATTATTGAAGTATATATAGGAGAAGCTGGTCAAATATTTCAAAAGACTGTTTATAAGCATTTGTTCAAATTTTTAACAGCTATTCAAATTAACTATCTTTATACACTTCATTATTTGCTGTTTACAAGCACTTATGTTCCTATCAACATTCTGCAACTATTATTCTTGAGAAAAAAAATTAAGAGAAGAATGGTGAATAGTCAATGGTTCAATTTACTTTCTTTTAAGTTATTTTTTAAAAAATGTAGATATTCTTCAAAGTGTAGAAACAAGGTATTTTCACAGTATTCTTGCCACACACCCCAAAATATAAACAACTCACTAACAGCCTTAGCCAGAATTTTGTCAATATAAATTGTTGTTCAAGACTTTCTAATGGCAAATAAATTTGAACACTGCAATATCCAGTGTTTAGGACTGTCTAGGCTGTGCTCAGTTGAGCAACAGGAAAAAAATAACAAAAGTGACTATGCCACCACTGTGCCAACAGAGCCCTTGGGGTAATAGAGACTGTTTTGACCTTATGGCACAAATTAACACTACCTCAGGGTTCCTTTAATTTAGGCCACCCTGCAATAGCCTCTGGCTGTCAGGGATTATAGGATGAAAGCAAAACTGTTTGCTATGAACAGAGATTTAGGAGACCTTCATTCAATTCTTGACTGCATCATAGAGTCTTTGAGTGATATTAGAGAAGTAATGAATTTTCTGTGCCTCCTGCTGCTGTATGTTGGAGCAGCAGTAACATTTACATGCTTTATATTTGTTCTATGAAATTAATTTAAAATCTTTTTGGAAACTTTGAACATAAAGCCTTAGAAGCCCACTATCAATTTTGTCAGTCTTTGGATGGTCTGTGACAAAGAGTCCCTAACTCACAGCTGACTGCTCAGACTTCAATATAGGAAGGATTTTTTTGTTTCTGTGTGTCTTTCTAGCGTGTAAAATATAAGAAGGCATCTACAACCACCCATAAAAACAGGTTTGTTAAAAATCTCTTGAGTATATGTTTCCTTGAAATAATAGTAATTAAAAAATATCCTGTGAATGATTTTGCACATATTCATGGATTATTTTTGTGAAATGAGACATAAATAAATGGAGCCTGAAATCTCTGAAGGTAATTTTTTTCTTGTTTGAAAAAAGTAGCACATTATATTATGTAGACAGACAAAAAGTAATATCTAAATTCTAAAAAAACTAGATATGATATATAGTGTACCTAATGCAAAGGAAGCAGAAGAGGTGTTCTCAGGTGTATTAAATATTTATGGGCTGGTGGTAACACTGGCAGTAGTGACAGGTTGCACTCAAAATGCTTTGTACTTAATTTGATTATTTAGTTGGTGTATGTCCAAAATTCTAAGCACTGGTATCTAGTGTGGAAATTTTCACTTTAACATAACACTGGGAATATTTTTGTCTTTTTTTGTCTTGAAGAGAAATATATAAAGTATTTTCTTAGGCTATATCCCCTAAGTGTTTCTCTCATGGTTAAGAGATGAGAGAGTGGGCACCAAAGGGCAATCTTTCTGAGTTTAAGTTTTGAGATATTATTTTCGGAGTCTGATTTGCAGATTTTGAGCTTGTTATCAGTTTATGAAGACTTATTCAAAAAAGTGTTGTGACTTTGTCTTTCTCACCTAAAGTCATGCTTGCCTGATTCCATGCAAAAATACTGTCTCATCTTCAGTATAAAAGGAAGGGTATGTGTGTACCTATCTGCATGCACATGAAAGTTGCTTTCACTTTTATACTTCCAATTTTTTCCTGCAAGAGCTGAAATCACAAATGTTGCTTTGTAGTTTCTTTATTTGTCACATTATATGAAACAGGAAAATAAGATAATTTTTACCTTCTTCTCTCTTCAGTTACTAAAACTCAGAAATATTTTTTATGAAATTTCACAGGTTTTGCACTGGAATGGCTTATATTTTATGAAAATGGCTTAAACCAAATTTCATACTGTCATATATAGCTAGACAAAGCAACATAAGAAATTAAAAAGAATAATGTTGCAGCTACATGAGTGATATTTTTTAAGCAGCCATATATATGCTGTATATAAAGAATAATAACTTCTTTATTTTTTTGTGCATTGCTGTAAATGTTCATAGGCTGCAAAGTCAAGGCTTACAGAATAATTGATGAACCAAACAATAAATATTTTCAACATGCTCAGAAGACCTAAGCTAACTCAAGTCCCAGCTGAGGAGGAAGGCAAGATCAGAGCAACTGGGGAGCTATGAGAAATCAAACATGCTATGAATGGGGCAGACATAGCCCAAGTGCACAGCTGTTCTATATGCTCACAAAAAGCTAATGTATTAAATAGTTAATCTTTCATTAACAGTGTGTAATCAGTTGGCATGATTTGCTCAACGCACACGAAAACTGGTGACTGTTCCCTTGAGAGCGTAATTCCAAGCTTCAGCTTTATCAGTCTTTGACGAAGGCTGATCTCAGTGTTTTAGATACAAAATATGGCAACTGCAATTTGGTTCTTTCTCAAAAGTATAAGGTGAAAAAAAAGGAAAAAGAAAGGAGATAGCAGGACAAATTCTTCACTTTTATTGGGACTGAGTGAAGGATCAATATTGAGTTATAAAAGACTTTGCAGATTAATTTGTGGATTAATACACTCCATCATCAGCAGCTGCCATTTCAAAGGAGCAATAAAAGTTTAAGGGAACAAGATCAAGCATGAACATTCCTCAGCTGTGATTCCTCCTTTGGAAAGATGCCTTTATTTGCTCACTAAAGGAGCTGAGTCCAGGTCCTGGTGTTGGTGTTGATGGCATAAGGAGAAACAAGGAGGAGTGAGATGGGGGATGGGACTCCAGGAAGTCTCTTCCACTAGTTACAGCCACTGGGGTTTAATGCGATCTATAAACTCATCTGTCTGTTTACATACCAGCAAATGATACGTCTCTCTGATCCACTTACATTTTCAAGCCTAATGTATACACAGGGCACTGACGTTGTGTATACAAGACACAGAGATAGCTGGGGGCTGTGTGCTATCCCTGCTTTCACAGCACACTGTCACTCTTATAAATAAAGCATTCGCTTGGGAAAAGAGTCTGAGAGCTGGAGAGCCACATTGCGTGCAAATCCAGCTCACTGCCTGAGCTTCCTCGAGGTTGAAGCTAATCCTAACTGACATGTTACAGTAAAAGTACTTTATAAAATCAATATTAAATTCACAGCCTTTGACATCCTGGGACATCAAAGATAAAGGGGAAATAAGCTGTGGAGTAAACAGTCCTGCAGCTATGCCAGTTGCTCAAGGAGAGAGGCAAAGGAAGACACAGGAGACCATAGGGTAAATTAGTACAGTGCTAGTCTTGTTTTTATACCAAGGTCTTGACATCAATGAAAACATAAAAACAGCACGCGAACTCTTACAAACAAGAAAAAAATATTAGGAAAAACTCGGTTACAAATTCATATAACCTTTTAAGGTTAAAGGGATATAACGGTACCTATGCAAGCCACAGTATTAGCTTTCTCTTTCAGTAAATGATACCTAAGAGTGATAAGATGATAAAAAACTAAAACAATATATCACTGAACTAAAGAACTGGGCTAGAATTTGACTGCACAGTTCTAACCTGATAGTATCATTCCCACTTTCTGTGATGTAAACCCATGTGTATTACACAGTTATCCAGGCTGACATACAGTCAACCATCATAGTGTTTGTACTGTGAGTTGAGATACAAATTAAGTATTGAGTTAGGAAGAGAGAGGCTTCAACAACGGTGGAGCTATTTGCCTGCTGAATCCCAAATTCCATCCTTCATATGTAGAATGACGGTCAGGATTGATACTTTAAAAGATGACACTGGCCTTGATCAAAGGTAAAAGCAAGACTAGGATCAAGTCAAGTCAAAACTGGAAGATATCCCTTCTTTTCTCTCCTTACCCTCTTCAAACCATTTCCCATTGATGAATAAACGTAGCATGTAGATTTGATGCATGTTTCTGTAAGTCACAATGATGAGTAGACAACACCTTTCTTGAGAATTGCATTGTATGAGCTGAAAATGTTCCTTGACATTTTTGTGGCTTTGTGTAGTCAAGTTTGTAGTTCTAAAGACTCTTGGTGGTACTTTCATCAGCCTTAAGAACAGACATCTGATACTCAAACACTTCTACTCAAAATAGGTATCGAAGGTGTAGAAAAATTAATTTTTTGTATGATGATATTTGATAAAATTGTAATTTAAAAGATACAATATCTGACTTTTCACAGGGAATCGTTAATGGATCCTGAGAAAATGACACACTAGCTTGCTGTATCGCACTAGCTTGCTGTATCACTGTTACTAACCATTCCCCACTGGTAAATATTTCTGATTAGACAACTGTTACGGTTTAGGAAAGATTGAGAGGTAATATGTTTGCTAGAATAAAATATGGAAAAGAAAGCACAATAATAACTGCTTTTATTTAGTTAGTGTGTCCTCAAAAAAGAAGTCTCATCCCTGATGCTTAGGAAAACAGGTAATTTCAGCAGTATTCAACCCTGAAGTTATCAAGAGCTAGATACCTAAAAATTACTCTGAATAGGCTGGTTGCAAATATTTGAGGGTAACATTAAAATTAAGGGGAAAGGACTGAAGGAGTGATGCTGTGAAAGTGATAGACCAAAGTATTGATAAAGGAAGAAACTACCTTAACTCATTGTACAGGAGGACATACACATTTTCAGACATGCAAATGAATATAAGTTTTTCTAGCTCTTACAGCTGATGCCAACATTTAGGAAATGATAGGGGGTGAGGTGTGATGTGGTGTGCAAATCCCATTAGTACAAAAAAAAAAAATTTAAAAAAATCATAGCAAAGAAGGTGCCAGAAAGGTCAGTTCTACCATCTTATGCTAGCACACGTCTGTGATGTGGAACTGACTTTATTAGGATAAATAAAATCTTTGCCAACAAACAGAATGGAACCTTTTAAATAGCCATTACAAAGACCAAACCAACCTTTAGCCTAAGGCTAGTGTCTTCATCTGGGAAATAAAAGAACCCTCATTGCTTCCTCTAAATCTACTGCTGGGTCTAGTAGTGGTAACAACAACTAGTAATGGTGTCTATAGCTGCCTTTTTTTATCTTTCCTGTGCTTGGCAGTATGCTAATTATGGAGTTAGGAGAGAGCCAAAAACTGGGTTAAACAATTATTTTATGCATTATTTTACCCTTGTAGAATGAAAAAGCAAAAAGGCTGATTGCCAGAAGCCAATGCTTTTCAGTTTGCTTTACTCTGGGGCATAGAAGATTCAGTCCAAAGCAATCTGATACTTCAGAAGGCACTGAGTATGTCTGGCCTGGTGGAAGACCCACTATGAGAGATTTGAGGATAACATGTAACTTGAAAAGTACTTCTCACACCAAAAGGAAACTCAAGAAAACAAAAGAATTTTTGAGAACAGAAGGGAAAGTAAGTATTTATTCAAACCAATTCAAGATCTGAGCAAGTAATTTGAGCTTTTGAGAAAGATTTTGTTCATGTTGCTTAATGTAAGTACTCCTCCAACCCCCCAAAACAAAAAGCATTCCTACAGTTGTATTAGGGACTTGACTTTTTTTGTGTTCTACATGAAGTTTTGTGTGTTGTTATAGAAATGACAAAACCAATTATTTGCATATCCCAAAATAATATAAAATGTATCAGACATTTGATTTTCTTGAAATATCAGCACTGTTCATCTTACTGAGTTATAGCTCATTTCATAAATATTTTTATTATGTTCTGTATATATTTGCAAACTGAACTTACCATAATTACATCCAAACAGCTCATAGCATTGTACCAAGCAAAAAGAATAACATCTGTTATGGATTATTTGCATTTTCATTCCCCCAAAAGAGGAGGCATATACAGTCAGTGCCTCATTTTTATAAGGCTGATTGGATACATTTTGGTGTTGTTTTGCCAGGATATTTTCGGATGGATCTTTTTGTTCAGTATATTATCTTTCTTTTACAAATTTTCATGCTGCTGTGCACTTCAGGTAAAGATGGTAGTGTAGAAGAAATAGATCTTCTGTTTGGATGGAAGTTTTCTACAGCTTCTGCCTTTTTTTTTTTTTTTTTCCTATGCAATCATACTATGACAGATCAGTTCTTTAGGTAGGGTTTTTTGGTAGGTTTAATGAATATTCATTGATGGTCTGTTAATAGACGGCTGTTTGTCCAGGAGGTTGAAGGTTAAATATTTCCCTATAGTGAAGAATAATTTGTGTAGGGTAAGTTAAATGACCCTAAATAGCACTGTTTTTTTTTTTTAAGTTTGCAATTTTAAGTTTGTACAATAATGATTGTGTGTCAAACATATTTTTTATATTTTAAATATAAAGTAAGTACTTAGACCATCAGTAGCTTGAGTGACTACATTCATGCCTGATAACAGTTTGATTTTAATTGGACAAAAGGTTGCCTAGATAACATCTCTGACTATGCAGCAGAGAGGGACACCGTAGCATGTTGAAGTAATAGAGGAGTTATACTTCTGCTTGTTCCTTCAGGAAATAACACTTCAAATGAAATGTCTTCTGCAAAATATCCTGGAGGGTATAACAATATGCTCAACATAAAATAGATATGCAATAAATATTCAAAACATTACACAGCATTACAAATTCATTTCATCACAAATGCTTAATTGAATTGTTCACAAATAATTTATTATGGTCTTTCAAACTAATTTTTTTATAATTGGATACAACTCTAAGATAGTAAATGCATAAAATAAAGACTTTAGTACAAAATGTTAAATGTAATTAATATTGTATTTAATTATTCCTTCTGTAATATCCAAGTCTACTGGGCTCTGTGCCTTATCTTCCAAGTAAGTTTTGAATATTAAAGTCATCTCTTGACCAGCAGGAAATTGCCAAATGAAAAATTCCTATAGCATGCAGAAGAATGAGTATCTTCTTCTCCTTTGCATGTCTACTTCTTTGTCTGTACTAGTAATGAGAGATCAGACAAGAGATATGGGTTTTTGTTTGATATTGCATAGTGCTGTTTTTAGCTCACCAAGCCATGGTTATTTATGGTTCATTTCCAGGCAGTCATGCGTAATAATCTCAGCTATAAAGTCTATGAATTGCAGTGGACTGTTGTACTAAGAGCCTTACGCTTCATATTCTGATAAGAACACAGATGGAACCAAAGTGCAATTTTTCTTTACTACAAATTGGTACACAGAGAAGTGGTCCAAATTAGGTGACACACCATCATAGCAGTTAAAAAGTCAAAATTTGCATATTATAATTATACATTCATTATTCAAAAATACGTAAGTTAGCAAGGCTATACATAGGGCACCACAACTGTACCCCACTATCACTGAGTGCTAATTAATTCATGTGAATCTGAACTGAAATTCTTTGGCTGAGCTGTGTGTAGGAAGCCCACATTAATAATTATACTCTTGAATAACAATTATCCACTTCTACTGATACAAAGGCTTGTTTCTTCCTGAAAGGGATGAAGAAAATACAAATAGGAAAACATTTTTCTTTTTGACTGAAATAGTCCCTCTCTTTATCATGTCATTTTTTAAATGACACTTCTTCAGACTGTGAAGGAAATATTATTGCTTCATCACTGATGACTAGTTAAGTCGTAAGTCTCCAATGTGCAGATTGTTCATTGATGAAATATTAATGTGACCTCAAATATGCTTGAAAATTTAAACTATTTGTGAATCTCTAACAGTGAATCTCATTCTAAATACATTCTAAATTGTGACTGTAATTCTATAACCCAAAATTTATTAGTATAATCATTGTCAAATATGTTAAATAAAGCTATGCCATAAGGTGTTTCTTATTTCAGTCTGATATTCAATTAAGAAAGTAAACAAATCAAACATATATGCAGATGACTCATTCTGTGTTTAAAAAGTGTTCATAGTTTCAGATGTCAAAATCATTGCTTAATCTATTTTCTTGTCCATGTTTCCTCTTTTATTCCAGGGTTTCTTCTGCATAACCAAAAAGTATGAAGTGGAGAAGTCTTAAAAGGTCCTTTCACAATGCATATCATTGTGCATGTATTGTAATAGCGCATACCATTCACCCATGTGGGTAGCACCACCAAGAGCACTTGCTGAAGCAAGTGCCACTGAATTTGGATGAAGGCTGTAGCTTCCTCCCAAAACATTGATGCACTAGCAACCATAAAAAGACAAAGGGGTTTTAAAACAAAACCCTCAAAACATTATAGAAATATTAAGTCTAAACTATAAAGATATTCCATGCATAGCAAGTAATAGAGTTTCTAGCTTTCATTTGTTTTTGGAAAAAACCCCCAACAAACAGAACATAGAAAGCAGAGCAGTCTGCCCTCTCATACTTATCTCAAAAGAAGAAAAATTCAGGAAACCTAGGCATGGATTGCTGCTTCCAGAATTAGCAATTGCCAGTCTTGGGTTGAAATCCAGCCTGTGTCAGCAGATAAAGAGAACTGCAGCTTTATATCTATCTAGTGAAGATGGTTTCCCTGCAGTCTGTTAGAAAATGATGGCTTGTCATGCTCCATGAATCAAAAATAAATACCTCTGAAAATGTTGATAGCTATACATTAAAGTAATAACTGAATTAGCAGGAAAAAAGTATACTTAGATGGACTGTTTTGGAATACAGGATCTGAGATAAAGAAGCCTCTGTTCTGTTGTGTAGTAACAGATTAAACTGACATATGGAGTACAGCTGATCTTTGGCAAAAAATTTGTCTGAAAGCAATGCTGAGCACCAGAGTTTGAGTTGAAATGAATAGTCGTGAATTAAACCAATACCAAATACTGCTGAATGCTGACAAATTGTTACACAGCAGTGCTAACCAACAGAAAAACTGAATCTCGGCAAACTTGGATTTTACTTTTGTCTCTTCCATTTATCTGTTCAGTGGGATTCCAAGTCACTTTGCATCCCTTCTTAATTCTCCCATGTGTAGCCTACCTTGCCTGGTTGGAAGGTCTTTGGGAAGAGGGTTTGCTAAATTTCAGTTCTGTGGCTAAGCCAGCAAGGCCCTATATTCAACCGAGATTTCTAATCTCTCCTGCCATAAAAAAATTTAGAAGTTTAATGCTTGCCAAAATGAGGAAGTTGAAAGTTAGCCTCAGGTTTATTCCTTAAAGAAAAAATTTACTGCAAAGAGCAATTACTTCAATTAAACTCAATCTTAATATTTTTCTCACATAAATTTAAATGAGCTATTAACTGGTGAAAATATTTTGGGAGGAGTCAAGATCCTTAGTGCCACAGAATCATTTAGGTTGGAAAAGACTTCTGAAATCATCGAGTCCAACTTTTGAGCAATCACCACCCTGTCAACTAGACCATAGCACTGAGCACCACATCCAGTTGTTTCTTGAACACCTCCAGGGATGGTGACTCCACCACCTCCCTGGACAGTTCCAATGTTTAACAACCCTTTCTGTGAAGAAATTTCCCTGATGTCCAACCTAAATCTCCCTGCTGCAGTTTGTGGCTATGTCTTCTTGTCCTGTCAGCAGTTGCGTGTGGGAAGAGGCCAATCCCCACTTGGCTACAACCCCCTTTCAGGTAGTTGTAGAGAGTGATAAAGGTCACCCCTGAGCCCCAGGTTGAACAACCCCAGCTGCCTCAGCTGCTCCTTGTAGGACTTACCCTCTAAATCATCATCTTGTCATTTCATTTGTAATATTCATGTCATGTCACTTTCATTTGTAACATTTCTGTTATTCTCATCTGTAGTTCCTTATGGTAACATAAACTGTTCCTCCATCAACATTTAAAATACAGTAAATATAGAAAATAATTAGAAACAGGAGATATTAATGAGTACTGCCACTTAAGATAATTAACCCAAAAGAAGTAGCTGTTTTATTGGGTTTGAAACCCTATCACTGATGCATTAAGTTAGAATGTGGACATTAAGAAAGGCAGTTGTACATATAAGAAGACAAGGTTATGTGTAGGACGTGTACGGACAGCAACTTGTGATGAGATCTCTCTTCATGTATGCAGGTGTTGATTATTTATACAGGTGTACAGATAATTATCAACAGGTGTTATGAATGAAATGAAAGAGACAAATTTGAATAATCATATGAACATATGAGGTGTAAGTGGCTTACCAGAGTTAAAAAGCTAAAGGAAAGACCATGTTTAATGATACCCTTGCCTTTAAATGAAATATTTTGGGATATTTTAAGACCAAGATGATGTCTCATGTTTCTCTCACTTTCCTTGTTGTGGGAATGCATTCGGTACCATGAAGGAGAGAAAAGGTGCCTTATGTGGAGTGGCAAATTCTGTCATACTTTGCAACCAGCGTACATCTTTGGCTTAAAAAGTACCTTTGGAAAATTCAAAACATTAATTAGACTTCAATTATTTCTGTGTAACACAAAATAAATTTATTTCCTCTGCAAACCCTGGATGGAAGTGTTATATATGGAAGCATGAGTTTTAGTGGTACAGGTAAAAGATATGCTTAAGAATATGTGTGTGGTTCAGGACAAAGAATAATGTTTATCTAGTTAAAACAAGCTTCTCTTACCAAAGACTGCTTTTAGATTCAAAAATAATCTATGACAATGCCTAGTAGAAAGCATTAAACCATCTATATCTGTAGGAAACAGACTCTGCATTTAACCCTACCTGCAAACAGATGCAAGTTTGATTTAGTGCCAATATTTTGATATAGTAGTAGTTTGCAGAAACAAAAAAAATCTGCCAAGGTACTCTAAGGTATTTTAGCATATGACAGACGTTCTTTTTTGAGAGATGCTTACAGCATTTTAATTTAGAATATGTTCATAATATGCATAATAAAATCTTTTTTTGCTATTTGAAGAACAACTTCCATGTATTTCAGTTCACTAGGAAGAAGAAGGATGTCAAACTTTACACCATTATAGTTCATGTTTCTGAAACTGTTTACAGACTCGTGGTACCTACCCTAGGTGTTACAGAAGAATGGACATTGCCATTGAAAATATTGTAGATAAGGTATATCTGCCAAAGAGATAGTAATTTACTACAGAAATCTAAGAAGACTGACCGCTAAAGTCCAGCACTAACTTTGTTATTTTATCACAGCAGCCTCCATGCTATCAAGTCATTAGTTACTGTTGGAATAAGCAGACTCTGCTTCATTATGAAGTAAATCCATCAATCATTGATACTTCATACTTCTGAAATGATATTTTGCTTCATATTGTTTTGAATTAGTTTTGCTAACCAGTGGACTATCATATGTCTCACTCACACAAATGTATAAGCTTGAAGAACCGGCTTTCTTGATGTGTCAAGGACTACAGAGTGTGAAAACCATTTAGTTTGAAATATAAAAGGTTCTGTTGGTGCATTTTGTTTGCTATGGAAATATGAAAAAATATTATAAACATTCAACTTTTTGAAACTACATTGAATTTCAAGTTAATTCAGTATAACCATACAACTCATATGCTTTACAGGTCTGATGACATGTCTCATGATGCACACAAGCTGATACTACTCCTATGATTGATCAAACAAACTTGAGAGGAGCCTAGGTGGAACTTCAGAATACTTTCCTGTCTGTCAGTCATGTCAGCAAGAAAGAATCGGGGTGGTGAACTACAGCTCCCAGGTGACATGATGACTGTAGTAGAGAAGGACCTGTGGGTCCTGGTGGACAACAAGCTGTCCATGAGCCAGCAGTGTGCCCTTGTGGCCAAGAAGGCCAATGGTATCCTGGGGTACATTAGGAACAGCATTGCCAGCAGGTCAAGGGATGTGATCCTACCTCTCTGCTCAGCCCCAGCGAGGTTCATCTGGAGTGCTGTGTCCAGTTCTGGGCTCCTCAGAGCAAGAGAGACGTGGAGCTCCTGGAGTGTGTCCAGTGAGAGCGACAAAGATGATTAAGGGACAGTCTCTCATGAGGAAAGGCTGAGGGAGCTGAGCCTGTTCAGTCTTGAGAAGGGAAGACTGAGGGGCCCTAATCAATGTATATAAGTATCTGAAGGGAGGGTGACAAGAGGATGGAGCCAGGTTCTTCTTGGTGGTGCCAACCTATAGGGTGATGGGTAGAAACTGATGCATAGGAAGTTCCACCAGAATATGAGAAAAAACTACTCTGTGGATGACCAAACACCGGAACAAGTTGTCCATAGAGATCATGGACTCTCCATCAGTGAAGGCATTCAAGAACTGTTTGGATGCAGTTCTATGCCATGTTGCTCTCTGCTCTGCTTGAGCAGAGAGATTGGACCAGATGGCCGATTTTGGTCTCTTCCAACCTTATCCATTCTGTGATTCTGTGTCACTGTATGGAGTTTAGTGATCAAGATCTTCCTAACCTTTATGACCATATCAGTTAGCTTTTTATTTAGTTTCTAGGTTTTTCAATTATTGTCTGGATTTTGGGTATATTACAGTTTTCTGTGAATTCCTGTAGCGTTGAATTCTAGGTGGCAGGCTTGCCTATTGATTAAATCCCCTGAATCATCACATTCTCCATGCCTAATTACTCTGAAACTGTATATGTATTTGAGCTAAATTTTTTACATCAATATTGTTTGCCTTGCACTCTTTTGTTTTATTTTCAAGTTTCATCCAGAACACTAGAGCTTCTAGTAAGAAAAATACCAAAGAAAAATTCACGCCTGTTATATGTAGCTGTTGTATTTTAGAGCTTTTCATTTAGGCAATGGCATTTGCTGAGTAATATTCCTTCTGCTAACCCTAAAAAATCTGCTCAAATGTGACACTTATATAAGACCTAAATAAACTTGCATCTTGACTGTAATGTTAGGAGAACCAAATTTCTACTATTTTATGTTCACTGAACATGCAGCACATTGGGAACATGCTGTAGAACACTTGCTGCAATTGCTATTACTAATTGCTTAATGGAGGGGGTTAAGCTCTGGTACAATATAGACATTATTTTATTTGTGCTTCAATGAATTACCTAACCACATGGATGAGAAAGAGGTAGAGACAGAGGTCAGACAAAGTGCTAAATAAGAAACCTGTGGTGCTGGTTTTAAAGAGGCTTTAAAGAAGATCTGGCAAGTGAAAGTGAATAAATAAGAAAACTGAGCTTAGAAACTATAAAGATGTCTAAGAATTATACTACTCAGACTGAACAAAAAATAAGAAGAAAGAATATAATAACCTACATTACCATATATAGTGCTCTCAGGGCTCTGTCTTTTCAATATCTATTGATGACACAGTGATAGAGTGCACCCTCAGCAAGTTTGTAGATGACACAAAGCTGAGCAGTGCAGTTGACACAAGAGAAGGAAGAGATGCCACCTAGAGGAACCTGAACAAACATCAGAAGCGGGCCCATGAGAACCTAATGATGTTCAACAAGTCCAGGTGCACAGTGGTGCACCTGGGTCAGGGCAATTCTAGAGTGAGTACGGACTGGGAGAAGAAGTCATAGAGACCAGCCCTGTAGAGAAGGACTCGGGGGTTCTTGTTAACAAAATGGTGGACATGAGCCAACAGTGTGCACTCATAGCCCAGAAGGCCAACCACATTCTGGACTACATCAAAAGAGGAGAGGTCAGAAGGTCAAGAGAAGAATAATGTGTACCTGTTCAAGTAGGTCCAGAGCAGGGCCATAAAGATGATCTAAGGGATGGAGCACCTCTCTTATGAAGACAGACTGAGAGAGCTGGGGTTGTTCAACCTGGAGAAGAGAAGGCTAAAGGGAGACCTCACTGTGGCCTTCCAGTACCTTAAGGGTAAAAGGATGCAGAGGGACTTTTTATATAGACAAATATAGGAACAGGACAAGAAGCAATGTTTTTAAATTGAAAGCAAGTAAGTTTGGGTTAAATGTTAGGAAGAAATTCTTTGCTCAGAGAGTGGTGGGGACTGGAAGATTGTCCAGAGAAGTTGTGGATGCCCCATCAAGGGACATCAATGCCAGTTAGGATGAGGCCCTGAACAACCTGGTCTAATGTGTGACATCCATGCTCATGGCAGGGGGCTTGGAATTAGATGATCTTTAAGGTCCCTTCAACCCAAATCATTCTGTGATTCTGTGATTCCATGATTCTATGACTCGATGATGTAATATCTCTATAATAGTCATATAATAATGGCTTAGAAACTGGAGAACAGGCAAGGAGTAAGGTCTGGAGGATATGGGGAGAAATAGAAAACAAATAACATTTTCAGAGTGTGCAATGACATCTCTGCTGACAAGTAATGTCTTGTGTGCGTTCAGTCCTTACACAGTATGACAGTAGCTCAGTTACTTCAATGGCTTAAGTAGCCAATAACTTTGCAGAGAATCTCAAATAAGAGATTCAGCTTGAGCCTGGAAGTCTGATTTGCTCGAATGGTAAGTACTTACATTTTCAACAGATGTAGTTGTGTTATAAAGATATAACTTATTCCCTAAATAATTCTATATAAAATATGTTATAATAAATATAATAAATTATTCTATATATGAGAATTGAAGATGGGTTTCTCTGATTTGGGACTCTTAGTTTAAAAGATACAGTTCCCTTTACTCTCCCTCCGTCCCAATTTCCCACCTGTAAAATGATGAGTTCACCCTCAGTGTCAAAAGGACCGAATGAATATAAATTAAGTGCTGCATGAAATAGCCAAACAGTACAGTAATGAATGTCACAGAAGAGAAATTGATGAATTCTGTCTTCTAAGTAAAGTTTGACTAATGCAGAGGATAAAAGGCATAGGACAACACATTTAACAATGAGTATAAACCAAAACTCTGAATAAATGCTCAATAAGAAAGTATTGCCCATCCTTTGCAGTGAATTCAAAAAGAATCCTGTGAAAACCAGTTTTTGTGATGTTTTAGTTACGCAGAATATTACAATGGCATGCAAGGGGAACGACAGTGAAGAATTAGGTTTCTGCAGGCAACTTTACATCAACCATATTGGAAGTTTTGTATTTCAAAATATTTTTATAGTCTCTACAAGACTTTAAAGATGATGGAAAATTGCCCTAAATAGCAGGGTTCTATTTCTACTTAAAATACATATTTTGATAATTATAAACATATTCTCTTGTTTGTATACTGTTATATTAAGTAAAATTGGCAAACATCAATATAGAAGGTCTTTTTTTTTCCTTCTAAAATCTCTGTGTTTTAGAGAGTTTCAGAGTGCCAAGAAAACTACCCACTCTCTGGCTGCTTTCAGCTCAATTTCCTGAACATCTATTGCAACTCTGCTTTGTGCCCTCTTTTAAGCTGTCAATGCATGTGATATCTGACCTGCTTTTGGGAACTTTCTGTGACCTGAAACCCTTAAGACTCAGAAAATAATTAAAAGCTCTAACTCTAATATAATCACAAACCCGAAAGAAATGGCAATAAAAAAAGATTTGTTTCAGTTCTCACTTTGAAACAAAGCTGCAGATAGGGGCAAGAAGTAGCAGTGGTCTGCACAGAACCATCTGTTCAGCATTCACATTGCTTGGCATTTATTATGTGTACATTGCTGCAGACGCACTGACCTGGAGGTTTGTGTATGGCACAGGGATGTGAAAAGAAAGAAAAATCCCCATCTAGAATCAGTTATAAGGTAACTGGAATTTTATATGCAATAGTAGCTGCTTATGAGTATTGTTAACACAATGACTAGAATGCGATCATTTAGCAGTACTTAAAAATTATAATGGAGAAAATTACTCATCTACATATTCCAGTGATATTATTGCTATTACTGGTTGTATCTAGAGGAAAGAGAATTTCTGAATAATGGATATTTGATTTCAATTAATTCCAGGTGCTCCAGATGTTAATTATTTTTCAATTTGCACAAATATCCTTGCTTAGTCTTGAATGCATCCTCCAACAGTTTATATGATTTATTCTTTCTAAAAAATATACCATGAACAAGTATTTAATCCACTAATGATTTGGATAAATAATTTCAAATCGAGAAGAATGAATATTTACACTTTTAAATTTGACTGAAGAAAACACTTATGCTTTGTGATTTATGTGATGATGGAAGACTGAATATGATTTATAAAGGGATTGATCACATTTAAAAGGATTGAAGAGATACTTGAAAAATAATTGTCACTGTTACATGGTAAGATACCTTTTTAAAAATAAAAGCATATTAACTCTACAATGTCCACCTTAAACTCAGAAAATAATACCCTAATGAATAAATGTATCAAAATTGGCCTCTATGGGATTTCTTGCAATCTCCTGTCAAGCATCTGTTACTAGCCATTACAGGAAACAGGATACTGAACCAGATGGACCATCAGTCTGTTTTTAGGGAATTGGTTTCTGATGCAATACCAACACTTAAGCTGAGTACACCAGCATAAATTTATTCAGAAGGTCCAAACACATACAGTAAAAAAAAAAAAAGTTAAAATACATAGATATACCAATTAAGAAGAGAAAGAAAAATAATCCTAAAAATAGCCAGAAAATGAGAAACAAAAATTTGTAAAAAAAAGTTTTAAAATGAACAAAAAATGCAGAGTAGCTTTTTTTTTTTTCCTTACTCTGCTAGTTGGCAGATTAATTATACCTCTACTATAAAAGGACAAAAAAATATAATTCCTTAAAAAATGCCTTTTCTACAGAAATTACAACCCAGATTTAAATGTAACTGTTGTTTTCATTTTTTTGGTAATGTTTCTGAGAAAACTTAGCAGAAGTGAGCTTAAGTCTTGTTAGCTATGGTCTCCATTTAGATCTTCAAGAGAGATCTTTTTTGTTTGAGGCCCAAGTTATTGGGCGTATTGCAAGGCTGTTATCTTAAAACATGGGATATATTAAAAAAAAAAGTAGAAAAGTGCATATTAATTTGAAGATGAATTGCAGTGTCTCATCCAAATTGGACTGTTTGCATTGTAAGTGCAAAGTAGTTTGCATTGTAAGTGCGTGTCTTCTCTTTGAGGAGTTAATTTTTCTGTACTCAAGGCCAACTTACTGAAAAGAAAACATTATGAGGAAACAGATGGAAAGAGTCTCTGCTCAAGGTCTCCCCAAAAGAATTCTAAGAAGCCTCAGCAGGGTTTTCTGCTTTTAAGATAAATTTCTTACTGTTGGTTCCTGCTTAAGTTACACTGGACTAGGGCAGAAGCCGTGTCTATGCCTATGTCTGTATCTAGAAAGGTATCCCACTAACCCAGCCTTTACCATGACCTGTCGTCTGATTTACTGGCATGACCTCTGAGTTCTGTGGACTTGGCTGGAGGTGCTGACCCTGTGTCTGCCCCAAGCCTATGTCTTTGAACCTGATCACCTTTCCGGTTTGACCTTGAAACTTCCTCCTTATCAAGAGCGTAATCAGTGATTCGAAGTATTAGTTGCAGTTGATTACCCTCACTGGACTTTCTCTGCTCACCTTGTTTGGGTGCTGTGAGACCCTTGTCACTGAAACCTCTGCCTGTCTTGTTATCATACTCAGCTTCTGGCTTCCCTACCCTTGCAGGGCACCCTGCTCTTCCTGCTTCCTGATATGGAGCTACTGACAATTTCATGCAACAAATATGTTAATGGAATCTAGAGAAAGGAGACCAATGTTAATATAACAGAAGTCTGACCAACAGTTGCCTGGAATGGACACAATCTCCTCAACAACTAGACACAGAAGAAAGTCTAATCTATAAAGAGTATCTGTTTATTTACATATGGGGGAATCCTTTGCTGGCACACCAGAGCTCACTCCATCCACAGTGCTCTAGCTAGATGTGAGCCTGTTGCTAGGAAAAACCACATTGGCTCCATCTTATTTTTAACCTATTAAGCTCAAATTGAAAGCAAAGTGTATTTTCTTCAGTGCTGTGCTATGTTAAGCCATCCAGGGTCATAGTAGAGTAGAGCAAACTGTCTGCAAAACATATGCAAACAATAATAAAAAGCCTTGACCTGCGGGTTTAGATCTGATGAAGACAAAAGTACAGTTACAAATTCTACAGAGACTCTATTCTATGCTCATAGCATTAGCCTTGAATTGCTTGCATTCAGATTCAGCTGCATGGTCTGTTTAGCCTGAACATTGCATTACAGTGGGGGCAAGGAGTATGCATGGTGTGGTGGTGGGCAAGTAGAGCTGTATATTATCTACATGTCAGTCTTGCACCTACTGTCTACATCATTGTGTTGGTAGAACTGGTAAAATTATTGATTCCAGTGAGACTTGACATTGAGGTATCATTGAGATAGAATTTTTAGTGAAACAAAGATGTTTCACCCAAGGGCAAATCATGCCTGACCAACCTGGAGGCCTTCTATGATGGCGTGACTGCAGTGGTCTACAAGGGAAGGCTGACCAAAGTCATCTACCCAGACTGCTAAAGGCCTTCAAGCACAGTGAGGTTGCCCAGAGAAGTTGTAGGTAGTCAACCCCTGGAAGTATTAAAGGCCTGGGTGGATGGGACCCTGAGCAATTGATTCAGTGTGTGACTCCTCTGCTCACAGGAGCAGAGTTGGAACTTGATGATATTTAAGGTCCCTTCCAAACCAAACCATTCTATGATTCTATACTATTATGTTACTGACCCAAATATGGAAGGTATGAAGTGTATTTCTAATACTTCTGAACCATAAAAGTAGTGCTTTTATATCTGTAAATTTCAGTAAAAGGAACCTTGAACTGGGTATGGAAACCACCATGAAACATTTTCATTAGAAAGTTCTTGCTGATGAACACTGCTAACATCTGTGTGTGTGACAGGGTCTCCATAGCTTATAACTAATTGAATTTCAAAATGAAATTAAAAACCCCAGTCCTCTAAAGGAGTTTTGCAGATACTGGTCCATGAGCATCTATGTCTGCAAACATCCCTTTTTCTTATGGCACTCATCCTGGCATCTTTAATGGATTCACCTGGTAATGAATTCTTTGCCCGTGTCCTGTGATTATAACTATGTGTCTAATTCACTTTACTGATTATTGGTATTAAGTTAATATTTACAGAAAAATCTTGAAAGGGTATGTTTCCCTAGAAATGCAAGTTATAATTAGGTTCATTTGCCTGAGATTTGCCATTTTCACAGTAAAAATTGTAGCTCATGTTTAGTAGCTCTTGTTTACTGTACAATATTCTTTTTGCATCAGTGCATCACTAATACAAAACAAGACCTCAGCTTTCAAGATTACATTAGCTTCCCATGGTAAAATCAGTCCTGTGAATGCAACAACAGTTCATAAAATCTTGTGTGTTTTTATTCTGTACTCAAATTTAACACAATAAAACTGGGAAAAATACTTGTACATTGGTAATTAATACACAAAAATATTAAAAGTTTAAAATGAGTAGACATAATATATGAGAATGTATCTCAACTGATGGGCTTTCTTGTCTTAGAAAAAGGAATTGAAGAAACAATGCTCCTAATATTCTAGTAGTACTACTGGCTGATCAAAATCTAGCCTAAAGTCTCCATCAGTATTCACACTACTCATTGTTTGGTTCTTGATCGCCAGGGTGGGGTTTGAGCTGAGAGTATTTAGCACTATGCTTATGTGGCCAATGGAGGTATTTATTGTGCCTTATGTCCTTTATAATCTCTCTTTCTCCATCATGCAAATAAGAAAAAATTCACTTTTCAATGATTTTGCCTTTGTGTTTCCAGACAGAGAAAGAAATTTCTATTTTGCCTTCATTGGATCTTTAAGATAATGGTAAAAATATATCCAATGCTTATTTTCTTGTCTTTAGTTTCAGGATAAAAGGACTAAAATTTGTCTACCAAGGTTTTAATAAAAAGGGAAGATATCTGCATACAGAGAGGATCTCTGTGTATGATGGAATAAAGAGCTCTGTATCTTGTCATACAACCTATTTTTAATGTGGTTTTTTTTTTTTACAGGTCAGAAAGCAGCAGGAGTGGGAAGGGAAGGTGTTCTGCAAGGGAACGTGAGCTGGGATTGACAACAAGTCAGGTACAGGGCTGTGACTTCACTCATGTGGGCTGCAGTTACCCCAGTATCTGATCCAAAAGAACAGAATGGGTCTGGTGATGTTAATCAGGGTCAGCCAACAGTCGAGCGACTGTCAAACAACCCTATAATGATGAAGCAGATTTGACACCAATCCAGAAAGTCAAGCCATCCATATGAAGGCTTACCTGCAACGTAGTGCTGCAAGGTCCTAGCGGGAAGTCCTCAGCTTAAACGTAGCTCTCAACAAAGTGGGAGGATGAGGCTTCTCACTACTCTTTCTCATACTGCACTTTTCCCAGCAGTTTGATCCAAGACCATACAGAGGCACTGTATCAAAGATAACCTTGAATACAGGCAATTATCCCCTGTGCTGGGGAGGGACAGGGGTAAGAGGTTGCATAGTCTTTTTGTGCACACAGGGCACTAACATTTCGAGGCAGCTCCTTTACTCCTTTATCTCATTAGTTCTCTGAACACTGGTCACTGATTTTGGTGAGTTTCTTTCCCAGTCACTGCCTTGAAACTGTCCTAGTCCTAGTCAATTTATGATCTTATAATAAGCAAGAAGAAGAACCACTTCAATACCAGGGGCCTTATCATGCTTTATCTTCTTTCTCTTTCCCAATCTTCATTAGGCATGGAAAATGAAAATTTTCTGGATGTTAAGTAAAGTTTAAAGGTAGAAAACCTGTTTAAAAAGAAACATATTCTAGGCTATGCATTCATAAATTGTCATAATAATAAATGGTGTGGAATTTTGATTTTGAAATGTTTATATGTGCTCTTTAAGTCTGCTTACATCTACTTGGTGCCTAACAGTGTTTCACATACTTTGTTATCTCCTATATTCATTATTTTCATTTTATACTATGCCAGTCTGACATCTCAGATAACCTTTCTATCTTAAAAATACTCCTGAGGGCTTCAAGATACGTAAGTTTCAAATTAGGCCTGTAATTACCATGGCCGTGGGCACAATTAGCTTTGTTTGAGCAACTTACTAATTTTTCCCTATATTTTCAATTCAAATTCTAAAGATACTTTACTACTTTTATGAAATTAGGAGGTTACCAGTGCAATTGACCAATATTCCATTCTTTTCTTCATACAGAACTATTCTTTTTCAGCTAAATATAGCCTTGTGAATTGGAGTTCACTGCACATGAAGTGGAAGATCGTAAGTATACTGATCATATTTTGTATTTGAAGAACATCCTCCTTAGTCTTTGGAGGAAAACCAAAATTATACATCAGAGAAAAGAATCTTTTATCTGATAAATCCACTAAATCTTCATACCGTACCTCCAAGTTTATAATTGGTTACCATACACTGGAAAGTCTAAGAACTCAGCACCTCCTCTAGTCAGATTAATGCCCAGCTGGTGTCAGAGCAGTGGCCTTCCTGAAGACAAAATGTCTCCCCTTCCTCTACCTCCACTTTTTATTACTGAGCGTGAAGTTGTACTGTAAGGAATATATTCCTTTGGTCAGTTTGGGTCAGCTTTCCCAGCTGTGTCTCCTCCCAACTTCTTGCCCGTGCCCATCCACTGAGGGAAGCAGAGTGCTGAAATGTTCAGCAATTGCCAAAACATCGATGCGTTATGAATATTGTTTTAGCCACAAATCCCAAACCCAGCACCAGAAGAGCTGAAGTGAAGAAAGTTAACTCTATTGCAACCAGACTCAGTACAGATGACAGTTTAAATTAAGCATCAAAAAAGTTTTTAAAACATCTCTCACTTAAAAAGCCTCACTTCAACATTAAGCTACAGGCTATATTCCAACCTTGAATATTCTTCAAATGTTACAATGCATGCTAGAATGACGCAAGAAATCGTCAGTGATGAGCAATGCAGTGAGACAAAACAGGATGGTTTTGTGGGATGAGAACACTCAGAAAAGATTTCTTGAAATTGGTTTGTAGCATTAGCTGTAACAACGTAGGAGGTAATAACATTCCAATTTAAATGACATTTTGTACTTAATGAGACATTCATTCATGGAATTTGATGAATTTTAAGAGGTACTGTTTTTAGGACAAGCCTTTATTTAACAAACTAAACAAGTTGTTTATTTTTAAATATCAATGTTGTCATTATTACCACAAAACACTGAGTAAGAATTCACACATAGAAAGTGATATCTGAATGTGTCAGTTTAATATCAAAACAACTACCATAAGAAGTATCTCAGTTTGACAGGTTAAAGAGAAAGATGTAAAAGAAATGGTGTCATGGTCTCAATATAGTCCTTAGAGCAAGGAATTGCATCTCACTTCTAAATACAGACTCCTTCAATTATCTCAGGAAGATCACAACTTCTTTCTTTCTCCACAAGTAACACAGGATAACACTGTCTACTACTCTATATGGATATGAACACATTTTTTGAATAATGCTGATCCTGGGGATATCTCTCTCCTGGACTACCAAGTGCAGAGCAATAAATATAGTGGCAGAAGATAATCTAGGACCCAAGCAAATACTGTGTTAAAGAGCTTTTTAAACAGTAGTAAAGGAAACTCATTAAGATACATTAGTCTGGCAACTTCCTTAGAAGGTCAAGACAAAGCATAAAAGCAAACACTGTGAACCTGAAGTTATTAAATAGTTGAACTGATTTTAAAATTCAATGTTAATAAAGCACGAACATTTCTAAAGAATTCCCAAAGAATTCTGTAACCTCCATGCTTCTGTTTTTCCCTTGCATGCCATATAATAGCCAATCCCACCTCATTCTTCAGAGTCTGAACATAATTATTACTTATAGGCATCGGAGTCCCCAAATCAGTCAGAAAACAGATACAGATATTTTTATTCGAGGACTCTCTTACCCCATCTCTCACTGCTCTACCACATCTCGAGCAACATCACTGCTGCCTTCACCAGATACTGCAGACCAGAGAAAAGCCATGCCCTCCTTTTGGAGTGTGTAACCGTCCTGAAGAAAATTGGCGTGGATCTATGTTGTATAAGGCAATGAAGGTTGTGTCCTTAGCATATTGTCCATTGACAAAAATAATACTCAATTTCTCAGTTCAAAAAGCATTTCCATGAATAATATGAGTTAGATGGGAAAAAACATTGAGATGAGTACCTTTCTGCTATCTGCCATAATGGCAACCAATTAAATAGGTAAGTTCCTCTTATCTAGCCTTTCCTTTCTTATTAGCATTTAGAGTGTACCTATCACCCAACTCACTCTGCTCTAAATATAGAATTGATACCTGCACAGAACGTACTCTATAATCTGCCTCGTGTCATTACTGCATTTAGCTCCTTAATTAGTGCTATTGCCTCCTAGGTTTTGCATGTACCAGATAAAACAGTATTGACTGAAAATTCACCTAAACTTTCTTTTAAAACCATTTGATCTTTAAATGATCTTTAACTTAATATGTTAATTAATTAATAATCTTTAAATTCAGTATTTTCCTAAATAATCCCTCCAGAGGAATAAATTGCTTTATACATACTGGATTGCTCTTTTTTTGTTTCCTGTTATATTTATAACATTTCCATGCTCTTGGGAGTCATAATGCCATCTGTACATGCAATGATATGCTGCTGCAAATCCTTTCTTTAGGAGCATCACTAGGTATATGAGACCTAAACCCAATTTCTTTTCATGTATTTTTGTTGCAGAACTCCTTCTAACAAAGATCATTATTTACCTAATAATGTTCCATGCAAAGTTTTGTATCTATTCAGTGACAGTAAAAACATATAGAGTCAACCGCAATATCTCCATCTATTCGTTTTGTTATTTGGCTAAAAAAAGCAATGAAGTTTGAACCAATTTTCTCTGAGAAAATGAATTCTTTGTATTGCTTATAGTTCAATTAGTGGTTGATTTTTTTAAAAAAATACTTGACTTTTTAATAAATTAACATTATATTAGATTATTTCTTGAAAAGTAGTGCCAGGATTACTGTGTTTCCAACAAACCTGCTCTAAAGTAGAAATTAGTAAAGGGGGTTAACAGAGGCTAAAAACTATATTCTTTTTCATGCAATCTGAAGACATTTTTTTCAAAGCAGCTCTGATCTATGAACTCTACTCCTCTGAAAGTGTGTAGATCATGAAGCCATAAGAACTTGTGAAAAATAACTAACTGATTTCACTTAGATACTTAGTACCTCCACATTTTCCTAAACAGCCTAGTTTTCCTATCTCTTGCATTTCATCAGCATCTCATTGACTTGGTGACTCTGTTGGTGACACTGACCTTGCAAACAAATCCAGTAGAACACTTAAGGGCTCAGAAACTTCCAAGCCCATCCTAATTTATTAATAGATTTACTTCCCTAATACATCTTTCTCTGTGATATATTTGCAATAAGACTTTGTATACTTTAAACTCATTATTAATAAATTCTGCCTTGAGCTATGATAGGAGAGAATTCAGCACATATTTACAGAAATAAAGCAAACCACATAATTCTGACTCTGCTTTGGATAATACCTCTAAGGGAAACAACTAAATGGAAAGGGAATGGGAAGAGAATAGGAAGTGGGAAGTGAAAGGGGAAAGGAAGGATAAAGGAGGAGGGAACACGGAAAGCAGAAGAAGAAAATGAAAGGGATGGGCAAGGATGAGAGAGAAATGTAGAGTTCTAGAATTGTAGCAAATATTCCTGTTTCTGTACCATCAATTAAACTGAAAACAGTGAAATTTGTTGCAATAGATACCGTGATATTAAAAACATTATAATGTTTTTATAAAAACATTAATAAAACATTAAACCTTGCTTTGGACAGAGTAGTTACAGAACAAATGCACCTGTAGGGTAGCATGGATTGACCCAACTACATTCACTTTTTCCTAGCTGGGATATCTAACAACAGTAGTGAACATCAGGTACACCAGGGAAAGCCCTCAGCAGGATCTGGCTTCAGAGAACCACTCTGAAAATCTACAGTGCCTACAATATGCACTACTTTGCTTTTTGTTCCCTATGATGATTAGCTGTAACTAGCACAGATTATGGTCACCTATTTGATTGTAGCACTTCTACTTTTTTGTGCATATGTATGCAGAAAGTTTGTGGCTCTCTTGCAGTGCAGTCCAAGTAACAGTTGCTTGTAGAGCAGGGACAAATACATTTTGCTATTGAATCCGTTTTACTCATTTTATGGGAGAGTAATCTGCAGAAAAAAAGAGCTGTGATAGCTACTTAGACCACATAGTTATGAAACCTGAAAGGGAAAATTCACACGATTAGTACTCTGATGGGGCATCACAGGATTTTGGATTAGTAGCTTTTTCTGTGAGGGCAGATTAGTCTGTTACCTCTGTTCTGTTGCTCAGGTTAGATGCAAGAACATTCTTAGAACTGGAATTGAACAAGTGCTAGAAATAGAATGGTCTAATATTACTTTTCATTTTAGAACATTTTCAAAATGACTGCATTCTGACATATAAAGTATAGGAAACTTTAGGAAATTATTCCACTGAGTCATCAGAGTTACTATATTGCTTACCATATTAGCTCATGTTGTCTGTTAAGCCCACCTGCTAGACAGCTTTAGAAACCAAATTAGATAGTTTCTTCCACTGGTATTACTGCAAGGTTTGATCTTGAACTTTGTTTTCCGGATGTTGTGCATGAACTTATCTTTGATTTCCTGACTTTTCTTCATTGTTCCTTAGCTGCATCTACTTTCTCAAATTTTTCAATCTCAATGTAATTGTATGTTGAGTATAATATGTTCAGTATAATTGAGTATAATATGTTCAGTATAATCTACTGAAAAACAGACATCCAACAGTCCAATGGGCAGGGCATCTGACAGTCTGGGAGACACCAGGGTTTGATTTTCTACAGTACTAAAAACAGCCTGTGTGTCAGACCTAAATTCGGGATCCCATGGTACTCCGCAGAATTCAGTGTTGCCAGTTCTAATTAATTTCATGTGAGGGATGAAATCTTCATTAGAAGAGAAACTAGTACCACAATGATGCGAGAAACTTCAGTCTTTTCCTCAGTTTTAGGTTTGTGAGAAAATCCTCTCTGAGTATCTTCTTGCCATGCTTGTTTTTCTATAGGACTTTGAGGATAATGTGAGACCTCTAGGATCCTAAATTTTAGGTTTAGTTGCCTAAAGACTCCTTGTGACTAATACTTAGCCTGTCTGTTCAATGTGTACTCTGTCTGAAAAATAATACAAATACTTTTAAAAAAATATCTTGTTTTCTTTTTATGACATGCCCGTTGAATCATAATTACAGTTAAAATAAAAAGAGTGATCATACAGTATGATTGTTTCAATACAGAGTCTCTTAAATCCCCTTTTGTGTCACTGGATCCCAACACCTTGGGTATAGAAAGTATCTGTACAGAAGGAATGTGTATAGAAACTGGGCTGAAATCTATATCACTATTTAATAAACTGTTATTATTGCAACATATGGCAGCTAGAACAACATATTTGAAATGAAAATACTAAGGGGGCTTCTTGATTTGAAAATATTAATGCCTTTATATTGTATGTCTAAAGCTGACCAAATGTTATATTTAGACTTAAGAAGCAACAGAGTATAAATTATTGCACACTAATTCACGACTAATGTGTTGCTGTGAATGAAGCTAAAGGCTGAGTGCAATCAACTCTGTTCCATCAGTACAACATTAATTCATACACTAGATCATCTTATTGCATTTATAAAAATATTATCCCGAAAGGTCACAGATTCTAAAAATAAATGGTAATGTAACCAGGGTCAATTTCCAAGAATTATTATCATCCACCAGTCTGCTTTATATATTTTAAAAATAAGAACATATATCACAGAGAACTTGCATATAGATTAGCCAAACCTAAGCACATTCTGCATTTCAGCAATAAAGTCGCATGTAAGACCACTGAACATGGAGTTAATGGTCATACTTGGAAAATAAAAAAACTCCAAAACAAACAAACAAACAAACAAAACCAATAAAAAATCTGCTGCAGTTCTGACAAACTGTTACAAATCAAATGGATACACCACTAGATTTCATTCAGAAGTGAAATGTGCGAAGGATACATCTGAATGTACTTCCAGGCTTTATGGACTCCATAATTTCCACATATCTAGGCCTAAGGAAAATTCTAGTTTTGTTTGGTATTCCATCTGCAGTTTTAGAGATTAAATACCTGTTGACTTTTTCAGGACAGTGTTTGGTTGCTCCTATGTTGTATTAATTTGACTACCCAAACTAAATATTTTATGAGGATAAAGTGTGCTTTTAGGGAACCTAGCGTTACTTTCTACAAATGTGTAAATATAAAGTATGCATTGATTATGGTATTATCTATTATTTACATATTTTTAAACAAGCTTGCAGAATATTTCTAGGTTTCTTTTAACCCTGTCATGGTTCATCTTAAAGAATAGACCAGGAATAGTTTAGGAACAAGCAGTGAGGGACCTTTTACCAAAGGATAGATGGGGTTATGACTTTCCTGCGGCTGAAGAGGCTGTCTTGTCTCCCTTCTTTTATTGGGACTGACAAGAAACAGAGCTATAGAGAAAGGCTGTGCATGCGTTCCTTTTGGAGGTCTGACCTAAGAAATAGTAGCTCTAAAACAAAAAAGCCAATAGGGAGAGAAAAGTTTTGAATAAGCTTAGGGTCATCAGTGATGAAGAAAACAAAGGTTTGAGAAAGTACAAATCAGCAATTAAAAGGAGATTTCTGACCTTAGAATTTAGCTTTGCCCAGGAAAGAAAATTAGTTACTCTAGGACTCAAATGCATGTCTATTCCACTTCAATGTATTTGTACTTCAGTATTTTCAATGCAGATGAATGTGAATCTTAATACTAATCAAAAAACTTATATAATTTTTAATATTTCATTCTGAGCTTAAATGACTCACCATAATCTTTTAATTTTCACTGGTAAAGCTGTACCTACCGAGAACTGTTTTAAATTTTTGTGTGTGTGCTGGAATTTCATTAAGAATATTGGGAAGATTACTGATTTAAATTAAAAGATTTATTCTACCAAGGAAAATTGTAAATTTTAAGCAGTTCTTATTAGGAACTTAGGTTTATCAAAATAAAATTTATACACTACATCCTCACCTCAAGATTCACACATCTTAGAACAGGAAATACTCTATCTGCATTGTGGACAGTGGATTTACACTGATATTAATCTACATAAAAGCATATTTGTTTGATTATATTTCTCTAGTGAAATGAAACAAAGGAATACTAGACATGAATAATTTAAGAAATTAATATACTCTTTTAAGAGTGAGATGTGATAGTAGAAAATCACCCAATGTTCTTGTGGTAGCTTAGATACTATACTCATATTTGCGAAAGTAAGGTTTCTTAAGAGTCATTTAGTGTGATAAAGAAAACAGCTCTCCCACCTAGTTAAACACATCTCTCAGGTACAGACTAACTGTATCTATTCTCCATTAAAAATGTTTTGTCTACTATTAAATAGGTAGGAAATTCCTAAAGACAAAGTATAGACAAAATATTTTTGGTATTACACTGAAGAAAATGATTGTCTTAATGATAAGAGAATAGATATGTCAGAAGATGGCAGAGCTGTGCCACGTGAGTCAAAGGGCTGAGATGCTTGTCTAGGGCCCTCAGTGAGTTAATATCAGGTCTCTTCAGAGATGAAAAATAATAATTAAAAACTGCTTATCAATTAATACCAACTTATAGGAAGGTCCTACACTTAGATTAAGTGAGGAGATTGTCTTGCTTGAAAACAGCAAGAAAGGAGGAAGAAAAGGACTATGGAATAATGAAAGATGTAAGGTAAAAAGGGAACATAATTAAACAGACATGCACTTACATAGAGATGGAGCACTCATATTTCTAATTAGAATTTCAGTGTCGGGGTCCAATTTAACCTTAGGGAGTCCTTATAGTCTTGTCAGTGTTGTGCACAGTACTCAATCTAATGCTGATATACCAGGTTGAATTTTCATATTACATTTAGCAGAATGCTATTATTTATACACAAAACATATTTCACTTCTAAGGGCAATGTAGAGTGGCTGTCTATAATATTTGCTTGTGAGAAGTGTTGTTTACTGAAAACCTGAAAACTGACAGTTAATTATTTTTTTCTCATTCTTATTCTGTAAATAAATGCATGTATTTGGTTATCATATTGCATTAATTGACAGAGTTCTCATGTTTTTAGTTATTATACTGTATTGTCATTACTTTAAATTTTTGTCAATATATAACATATCCAGAGAAAGGAGACACAAACCCACTTAAACATTTAGCAGGTGAAGAATGTGACCAAGTGAAAGAGCCTCAATGGTGCTGCAGTAACTCTCCATTCATTTTCCAGCCTCTGATGAAGGCTGTAACCTCACTGAAAGCCATTTGCTTTTTGTGAGTCTTATCTCCCACCTAAACAGATGTGTCTCACTCAGACTGAGAGAGCAGTCAGTAGATCAGGAAGCTAATTAGACAAACTAAAATGTTCTGGAAAATATTCTATTCCACAGAATATTTCCTTAGAAGGTGTAAATAAAACTTATTTTTTAAACAGTTTTTAGCTCTGTCAGAGACCTATTTCTAATTCCTGAAATCTGTTTTCTTTAGAATAGTTGACAGGAGCTGAAACATTTTAAATATAGCTAAAAGTGTAAATTTCACAAATAATATTTGGGTTTTATCTCTGTTTAGGTTGACAACATCTTTGCTTCCTCTTGTTTTGTATAACTTATCATGTACATATAGTTCCTTTTGAGCAAATGCCTCCTAGTTATTTCACTACTTAGACAAATTTTTAGTCAAGTTTCATGGATGGCCAATAGGGTTGTGCTGGAAGGGTTAATTTTCCATCTCCCCACCAACAATGCTCAATGGGGCATATGTGCTGCTGGTCATGTGATGCAATTACAGCTGACAGCCTGTCCTGTCCCTTGAACAGCTGGGTCTGATCCTCAGATTAACGTACTTAAAACCGTAAAATCTTTGTAAGTTGTAATGATCAAGAATGACAACACTTTTTAGAGTATATCCCATACTCCTACTGACCAGTACCTTTCATGGGAAATAACTGGCACATGCTCAAACAAAACAGAGAAAAGTAACTAGCAAAATACTTACTACCTGTGAATTTTATAAAAATATTTGGTTTGCAGTTTCATGTGTCTGTATTCCTATTGATGAATTTTTAAAATTACCCTTCTTTAAGCCCCCAGAATGTTTACACGGTCCTTGCACACTAACATCTGCTAAGCCTTTTTTTGCTCAAGAGGAATAATTCATGCCTCTTGAGTTTGCACACGTTTCCCATATGTCTAGAAAATCATATGCTATCACTCCTTTCTTGTCAAAGGTTTTAATTCTCCATACATTTATCAAGGAAAAAAACCTGTAAATGCACTGTATTTTCACAAGTTTTTCACCAACCACTTTCCATTTTGAATCCCTATACATTTACAAGAGTGTTCCCATGGAAACTAGGAAGAATTTTTCTCTACAATATTCTTGACAGAGGAAATGCAAGTAAAAATGTATTTAATAATTTTAGCAGAAACTTCCAGTGTTTCAATTCTTGCTCAGATTTTTAAGACTATATTTTAGGTGTGGGATTAATAAAAAAGTATGGAGCTCTTCTGACATTCATGAAAAGACTCAGATGCTAGCATGTATACTTCTCTGTGCATATGCTGCAATCATTCCATGACTTTTCTGCCAGTGGTATGGTGATGACATTAAAACCTCAGATTTGGACCATCCCTTATTTATTTTGAAATAAGGTATGCCTTCTACATGACTAGCTTAGATCAGCAAAAAAGTCATCATCCAGTTTGCTTCACAGGAGAAGCTCTAGTGAACTCATGTAGGCCCTTACTGATGACAAAGAAATGGCATAAGTCCTGTCACTTTTACTTGTTTTCAAGTTTCCAGTTCCATGGACTTGAGAAATCACTTATGACTAGTGTGGTAGATGAAGTGAGGGTAATAGATGTTGTTCTACATAGACTTCAGCAATACTTTTATCCCTGTCTCCCACAAGATCCTCATAGAGACACTGATGAAGTATGGGCTGGCTAAGCAGACAGTGAAGTGGATGGAAGACTGACTGAACAGATGGGTTCAGAGAGAGGCAGTCAGAGGTACAAACTCTAGTTGGAGGCAAGTAACTAGTGGTGTACCCCAGGGATCAATACTAGGCCTGATTCCTTTCAACATCTTTGTCAATATGCTGGGTGAAGGGGTAGAGTCTGCCCTCATTAGGTATGCTGATGGCACAAAATTGGGAAGAGTGGCTGATACACCAGAGAGTTGTGTTGCTATTCAGAGGGACCTTGACAGGCTGGAGAAATGGGTTGACAGGAAGTCACTGACCTTGTGCAATTCAACAAAGGGAAATGCTATTTAACCTGGAGAAAAGATGACTTGGGGGGAACTTATCAATGTATATAAATATGTGAAGGGAGGGTGCAAAGAAGACAGAGCCAGGCTCTTTACAACAGTGCCTAGTGACAGGACAATGGGCACAAACTAAAACACAGGATGTTCCATGTCAACAGAATAATACATGGGTTTTTAAAATTTTATTTTACTGTGAGGGTGACTGAGCAATAGGACAGGTTGCCCATAGCCATTGTGGAGTCTCCATTCTTGGAGACTAAAAAAAGCATTTTGGACATGGTCCTGGACATCCTGCTCTATCTAGGTGGCCCTCCTTGAGCAGGACAGTTAGACCAGATGACCTTTAGAGGTTCTTTCCAACCTCAACTGTTTCGTGATTCTGTAACCGAGATCTGTCAACTTAAGTGCTACAACTTTTCCATTGGGTTTTTCTGAGTGTGCATACGATTTACTACAGAAACAGCTAACTTTGGCTCTAAGAATCTAGGATCATATTCTGCAAACTAGGTCAACCTAGATACCTGATAGAAAGGTACTGGTATAACATGATAATGTGGCTATGAAGTCAAAAGATATTCATTTTATATGTATTTTACATTCGTAAAGTATGTATGATCTCTATATATATTTTTTTAAAGCAAAACCACATTTAAAGCAAACCCATTTTTAAAAATCAAACCACAAACAACTTCTGATAATAAAAAGGCAAGAGTAGACACTTCAGAATGAAGTGTCAGGTAGATAAAAGAGTACTCAATTGTGAGAAAAAAAAAAAGCCTTCAGAAGGCTTCTGAAAATCTTCTTCTACAGTAACATTTTTTTCCAACAAATCTATGATTTCTCAGGTTGCAATGAGTCATGTCATGTAACTGAATGTGTCACATCCAACTGCGATATGATGAGAAACAACATAACAAAAACTGACAAGATTTAACATGACAAGTAAGAATGAAATGCTACAGTGGTAAACACCAGTTTTCAGCAATTTGGTTTGTCATGTTTTTTAAAAAGGACACTTAACAGTATGGTTCTCATATAATAATCATAGCTCCTGACAAACAGAATTACTTAGTTTTCAATGATTCATGTTTTCAGACACCCCAATGGTGATTATATTTTGATATCCAGTTGAAAGATGTATTTTTGGCTCAATTAATACTGATATACTCATGAAAATTAACCATTAATGTAAGTTTAAAACAAAGGTGTTTATTATGATTAGCTCAAATGGGGAAAATTCGTTTAACCAATAATTGCAATTTATATTATTGATAAGCAGAACTGCTTAAAAGAATAATTTCACTGCTCATTTCACAACAGCTGATAATGGCGTATAATTTCTTACTGACATCAGGTAAAAGCTATTATCTGCTAGGCAAATTGCCAGGTGAAAAAAATAAAAATAACTGCAAGTTCATCAGTACACAGAGACTGAAAATAGAAATTTTGGGTTCATACTGGAACTAAACGGGCAAAAACATCAAATCTGGAAGACAAGAAGGGAAAGAATAGGCAAATTGGACAGAACCAACAACTGTCTAGGAAAGAAGTAGCTAAGATTCACCATAGAAAGTTTTCAACATCTCCAATGTTTAGCAAAGTTTGCCAAATATAGAATGAGGAAGTTTGAGGATTTCTGGTTTTCAAAATCCTAAAAAGAATGTTCTTGTTTTCTTAAATTTTTTTTGTTTATTATTAGTGTTACTTGAACATACCAAAACTTTTGTGTTCTGCAAACCTTTTTGATACCATTTTATTTCTAAAGAGAAAGAAACTGGAAAAATACCCAAGAATCACTACTGCAATTTTCATTGGTACCTCTGAGGATGATGAGTGTATTACCATCCGTGAACAATCATCTTTCCGTTTAATTTATGTCTATTTTGTTATTACAATCAACAATATGAAAGTTCCAGAAAAGTTTTCATTACAGCAGAATAACTTACTTGCGTATAGTCACCAGTGAAATGTGCAAAAGCAAAGTCACAAAAAACAAAAAGGTATTAATTCAAACTTCAGAAGATGATGAACCTTATGTTCATTGTCAGAAAGTAGATAATGAAGCCTTTGAACAACAAGAATTATCAAGACACAAATAATTCTTACTTAGATTCTGACTATGATTTTTCATTTATCAGGTTACAAAATGCTTCAGCAGTGTGCCTAGATAACAATAGACCAATATTGTACAAGTAACTTGACCACAGTGCCTAACTGACAAAGCAGAGAAATGTTGTGAGCAGCAGAGTCCCTTGGGAACCTGAACATTAGTAAACTGAGAAAATAATTCCCATTGTGTGTGGTGTTTAACCCTTTGTGTGGAGAGAAAATAAATGTGGACTAGAAGTTTGCCAGACTTAGACAGAAGTAAATACCAACCACTACTCCTACCTGCTATTACACATTCTGGAATGTGAAAGCTCCCTTAGGCTTACTGGAGGTGAAGCATGTCAGAATTATCAACAATAGCTCTCACGTTTTCAGAAATGCCTATCTTTTACAGCTAGATGGTCACAGAAGTAGGCAACAGTATTACTGCTGTGATTGCAACACACTGCAGGTCACTAAGCCAAAAGGTATTCAAGCTTTTTCCCCTTCAGTTAGAATGTGTGTATCTAGGATAGACACATGCTAGAATGAAAATATAACTCTGATCCACCAGTCTATGAGCAATGTTTAGGTTTAAAAAAGATGTTCCATTTAGGTGACATAATTGTCAAGTACTGACAGCGCCTACCACAGATGGGGAACTGCTATGGCTACAGCTCCTATCAGCTGCAGCTTTCGTCGCCGCTCCCTCATACTCATTGCCAGGATGCCCCTGCTGACACACTGCAGTTGTGTTGTTACTGCTGCTTTTCAGACTGAGTTTGGAGCAAGAGCTCACATCAGAGCATTTATCTGGTTTCCTTCTTGAGAAAAGGTCTAGCATGCGTTGTCAGTATCTGTTCACTTCTTAGAGGTTTTCCAAAGAATTATGGTAAGTTCCTCTATCTATCCATAATTTCCTTGAGCTGCCAGAAGGTTTTTGGCACTCCCCCAGAAATATGTTTCCACAAGTTCTGCTAAGATGCTCAGAGCAGATTTGCCTACCTAGAGTGGGATATCAGAAGATGAGCTGAAGTTGTACAGCTAATGTGGAAACAGTGTACCACTGGCTTCTAAATATGAAAGTACACCAATGTTAAAAACTCTGCAACAGAAGTCCCAGATACGTTAGATTTTGATTAGATTTATCAGGGAACATTTTCCAACCTCCCTAAAGCTGTGACACCATATAGGAAAGAACAAAAAATTCAATGTATCTAGAAGAACATGGAAATAGGAGTGTGGTTCTCTATCCCAGCAATTTGCTTATGTGGGAAGAAGGACTTTTGGGTTCTGGAGCCTATAGTTGGGTTCTTGTATTTCCTATGGAGCTGTCATCAATTAAAATGCATGGAGGAAAAGGGAGTTAGCAGACTATTAATTTTTAAATGTGAACTGAAGTTTCAACATTGGTACGCTCACCATGAAGAAACTTAATTCAGTACAGAGTATCAAATGAATAACAGAGTCAAAAAATTATATATAAATTAAATTTGCTAAAAGTATGTCCCAACATGTTCTGCTGTCTTGGAATTTGAAATTTGATGTAGACTACAGAAATATCAATCCATGAAATGGTCAGTCCTTTGATGAAACTTTTGCTTGGAGTTTTAGAATACTCTTAATAGTTCTCAAAAAAACCCAAAAACCCAAAACCCAAAGGAAAAAGAAGAAGCACTTTCAAGGGGTTTAGAAGAATACTTCATAGAAGGGGTAGTTTATCATTGTCTTTTCCTGTCTTGCCCTTTCCATGCAGACAGGAAGAGAATGCAGAATGAAGATGAGATCATTCTACTAAGTAATTCTACAATAGTGCATCAAAACTGTTTATTGCCTGTATTTGCCTAATTCCAATAGTAGAAGTAAACCAGTGATCAATAGAATTCCTGAGCTTAACTCAGCCATGTGAGAATCAGAAAGAGTTCCTCAGGCAAGTCTGATCAAAATGAAAATTCTGTACAGACAGGAGTAGCATAATTAGTGTGCTGCAGATGTACCCAGAAAATAATTTAATACTTAGGACTGAAAAATTAGAATCCTTAACCACAAGTTTCTTAACACTACCTTAAATGTAGGGGGGTTTAGACATAGAATTTTTTTTTCTGATGTGAGTAGTAATTTGAAGTTGAAGTGCTGTAAAACATGAAGATTATGATCTCAGAAGGATTACCAAGAGAGTATTGAATCAAAACACTACTAGATGACTAAAGAAAATGAAAGCAAACCTTGTTAACTGTGCAAACACTTTTGATTCCTTTACTTATCCGTTAGCAATAAATTTACAATATGAGGATACAAAGTGATGTTCATTACAGATTAGAATATTCCCATTTCTGTATAGGTTGATTTTGAGACCCCTGCTTATAAGCACACTGTCACACTGAAAGGAAAACCAGCATTAATGACTCAAATTCAATACTGATTATTTAAAGTACCAATTATAATGCATAAGATACTGGCATTATTTCTAGTTCTTTGAGTAGTACTTTGAATTCTTCTAGATTGCTACTCCTAGTATGTCTTATATTCTTGGATAGTGTTTAGAAAAATATCAATCTGTCAGATTTATTTATATTTTTCATTTTATAACATATAGTGACATGAATGCTTTTAAATAAAAAAAATAATATACACAGTTCTTAAATGCTTTTATTTGGATATCTCTTTAAGTGATTTAAACAACTGGACCATTTTCAAACAAAAATTTCATGTGACTCAAGCTCTGTGACAATCTTTTTTGTTTTTTTCAGATGTTTTACTTTCATCTCTATTTCTTTAGTGGTTTCCTGTAGTCTTATACTGGCAATCTGAACACCTTCAGACAGTTCTTGGGTAACTCGTGCCAGATTCATGTGCGGGGAGTAAACCAGAAAATTCCAAGGTATAATTCTGGCTTAAAACAGTAGAGAAATGTATCTTTACTTTTTGTCCTTTTATAGATTATATTAACTATAAAAAATATGTATTTTGTAGTGTGTATTAATTTTTCTTGTGTATGTGTCAAGTTCAGTCTGTAGGACCTGTTTTCATATATTTAAACACAAAGAATATAAATCTAATTTTGTTCACTCCTGTAATTATGGCAACCCTTTTATATTTTCTATTCCAATTGGACTGCCTAAGCATTTTTGATGATTATTTAAAACTTGAACTTTTCTTTTTGAGTCATGCACATAGTTTTTAATCACTCACTGTAGCTCTTGAAAAAAAAGTAACAGCTTGCTACTTGTATGAGTCAGAATCTAAACAGAGCTATTTAAAAATCATTTGGAAAATGTGTTATTAGCTAATTAGCATAATGTAGTTATAGAGAAGATATACAATCTAACATGTTTCACTGAATCAGTTCATAAACAAAAACTACAATTAACTACTACTTCCTATGCATTATTATTTTCCTAGAGATCCTATAATATGGCCAAGCCAACCTAAGAATGTTTTCAAAGAGATTTTAAATCTGAAATGCTATGTTGCAATTGGAGCATACCTTTGCTTTTTCATGTATTACAGTCCAACAGTGTCTACTTAAACATTTGCACCAAATTTATGTTTCATATATTTATAACTTCATAATTACTTGGATGTAGAAGAAAATATACCTTATTCTAGCTTACTCTTACTACTTCCACTTAAAATAAATTGCCTAAATTTAAAAGCTGAAATAGTAAAAACTGAACAAGACAGGACCATTTGTTTTTTCCAGACTCAATGTTTGTATTGAATTAAAAAAAAAACCCTTAAACAGGGTAATCAACTTACCTTTCATGGCTATTTTAATTAGTCATTAGAATCTTGCACCAAAACTGATTAAGTTCAACCATTTGATCATCACAGACTCCATGTAAACTAATAAGAGAAAACAGTACATAACTCAGGCCAGACTGATTTAAGAAATTTGCATTCATTTATTAGCTTTAGCATATCTTACAAAGCTTGTCCACATCCTCCTTGAAGTCAGCAGAGATAGTAAGGTACTTTCTTTCCTCTAGAATCTCTAAGCTTAACAGTAAAGCAGTAAGGCCTGAGAGATCCCAGGGATCATTTCTTGACATTTATAGACTATTTCTACATCATAGTTACACTTGTTTCTCAGGCCTCTAGAGAAAAAGAATGGAAGGCTTTCTTCCATCGTCTAAAATTCCCTGATCTAAGCAAAGTTCTAACACAATCACAGAAGAACGAGCACAGGAACCAGGACAGGGGAAAAAATGAAAGAAAAGAAAGTTACATTAGAAATATAAAATAATTTTGGATTTTGAAAATAAAGTTCATAAAAGTGTAAAAAAGTGACACCATCTGCAGTCAGGCTGAATATCACATTTACTTTCAAGAAAAAGGACAAATTTATATTTAAAAAAATCTCAAGGAGTCACTGACTGATGTGCCAGTGATACTTAAGATGATAATGGTGAGGGCAAAATCAAACTGATTTTAGACTACAGAAGCATCAGGAACATCAAACAACATTTGTCTGAACTTTTGTTAAACAAAAAACAGTATTTGTCAAAAACCGTAGTATAATTGTAACGCTATTTTAGATGAGAGTACTACCTGTCACTGGGCATCTGTGAGTATTAAACTGTTCCCAACATGTCATCTCTTGCAACTCTGGCTTATGAAGACAGAAAATAATTAGGTTATTTTATCAAAGTTCCCAAGTATTTAATTTTGCAAATATCTGGATTTCCTGGTCTTGTGCCTTGTGTTCAGTGACAGTGCTACAGATGGTCTGGGTAACCTCACAGACAATCTTCTAACTGAGATCTTGCTCTGATTCTTCAAATTCCTTCTCAAGGCACGTGCTAATTTATTTTTATGACTGCCTTTCAATATTTTTCAGTAGAAAGACAACATCCTGCATCAGGGTGATCTTAATAAAAGTAAAATTGCAGATTCATTTTCCTTATTTTTTAGATAAAGTTTTAAGATGATATTTTGAAAAATTAGATATTAGTAGAAATGAATATTATAAATGAAGAAAGATGCTGAATCCACATCCAATTAAAATTAAAAAATCCATTAAAAAAAAATCCAAACCTAAGAACGCAAATAAGTAAAGAAAAATATCAAGAGCTGCTGAGGAGGACTCCTAACTGTAAACTGAATTGAGAGGAAAGGATTGAGAAAATATTAAGGTAAACTCAAAGACTAGCATTTAGTGCTCATCATCATCAGGAATTTGTTTCCTTGGGTAATACTGAAATAAATCATGCTCATTGTGATGAAGGAAGATTTCATTTTTCAGTGGATATTCTAAGATTGGCACTACCTGACCTTCAAATTTGGTCTGCATGATCATGCACAGCTCAGGCAGTCGCATAAGATTTTGTTTTCCTGGGACGAAAGACCAATTGGACAGTTCCTTGGCAAAATCACTGAATATTTTTATGTCTCTCCAAACAGTGCTCCCTCAAGGAGTGCTGTAGTATCCAACCACTGTTGAAGTACGAGTACTGTCAAAGCCATCCTTAAATGTACTGTCATTCAAAAGTACTGTCTTCCTCCAAGACAAAAAAGACCTTACCTGAGGAGATGAGTATGTAAATCACCTCATCAGGAACATACCAGTTACAGTGAACATCTCAAAACATGAAGTTCATACAAAAATGTAACCATAGTTTTTCTGAAATACTTTGGACATACCACCAGTCATACATCTGTCATAACATAGAAACTTAATCTCCAACAATGAACACCTTATAGGTTTTGTCTGCCAACCTAGCTGCATGATGTATTTTTTTCATAATCTCTTTTTAAGGAACAGATTTTAAATAATTTTATCTGCGAGCCGATAGTGTACAGATGTTGAACACAGATCTATGTTGAACATAAATTCCCTCAGTAATTTCTATCAAAACTCAAAGAATCACTGCTTGCTCCCCCAGTTTGACATCACTGTAATAATTACCATAGTAATTATAAAATTGTAATTTCTATGAAGACCACGAAACAATGCACCTACTACTGTAAAACTATCAATAATCCAAATGAAACACACCAGACAAACTCGTTTCCAGCTAAAAGGCTGTTTGCTTTGAAGATTCCCATGATACTATAGCATTCTCCATGGGAGGCAGACATCACTTTCTAAAGAACCACTTGCATACAGTGTAAGAACTTGTATGAAAGAAACACCTAACTTTTCTTTTATACGTCCTAGAAAATCATTAAAATTATTAATTCTACTCTGGAAGATGAATAGAAGGTCACGCTTTGCCCCAAAGTCATCAAAATCAGGAAAGCTATCTCCATCAATTTCCTGTATAGTCAATTCTTACAGCTTGTCCCCTGTAAGAATTCCTAACAGTCCTCTGAGATATACTCTGAAAGAATCTCTCTTACTTTTGTGGCTCAGAGAACACGTGGAAACTAAAGGAGGAACTATAAGCAGTAATTTTGTCATCACATAGTATTTGCCTTTTACCAGATAATTAAATCCCTCAGTGGTATATTGTGTAGAAGTCACTGGCAGTGATGATTTATAATAATTGGCTTATTTCATTCTTACCTTCAACCATGTGTTCAACCATGTTGCACAATGATATTTCACTGAGGTCGTAGATTGGACACTACTGCCACTACTGGCATTGGTCTTACCTTGGTACAAGGAAAAGCAATCTCAAGCATAATTTTTTACCCATGCCAGACTAATAATAGTATTATCCAGACCCAGGGCTGTGAGTCTGCTTCAGAAAGAGGTTAATTTCAATATGGTTGCTCCAACCCTTCAGATCCTGTATTCTTTGACTTGAGAATTGGGACTTTCATATCAAAGGGAAGTGGGAAAGTGGGAAAACTTTGTCAAAATCCAGGAAACCAAGGTAAGAAGTCTTCATTTTTTTTTAATACTTAAAAATAGTTCCATATGACCTGGTTTACTGTCTTGCCCAGACAGTAATCCAGGTCATTTTGCACAGAAGCTCTCTAGCTGCACATGGCTAATGCTTTTCAAACACAGCTGCTTTTGAAGCTGTTGAATCTCAATTGACTATGACTATGGATATATTCCTTTTCCAAGATATACATTTCTAATCCTTCATTTCCATTTAGAGAAGAAAATAGAAAACAATTATAGTAATAAAAGGAATTAGCGGAAATTTTGAAATACCTATAACCTAGAAGAGATGAAGCCATTTTTCAAATTAAGGCAAGCATGAGACCTGACAAGAGAATAGGGATAGATGATTCTCACCACCTACACAAGAGAGGAGGATAGTGAGGCTGATAACAAAAATGCTGAAATATTGTTACATGTTTGCTTTCCTTTATAAGTTTGTAAAATCATCACAGAAATAGCAGAATACTTAATAACTAGATAAGCATGATAGAAGGATAACAATGATAAAAAACAATGACAAGGTTCAGACTGCTGGGTCAGAAGTAGCATTAGGCAACTTGATTAGGAGTTTGTTTCTTTAGCCTATATTTATTAAGTAGGTAGCAAACAGTAAAAAAAAAAAAAATTGTAAGATCTTCGGAAGATGTTTGTTGGGCGGATGTTGGGCAGAGACTCAGAGTCTTAGCAATTCAGGAAGAAAGTTACACTTTGGAAGAAGTGGTTTAATTAGCTTGTAGTACAACTTACCTGAGAACATTCTACCTTACTCATTGAAGGCATATTGCCTAACTATCTAAAAACCCTCTTTCCTGCATCTAGTACCCTAATACTTCTGTTAAGGATTGGGAACTATTTTATTTTAAAATTAACTACATGAGGAGTCCAAAGTCAATTATCCAGGTTTTTCAGGTGGAAAAGCCTCCTCGTGTTCTTCTGCCAGCATTGCCAATGAACCAGCTCATAGGTACTAGCCCAGGCCTGAGTGGGTCACTGGGAGAAGTCTCTCTACTCTTTCCTAAATTATTCAAGAACATCTTACTTTTGTTTCTGGCAGCTGCTTAGGGGGTGACTCTTTCACACTCTCAGCCTGCAGCATTAGCAAGTGCAAAGGAAGAGGAAGCTTAAAGGAGAATTTTTTTATCTTGGTGGAAGAGCACTAAACCCTGACAGAAGAGGCTATGAAAGACTTAGCTGCAGGATTCCTATCTCAAAAATAGTGCAAAATAAGGTAATGTCACTGTCTAATTGTGAAGTCTTACAAATAATAAATAATAATAATAATAATAATACTATTGCATAAATACAACTGAAGGAAGAACTATTATTGCCAAAATCTTTCATACATGGAAAACTGTGGAAAACACTGCTTAAGTTTAGATAAGATTTTGATGGTAAGGATTATACACGCATTGTATTCTATTGACTACACATTTCTGTCTGGAAAATGAACCTTGTTTTTCTTTTTGCAACAACACATATTCATTTATTTTCCTTTTTTCTCTTTCATATCTAGAGCTTTTTCTTGGAATTATTTTCAAACAAAAATAATATTTTGCAGAATAAATTCCCAGTTTCCTAAGGATTCTTATTTCTACATGAAGTCAGTTACACTGGACATTTTACATTATAAATGGCAATGCTTTGACAAGAAGATGAAATCAGGGTCAAATACTTATGAAAAAATTCACACATACACATATATGTATATACTAATAATATTTACTTACATATATGAACAAAGCATATATAAAGAAATTTAGTTATTGAATTACCTATTGAATCTGAACCTGCAAGTTGTAACGCAAGCAATGGATCAAAACTCCACATGAAAATATACAATGGAAGGTAAAAAAGTAAGCACAGCCTAAAAAAAAAATATCCTGCTATTTTAATTATAAGACATAAACTGGAATTTAGGTTATACTCTACACATTGACACAAGATAGCCTGAAACTAGTTTGTAAGATTTAATTTTCTGTTGCTATTAATGAATATTACAACAGCAGCTGCCCCCTGTGGCTTGGTATAAAAAGCAGTGTATGTACCTAGCACAACATTTGCAGACCTCCTCAGTTTTGTGTTTTTAATGTGATGAAAAATTGTACAAGTAACAAAGGAAAATGTCATGGTAACTAAAACATTTCCTATACATGTATTTCAGAGGGAAGCTAAATCAAAGGTCTTCAAAGAATTACTAGCGTTCTTTCTAGGAGGTTATTGACAAATATGTAGTTTGTCTTCTGAGTTTGTGCCTCTTTCACAGATTGGTGTATTTGTGATCCCACAGGCAGGAATAAGTGTCTGTAATTCATTTCTCCTTGTTAACTAGTGTGCTTTTGTGTGTAGGATGATTGACAGCAAACTCGGCTTAGTACCAACGGATGAGCTTGTTAGCAAAACCCTAGCATCCTATCTCTAATAAAGCATATCAGCAGTACATTTTGTCCTATCTATTAGCCTCTCTGTTTCTTTTTTGTGAAAAGCTGAGTGTCCCTTTGAAGCAATGACAAATAAACCCCTGAACTGAAGTGCTAGGCTGCCTTATGGACAGCTGGATAGTAAATGTCACACCGTGTATAGAATGCCTATTATCAGAGTGAGCCATTTGTTCCATTCCTTTCAGTATCTTAATGTAATACAAAATTGCTAAATCAAGCCCCATGTCTGTGACAGAACATAATTAATGAGAAAGCAGGAGCCAATTCAACACTCTTTATTGGGACCTAATTGGCTCAGGCAACAGAGTTGTCACTCAACAAGAGACTTCCTTTAAAGCAATTTTGTTCTTGGTTTTATTACAGAGCCTATTAAATTGTCCCCTCCTTGATCACACAAAGAAGTATCTGCATGCAATAATTAGCTTTTCCAAGGGGATTTTTTTAACTCTTTCAATAATAGCACATTTTCAAGCACTGCCGGAGGAAACAGCACAGGGAGATGCGCAGCCTCTGGAGTGAATAATTGTAATACATGCATTTTGGGATAGCCTATGAGGAGTACACCCAAGCTGTAGCTAGTACATAATGGGGTGGCCTGACTTCAGAGAGGGTTGCAGGTCAAGCTGGGCACCTAATATTGTACATTGTGCAAACTGTACCGCTAAAGGAGCAAGTGAAGGTGTAGATGTATGGATTGTTTAACTGAGTGCTTGCTTTCTGACAAAATATTAAGCTACTATGAGGAATGAGAGGTCCTACTTCCCAGCAGAGTATCTGCAAATTCTAATAGCAGTGTGAACAGCCATTCATTTTGAGTAGGAATCAAAACCTAAAAATCTTTTTTCAGTAATTGTCCATCAGAGTTTCCTGAACTGTGGGTTTTTCTTAATCAGTGGGTTTTTCTTAATCAGTAGATTGAAAGTTCCAGGTTTATTCTCCCATAACAAAGTTTTAAGAAAGATTTTTTGCCACCAAAAGAACAAACTTTGCACTTTAGGTAGCACTTAAATTGTACATAAGTAAGAAGGAAGTCTAGAACCTGGTTCTGTAACCCCAGAAGCATAGTTCTTTACAAGTAGTCAAAGGACAACTTATTCAAAATCAAAATACATCTCTTATTGAAGTCCAGTGATTTAGCCACCATCAAAAAGGTTCAGAAATGTTTAATTATGTCTGTAGCTTGCTTAGCTTACTTTCCAACAAATTTAGCTGCAGATATTAAGCCTTGTAGGAACTTATTTGAAAGCCAGACAACAAAAATGAGAGGGCCCTGAACCAGTTGAATATCTCTGTGTTTAGAAAGGCTTATAATAAACTGAGCTTCACATTTTCTGTTCAGTTTAGAATTAAAGGTAGTATTGAAGTGGAGGACTTGGTGCATGTTTTTTCTCAAAATTGGGACATATCCTATATAACATCTGTTTATAGATACGTAGATTCCTGTGTTACTTGTTAGTCCTAGAGGATTGTAAGTGAAAGAAATCAATATATTTGGTGTTTAACAGTCATTACATTTTAGTTCTTCTCGGATGTCTCCTAAAGGCTAGAATGATGTGACTCATCACATGGATGATAGAGTATTATAACTTACGTTATTATTTTCTTCAGTATAAAAATTCCAGGGATTTCAAAGGGAACTGCAAAAAGAGAATTAAAAGAATGCTGAATGTTGGGGTTTTTTCCCCAAAGAAATGCATGTTTAATGTAATACTATCTCTGCAGTTATAGTAAGAGATTGTGACGAACACATTTTGATTTGCATGTAGGGGGTCTACATTTTTTAGGGGTACCAGTTCATTGACAGCTGTTCTAATATGCATGCAAACTACAACAATTCTAATATCTACCACTTTGAGGGCTGAGCTGGAAGAGAATACATAAATATACTACAACCCTTGTTTTTTTTAGGTTTGATAAAGTGCAAGACAAATTCCTAAATGCAAATGTGAATCAATAATGTCCTTTCCCAGGTGACTCATGAAGCCTCTGAAAACATGTATTCTAAGCACAGTTTTATTAGCCAATTCTACTAACAAGTGAGAATGATTAATCTTATATATTCTAATTTTATTTAATTATTTTCAATCATTATTATAAAAATAAAATTTTATATTATGATTATTTCTGGTATGTCTCTGATATGGTATAGTATACTAATGGACACTGAAGAATTTTAAAGAATACAGCACAGGCATCTACTGAGAAGATTTTTGACAAGTCAAATTAGAATGTTAGAAAAATAAACATTTAAACTGAAATATTTTACCAAACAAATATTATGTGGAAAGATAGTCATGGAAAAGATATTTTGGAACTATATTCAAAACAACACTGATTTAAATGTTTTATCAAATGAAACAGATCTCTGATGTTTAATTTTCATCCAAAAAGTACTTGAGTTCCTAAAGAAATTGCCAAGCTTCTGTAGTTTTGGCCATCATAACTGTATAACATGAGTTGGATGCCATGCTGTTTGAATCTAACACAAGACCAAAAGGCTGTTTCTCTTGTTTCAGAAAACCTTGGGATCCAGATATTAGTAACAGCCTCCTGACAACACATAGCCAGAAATTACATATCCCTGCATGTCTGTGCTTGAAAGGTCATTGTCACTGATGACATAAAAGTGAGGTCTAATCAAGAGAGAAATATGACATCATTTGGTTGTCAGTGCAAACAGAACTAGAATGTGTGATTTCAGGACTGGGGGTTATTAATACTTTAGCAACTGAAAAAAGACAATCCTTAATAGTTATGGATTGTGTCTCTATTTAATCTGTAAGGACAACATCTTGCATCTACATTAGCTGACAGTGTCTAAGAATAGACAGTAATTAAATGTGTGTTTTTGTGGATTATACAAATGAAGTTATTATGATGAACAAAACCCCATTGTTTAGATCTGTAAGTTTTCCTTCTTACATATGCAAGGACCTCACAACAGATGTCTCAGTAAGGACTCGTTTACATAGTGGCTTTGAACTGTTTCCGTGTTTTGATAAACAAAGCATTGTTGTTATTAGTAAATTGGGCAAAAAAGTCTGAGTCAGGACAGAAATCCTTCTATCTTTTTTTGTGTCTGGTATTATCCTGTAATAGCCCACAATGTTATCCTATGAAAATGATGACAAATTCTTTAGCATAAAATTTTCTAGAATATTATGAAAATTTCATCCTTTTTATGTAAATGCTTTCTGCTTTCTTCATCTCATACAAAAAATGTAATAATACTTGTCCTAGTATCTGGGTCTCCGGTTGCATATTTTTACATAGGTCATTATATTTCAGAAACAAAAATACTGAACACTCTAAGCAGTCTTGGATTTCTAGGCACTAACTCTGAGGGAGTCTGCAACCTCTGAATCTGTCATGTAACCAGACTTTTCTTCAGCACAAAGTATGATTAAAAGTAATAACACATGTCATACCACTGTGGCAATGCCAAAACAGAGGATGCGTTTCTACAGAACAGATGGTACTTGCAATGCTAAGAAGTCTATTCTCTTCATTTTACCTCATTGTTGCTTGGCTTCTGTGCCTTCTCACACACGTCACACATTTGAAAGTGTGCACAATGTCCTCTTTCTAAAGGGCATGAGCATATGAACTCATATAAACAAGATCAGAATGCAGATTAATTTATCTAGAGCATAATTCAATATAGACTTAAAACCAAATAATAATAACATCTTAGCAATAGAACCCCATAGCTATTATTTTTAAAACTAAGGAATTTATAATTTTACAAAACTGGGAAAGGTAGTATTCATATGAAACCTAAAAGGGATCAGTTCACCTGCTACGTTACAGATACTAGTGTGAAATATAGCACTTTCAAGAAGTGCCAAGTAAACTACATTATAATTTAAAACTGAAAATTATGAAGAATAATTTAAAAAACAAAAGAGGTGTGAGGCAGGCAAAATTCCATCTGACCTCCATCCAAAACTGATGCTTTTGTGAAAAAAACCTGGGACACAATGGCTGTAAGAGTTTTCTAAATATCATTCACAAGTTGGCATATCTGGTATTACGGCAACCGTAAGTAAGATAGCGAGGCAAGAAGTTACAGCAATAAGGAACCTGAGGAAAGAGTATTATATATTATGTAATCAATATCATATCTTGAAGATCTTCAATTTCCTTTACAGATATGTAAAACCTTCCAACTCATCTTAATGAAGATTTTGCAGGTTGCAAACTGAGGAAGAAAGGTTTCAATGTGCATAGAAGGAAGAAATTTCTGACTGATACTGCTCTGAGTTATGACTCAGTAGGTCTATGTCCTGCTCCAACAGGCATAGTTCCACATGTTTATTGCTCAGTGCATAAGAAGTGAGGTTCACTTCATGAGTATAATACTCTCCGATACAGTGTGAAGAGTCAGGGAGATTAGAACTATTTCAGTGAGCAAGCAGGAATGATCTGCTGTGAACACACCCAAACTAGTCTATTAAGGAATGAGTTCATGAACAGTGTAATAATAAAATGTGGTTTCTTTCTTGATCTGCAAGGAGATGAATAATGGCACTGAAAGCCAGTTTATGTCTGCCTTTGGCAGGCTTAAAATTACACAAATGACCTGAAAATAGGGCAAAATTAACTGCCATAGTCTATCCATGTGTTATCTGAAAAATACTGACAGCCTGCTCAATCCTCTTCTATGGCTGCCTGTGGGGTCCCCTGTACTGAGAGATAAGTGATATTCAGCATGAATAAAGACTTGGAAAATGCTAGCATATGTAGCATTTTAATATGTAGCATCTATTTTAATGTCATCTGTAACATTTTCTGTAATTTTATCCGTAATCAGTCTTTTCCGTAGTGAATCTAGTCTTAAAAGACCTGCTGTAATAAATTGGTCAGCCTGTTATGTTGTGCTTATCTTGGTGGCTAGGCAGAGAAGATTGTTAATTGCATGGTATATGATAGAGTTTTCACAATGACTGGTATAGCATAGTGACTCATCAATCATACAAATATTTTCCTTTGTCTTTATTTCTGCTAATTGTTTTCTTTCTCTCTGATTCATATTCTCAGGAAAAAAACTTGTAAATCACTGGCCTTTATTGCATTATGTCTGAAATTCAGGTAGGACACAGAAAGTGAGCAAAAATAAATTATTCTGCCCTTTGTTATCTACTGAGTTAAGGGATCTGCTTAACAGTTGTGAACTTCACTACTCTAGACAAGAGATACTGACAGAACGTGTAGCAATTTATATGAATATTTCAGGGGAATAGAATAACTTTCCCTTTTTAATCCCAGGCCCTTGTATGATTCAAAGTTTTTGATAAAGCATAAGAAATACTTGAGGATTACTGCAGTCTATCTCAGTGTTGAAACTGTATATTACAGGTTATGATCCCTGTAAACAGAAGGCACTTTGTCAAAATAGAAGGCACTTTGTCATGTTCACCCTCCATTGTCTTTCTTCCTGTGACATTCTAAGCAGACTTCTGGGATCTGTTGGCAAATACAATGCCTTATGGGTGGTTCCTTTCTGTTAGACCCTTCCTATCAGCCCAGGGAACAAAAAAGGACTAGGAAGAACATGAATAAAACTACTTCAAAAGCTGACATAGGCTTTCACTATGGGTTGAAGTTGTTCACACAGTTCATCAGCGGGGAACAAAATGACGTAAGCATTGTACTTCTTTAGACCTTTGACTACACATTTCATTTTGGCTAGAAACTTTATGTAAAAAGTATTTTATCATCTCAACAGTTTTTAAAATAACTATATAAACAGTTCACCCTCAGACAACACATAAGGCTTTATTTGGGGAAGAGAATTAGTATGATAAAGCTGACAGTCACTCTTTATTCAGGAGAGATTCAGCAAGCTGTTACTACTTCTGTTTTGAAAAAGAAACATTAAAAATTGTTATTTCACTGAAATATAAAGTTGCTTAGACACTGAAGAGTAAGAAATTTCTTTGGTTCTAGAAAGTGAATGTGAGCATATCTGTGTACAAATCATCTAGCAAAAGACAGATATAGTCAGAGAAACAATAAAAATGCCATAGAGACATAAAAGTAAAATGACCCTGAAGAAAAAGTGAGCGGCAATGTCTCTGAGGAGAGGAATCCTGGGAAAGTGCTGAGAAATGTGAGAAGACAAATTGTCTCCAGCTATTTGATTCCTACTGTGTTCTTAGAAAGAAGATTTTGTAAATTCTTTGTAGAGGAACATACTCTATCAAATAATTCCTCTCCTTTAATGGAAATAGTTCAAAGCATTTGACTTCTTATGTCTTAAAATCCAAGGGAGGCAATTGCTATTAGATTCTGTATTGCTCTTCCAGAAAAGCTATATGTGAAACTGTTCAGTGAAAACAGCTTGGGGGCAGAGTCTCAGCTAATCCCACTTACGTAGATATTTAAAAAGGAATTTACATGATAAGACTCTGAAAATTTCAAGGCTTACTGTGTGATATTTGTCCAATGGAGATCTAATACAGTGGATGTAAATTTCTAGGCCAACCCTCCAGATAGTTACTAGACTTTGTGGATTTAGGAGCCATTGCGAGAATGATTCCTATGACGTAAAGTGATAGAAAATGGTATTTCCTATAATTTCTGATTAATTATTAGGAAAACAACTCTGATTATATATTTATAAAAGGATTCAGCTGCCTTAGAATTTCCACTAAGCTTTCTCAGTTCTGCAGTAAAGAGGAAGAAATAAATTCATTTGTAGGAATCAAATTGAAAAAATCTTCAGCCATAGCAATAATTTGATTTATATGGAAATGTGTTCCCTACACAGCCATCATGCTATATACATATATGTGTTTTATTATTCTTTTTACATTACTGAGATTTATTGAGGTGGCATATTTTTATGTTACATTTATTTTTAAAAATGATTTTTTTTATTAAAGTGAACTAGGCGTACTGTGCTATTAAATCTGGAACATAGATAATACCACATAGCTGGACTACTTTAGATTATCTTATGCAGTTAGCAAGTAATATAGCTCATGGAACTTATGAAATAGAAAAGCTGAACTGTATGTTTGTAACAGGATCCTGTCCACCAACCTTTCATCCCACTCTCTATGACGACTGTGGAAGAAAGAAAGAAAATTATCTTCAACAATTTGCAAAGTCCAGATTCTTTATTAAACACTATTACACTTATGTTTGAATTAACTTGCTTTTTAATTAACTTGCTTTTGAATACTGAAAATCCTTAAAATCAAGGGTCTTCACCTGCAGATGAAAACTGCAGAACCTTAGTCTAGGACTCAGAACTGCTGTAATAACAACACCAAGAATTCCAAACGCTGTTCTGTTCATTAGGGAGATATGTTTATAGTTTAGATCAAATAGGATCACATAATTAGTACACTAATGAATCTAATATAGATGTGACACACATATTATCAATGTCAAATACATATAGTCTTACAAATAATTAAACAATCTTACTAGCACATTTTGCTGATGCAAGGCTAAAACATTTCCAAATTTATTCAAGGAGCAGCCAAAACTATTAAATATTTTTTAAATGTTGTGTCGTCCCCATTTTTTCTATCCTAGCATTCACAATAATTGGAATGGAAACCTGCAGATTTCTTGGTATTTCAGACTATCAGAACCAAAGAGAACATTACTGTGCAATGATTAAGAAAAAATATCATTTGCTCAGGCAAAACCTTATACAAAGGAAAGAAACATACTTCAGATTTTGCAATGGTACTGGATAGACTATTCTCAAGTGTCTTAATATAAATCAGGGCATTATAAATACTTATTTGGTTTTGACATGCAGTTATACTAACAATTATTTTTTAAGAAGGCATTAGAAAAAAAAGTCTTCCTCATACCACTAATTCACACAGCCATTACGACTTGAGACATGCAAATTAACAACCAAGACAGAATAGAGATTAACTGCAGAGATCACAAGTAATATCTGCTTAAAATTAATTCATTTTTTTGGCTTAGCTTTTCATTTAAGCACAAAAAAGTCCAAAAAAAATGTTTACTCTCTGTTTTTCATATGGAAGTTGATCCTTCATATACCTGGCCAAATTTTCACAAAATTCCAATTTCCTCTGAAAACCAGGTTTCTTGTTGTAATGCAGCTTTATTAGGTGTAGATTTAATGAGATCAGAGAATCACAGAATATGCTGAGTGGGAAGGGACCCACAAGGATCACTGAGTCTAACTCCTGGCCCTGCACAAAACCATCCCCAAGAGTCACACCATGTGCCTGAGAGTATCATCCAAACATTTCTTGAACTCTGTCAGGCTTGGTGCTGTGACCACTTCCCTGGAGAACCTGTTCCAGTGCCCAACCACCCTCTGGGTAAACAACTTTTTTCTTATATCCAACTTAAACCTCCCCTGACACAACTTCAGACCATTCCCTTGGGTCCTATCAATGGTCACCACAGAGAAGAGATCAGTGCCTGCCCCTCTTTCCCTCATGTGGAAGTTGTAGACTGGTATGTCTCCTCTCAGTCTCCTCCAGGCTGAACAGGACAAGTGACCTCAGTCACTCCTCATATGGCTTCCCCTCAAGTCCCTTCACCATCTTCATTGCCCTCCTGTGGACACTCACTAATAGCTTAATATCTTTATTATATTGCAGTGCCCAAACCTGCACAGTGTTCAAGGTGAGGCTACATCAGTGCATAGCAGAGCAGGACAATCCCCTCCCTTGCCCAGCTGCCGATGCTTTGCCTGATGCCCCACAGGACGTGGTTGGCCCTCCTGGCTACCAAGGCATGTTGATGACTCATATTCAACTTGCCATTTGACCAGGACCTCAAGGTCCCTTTCCATGGTGCTACTTTGAACATCTCATTCCCCAGTCTGTACAAACACTGAGGTTGCCCCATCCCAGGTGAAAAATCCAGCACTTTCCCTTGTTGAACTTCATATGGTTGGTGGTTACCCAGTCCTCTAAGTTGTTGAGGTCTCTCTGCAGGGTCTCCCTGCCTTTGAGGGAGTCAACAGATCCTCCCAGTTTTGTGTCAGCTGCAAACTTGCTCAGTATTTCTTCCAGTCCTGTGTCTTTTATGGAGATGTTGAAGAGTACAGGGCCCAAGATGAAGCCCTGTGGAACCCCACTAGTGACAGGTCACTGGTCTGATGTGACCCCATTCACTGTTACCCTCTGTGCTCGACCTGTGAGCCAGTTGGTCTCCCACCACTTGTTTATCCAGTTGTGTGCTGGATATTTTGTCCAGAAGGATATTGTGAGTGACAGTATCAAGAAGTTTACTGGAATCCAAAAAGATTACATCAACTGGCTTCCCTCAATCAACTAGATTGGATTACCTTGTCATAGAAGGAAATCTGTTTGAATAAGAAGGACTTTCCTCTCATGAAGCTCATGTTGGCTGTGACCAATGACTGCATTGTCTCTCAGGTGTATCTCAGTACCTCCCAGAATAATCTTCTCCATAGCTTTACCAGGCAGTGAAGTGAGACTGATAGGCCTGTAGTTTCTGGGGTCTTCCTTTTTGCCCTTCTTGAAAACTAGGACAATGTCTGTTAGTTTTCAGTCAGCTGGGACCTCTCCAAATTCTCAAGACCACTAAAAAATCATTGAGAGAGGTTGTGCAATGACATCAGCCAGCTCTTTGAGGATTCTGGGGTAAATCCCATCAGACCACATGGACTTGTAGGAATCCAGCTGGAGCAGCAGATGCCACAAAGTTTCAGGGTCGACTGGGAGTTAATAATTCTTGCAGTCATGGTCCTCCAGCTCAGGGCACTGAGACCCCCTTGTTCCCTCATCCATGTTGAAGACAGAGGCAAAGAAAGCATTAAACACCTCTGCCCTGTCTCTGTCCTTGCTTGTGAGGTGACCATCCTCATCCTGTAATGGGCTAATGATATTTCTGTATTGTCTATTGCCATTAATATATTTGAATGAATTTTTTATTGTCTCCCACATTTCTGGCAGCTTCAACTCCAGTTGAGCTTGGGCCACACAAATTTTCTCCCTAAAGCAACAAGCAGAATTTCTGAATTCTGCCCATGTCCCTTGATCTTGCTTCCACTGGGCATACACCTTTTTTTTTACCTTATTTCCAAGAGAAGATGCCTGCTCAGCCAAGCCAGCTTTCTGTCTCTCCTGCTTGACTTCCAGCATTTGGGAATTGCCTAACAGAGCTGTAATCAATCTCCTGCTCATTCCCAGTGCACTGTGATTCATGCATTTCTTTCACAGGCCATGAGTTCTTTTACCTCTTTTTTTTTTTCCTTTCATGTTAGAGCTACTTCTTTCCTTATTTGGACCTTATATCTATTGTCCTATTGTTCCTACTTATTGTATTTCTATGTATTTCCTACCATGACGCATGGTGGCATTTCAAAATTTTTCTAAAATAAGAATGAAATAGTAGGTGCCATCGTTCAGCTTTTACATTGTCAGCTAGATGAGGCTTCAAAATTAAATATCTGAAAAATCCAACTTGAGGTCCTAATTTCTAAAAATATTTCCTATGTATAAATAAAAAAAATGTATAGTTTATGACCAGCAACACACAAATACTGAACAAGCTTCTCAAATAAAAGTACGAAGAACATTTTTTTGTGAACATGTGAGTGTTCAATGAGGATCATCAGTTATATGCTATAATGACTCAATAAGGGAAGTACTTATTATTTTCACAGTTCAAGATACTATCTTTTCTTCCAGAGAGCTCCTAATGGGAAAACAGACTCAAAAGTGCAATATCCATACTACCTGAACTTTGAGAAAAGTATTTAATGCATTTCTGCCAGTCCATAATAGTGATATCACTTTCTAGAAAGCCTGCTGGGTTGAGTTGCAGGACTGAAAATGTGCTGTTTCATATTTGGTTCCAGTCACCAGTACAGTCTTCCATACATTATCACTTTCATGTGAAGATCTTTACTCACAAAGAGGTTTTCTACAGTTAAACTCATTACTGAAGTCCCACATATTTCCTGAACATATTTTGTCTTTGAATCATTCAAGTTTTTTATTCACATCTATTTCAGACTTTACAAAAGTGGACATTGAGGGCTACAATATATATTTACTTTTTAAAAGTATTATACAGATTTTTAAGCAAATTGACTGGTGGGAAAATGAAAGATATAATGCACAGTTTTACTTCAAAGATTTTTTAACTTGATGAAAAAGAAAAAAACATAGATTTTGAACAATCACGTCAGACCCTTGCTCTCACAGTATTAATAACATGTTTTGTGACCAGATCTTGCCACTGAATCTCCAGTTGTTGCTGCAGTTCAGTTTAGGAAACAGTAACACAACTGCTTAAGCTGCTGTAAGACTCAGATCCTTCTGCAGTTTTAATTTCTCTGAGGACAAACCTGTGTAAACATAGGTGAAATAACATCAATGAAGTCTTCTGTGCAGTACGTTGTGTTTAAGGGAGTAACAGAAAATTATCCAATGTTAGTGGAACAGGAAGTCAGTGAAGAATCATAAAGCCTTCTGAATAAAACTAGTGTTACAGTCTGCTAGCTATTACATTTATAGATTTAGGTATTATGAAATAACTTTACTTGAATCACTGTGAGGTACAACAGATTGTGTTAACCTTTGAATAAGGTTATAGTATACTATATACATATATTTATATTCTTACTCCTTATAGTAGAGAGAAAGTGGAGGTAATACACTTTTTCTTTTTTCTTCTTTCAGACTAGCCTGGAATGGGTGACATTAACCATCTTTTACTTATCACATGATACTGCTGAAAAATTGTGGCAATGATTATGGGCCATCACTATGGAGAACAGAAAAAAATTATCATATGGATGAGTCAAAAATAAAAAGCATATGTAAGAATGCTTCAATCAACCATCAATACTTTAATAACATATTCTGTGTTATCTGGAAATGACTGAAGAAAAAATTTTCAGTTAAGTGAACTGGCTACCCCTTGACAAAAGCATTTTCACCTTCTGATTGTGTAGGTTAATCAAAATTGCAAGAATATATTTATGTGTGAAAACATATAATAAGCAATGTTTTATATATATGATAAATGATTGTTTTGTAACATGAAAAATGATACATCATACTGATTTTCTCAGCACAAGTCTCTGCAGTATTAAACAGAATTACTGAACATTCCCAAAACTAAAAGCCAACTTCCATGAAAAAAATTCAAATTGGTTTATTATTACTCTGTTTTTTCTTTTTTCTTTTTTCATTAATATGCTGTTTTTACAGACCATGAAATTATTTACTGAAGGGTTTCTTTAAATACATGATTAAGTACTCTTTTCTGTCTTCAAAAAACCCAAGCATTACCAGCACTATCAACAAATTCCAGAACAGTCCTGTAATAGCAAATTTACTGAATCTGCATGATGAATAATAATAATATGGCACAGAAAATGTCAGACTTTTTACAGACTTTCACTAAGTGGACAAAAACATTACAGTTACAGTAGCTTTCATAAACTCATCTATTTCAGCAAACAAGAAAGAATCCTAACAGCTTCCTAAAGACATTCTTACCACAGCTCCACCTGAAATGTGCTGGTCTCTTCTTTTTGGAGACCACTGATGGGACCTGAGGGAATGGTATGAAGCTGAGTTAGGGGAAGTTTAAGCTGGATATTAGGAAAAGGTGTTTCACCCCAGAGGGTGGCTGGGGACTGGAACAGGCTCCCCAGGGAAGTGGTCACAGCACCTGACAGAGATCAAGAAGCACTTGGACAACACTCTCAGGCACATGGTGTGACTCTTGGGGATGGTTTTGTGCAGGGACCAGGAGTTGGAATTGATGATCCTTGTGGGTCCCTTCCAACTCAGCATGTTCTATGATTCTGTGATTCTATGAAAGATGCTGCGCTGAAATACACAGGCAAAAATTTAATGAAATCAGAAGATGATTGACTACAATACATTGTAGAAGAGTTCTTGTCACAGTTCACATTCCTGGGCCTATCAGGTTTTGAGAGCTGTCATGCTTTTAAATTTGCCATTTCAGTTTAAAAGGAAAAAAAAAAAAATTGAAAAAATTGATTGGTACAAAACACACATTGAGTTGAAAAACTTTCAATAATAAAGACTGGAGATTGCTCAATTATGTTAGCTGTATTTTCAAAGCATGCGTTACTGTTGTAAAAATTCATAATATGAAGATAGAGGAGAAGGTTAAAATCAAAATATGGCAAATTTAAAAAAGGCTGTCCTGGAGTAGAAGAAAGATCTTTCTCTGCCAAGAAAAAAATATGCAGTAATCTGTGCATCAGCTTTCCCAAACCTTCCGTCCCCATACAAAAAGTTTTATGGACACCAGCTCAAACTCTGATCTAAATTTCGAGGGAGGTGTGTTGAACTCCACTATGGAGTATCAACAGATTTCTAACTGTTTTGAAGAACAATACATGACCATCATGTGCAATATAAAAATAGACTCCAGTTTCTCAGAGAATATGGATTTGTAAGATGAGGCTTTTGGAAAATGGGTCATATTGCTCAAGAAAAATACATCCATGCCTCCAGTTTGAGAGGATGTCAGTAACAGCTTCTCTTGAATTTCAATGCTGTTAGGACAAAGCCATAAGCACTTTTTTGAAGAAAACAAAAACCAATTTTTTACAGTTTATAAAATTTTCTTTAAAACTCAAACTGTCAGTGAATTTAATATTGAATTCAACAACTTTAGTGTCTTACAGGGAAGTGTCAGCTAAAAAAAAATAAATGGTCTAGTATAATAGAGTGCTCTGATAAAATGGCGTCTTTGTGATAACCAGTCATCTACATTACATCTACTATCAAGACCTGGAATTGATATCTTGCTGAGAATATTAAGGCAAATTGTCATTTATGCAAATGGAATATTTACCATTTATCATTTGAAATTGATTTTGGTATTTGCTTTCCTATTGGGCATATTTTCTGTGAATATGTAGGTATTCAAGATACACTGCCTAAAACCTTCTTGGCACAGTTTATATTTGAAAGGAATCTCATCATAAAGTCACTATAAAATCGATTAAACAAGATATAGAAATCAGCAAGAAATTTGATATTCCCTTTATAGGGTTACAAGATTATAAAATGTTAAACTTGGTCATAAGGTAGGAAAAAATGTTTCTGAAAATTAAGTGCACTGTGATGCTGACCTGACACATTAATCACAAATCAAGAAGATTATAATTATTATGGAGTATTATGCATTATATATTTACTAAGTATCAATCAAATTCTGAACGCAGAACTAGAAAATTTAAACAAGAAATTTGAAAATATTTTAAGCTTATTTTTCCAGAAGATAACTCTTTCTACAGCAATCATGCAGACTCAGAATCATAGAATAATCCACGCTGGAAGGTACCTCTGGAGGTCATCTATTCCAGTCCTCTGCTCAAAGCAGAGTCAACTTTGAAGTGAGAGTCAAATTCTAAGTTACAAACCCAGTTGAATTTTTTAATGTATGCAAGCACAGATATGCCACAACTGCTCTGGCAACCTCATGTCCCATAATTCTGTTGTGGCAGCTAGTAACCGTTCACATGAAAAGCAGTATTTACTGATCTTAACTATGTTCACCTTCTCAGCTCAGTCAGCAGAAAGAAAAAAAGAAAGACTCCTCCGATAATGGTCAGCTCTCGGTGGAAATAATTTTTTTTTCTTACAAGTTACTGTTTTAGAAATCTACTCTGATACATAAATTATACTAATAACAGTTTCTGGAAACCCAAAATAGAAATGACAATTACAAATGAGCTATGGCTGCTGCAGCTTTTGAGCTACATCATATCAGGGATAGCTATCCCTTGGCAAAAAGTCTGTATAGGGCCTTGAAAATTAAACTATAGACTCTTTGAAATGCACAGAATGTAATAGTCCAAATTATGTATAATTTTTTCTTTATTTTCTAGTCTACAGATGACTTACTCCGTGAAAAACAACATCATATCAACATCAAACAGGTCCTTTTCCTTTTATTGTCCCCTGGATAAAATTGATCTAAAATATGTGCTACCATAATAATAATTTCTTCTCATTACCTGTCAAAAACCAGAAAATTGTTCTATACAAACACTTTGAAAAGGTCCACAGAAGTGAAAGTTGGTATTTCTCGTTTTCTTCATATTTGCTGTAAATGTCTCTGTGGAAGATCTCCTCACCCAAAATTAACAGCTGTGAATTAATTCCTTTACTAAATAGATACAGAGATTTCCATCTTCAGCTCCATAAATATAGTTCCTGATTGTTCCAAACTGCTCTTTTAGATCACAACTGTATTCTAGTAATGCTATATATTTCATATTTAATTTAAATTGGAAGCAGTAATAAAATACATTTAAATGTATGCCTCAGCACTTGACATTCTACAGCATCTCTTCACAAGCACTTTATAGAAAACATTTAAAATCACATTGTGCTAGTATTGTCAATCATGTAAATTACTTTTTATTTCAATTTAAAAAATGTTGGTGATTGACTGAGTCATTTCTGTATCATCAGTCGAGGTAAAATTAAAGGGAAGGAAGCAGAGTCATGAACACAAAATTTACCAAGAGCTAGGTAGAAATAGGAACTCTCAGATATCATAAATACTAGAATGTAAAATTATATTATGTTATATTGTATTATATTATAGCACAGTTAATTGAATCACATGAAACTGTAAGTTTATAACTATAGTCAAAACTTATGTTTAGACTGAATGTGTGGTTACTATTAGAGTCCAAAGGAGTAATAGAGCCCAATATATTTTAGATTATAGTTTCTAAAATAGTAAAATTACAAAAAGCAATTGAAACTAATCTATTAGAGGAAAAGAAGGAAAGAGAGAGTAGTTACTAACAAAAATTTCCAATAGAAAACTTGAGCAAGATTTCCCTCTATACATAGCTTTCAGAAATATGCAAACAAAATTAATCCGAAGCAGGTCTGACAGATGAAGGAAACTATAAACCCCAACAATCTCTGTAGACTTGCTCTAGATTTGTCACACTTTAAGGATGAAGAAAAATTAGGATGATCATCAAAAAGCAGCTGGAAACCCAACAGTGTTCTAACTTTTATTTTCAACACATGCTTGTAAAGCGCCAGTAATCGTTAGAGAAAAAGACAAAACATGATGCTTAGTTCTTTATGTTGTACAAAAGCTAAATTAATTAATTTAGTAAATACCCTATTCACATGTCAATATGACATTCATTGCTTCAAGGACAGGATTTAAAAATAATGTAAATATATTCTCAGACTACACAAGAATAAAGGTAAAAAATGGTACCCTATACTTTGGGTGGTAATATCAGTAATCCTGTCTTTATTTTTACCTGCAAATGACAGGCTAAAAATCCAGACTTTTCCCATTCACTTAAAAATTATGCAGCAGTTGAAAATTAACAGACTGCAACTCATCTCGAATTTTGGTGATTCAGAATGAAGGCAATACCCTGTTGTATTGGCTAACCCAATATATGAAGGGACAGAATCACAGAAATTTAGATTCTTCAGATTCTATTAACCATTACTAGACAGTTGACGAGTACAGTGCCTGCATGGCACTATACTAGAGACTGAGGCTGGCAACATTTTACATAAGCCAAGAAATGGAAAGAAAGTGTTAAAGGGAATCTGACTACCAAAATGATTCCATCTGGAATGAGAAAGGCACAACTCAAAAAAGAGTGTACTAGGAGAGAAGTCATCTTCAGAGAGAAAAGACTAAGTAAGATTAAGAACAAAAATAGTGGAGGAACTTAAACGGAAATCTGAGTTTAATAACAAAAGAGTTTCAGTGCTGAAACATGTCATGATCTGTTGAAAGATATTGATACATGAGAAGGAAGAGGATGTTAAATAATTTGGACTGAGAAACCAAGTACCAAATGCTTGGCTTTCTGGAGCAATGCCAAGAAAATGCATTTTCTAGAACAATTACCAGGCTTGTCCTAAAACAGTGAGTTTATTACAGAGTCATGCCTGAGCATGTGATCATAATTAAGATGCATAGGCAGTAACTTCAAAATGGGTAACATTACTAAAGAAGTCATGGTAGCTGTTCTTTCTCCTAAACAGTACTGGGATTAATAAATGCAATTGGGCTTAAATAATGGTATCAGTTCAGCAATGAATTAAATGCTTTGGATCAAGGAATGCAGTTAGGCCTTCAGTAATGCCCTTGCTTTTAATTTCAGACCATAGTATAACTACTAAGATATTTTCATTATCTTTCATCTACATGGCTACTAAAACATTTCTGATGAAGTCAAGACTTTCATTTAGCTTCCATGACTCTGTAATTAACATAAGTATAATGAACTTTTGTACTAACAAAAATAGATTGGCACATGATACTGGGAAGAATGAAGGTCATGGTAGAAGAAGCTGACATTCTTTCACAAAAGAGGAACAAAAGACAACGATGTACCAACTTTTCACTTTGAAACAAGATTCATATTCTTTCTAAGGTTAAAATGATCTCACATTAATTTCTAACTGTTCTTATCACAAACCCACTACTCAGCTGACATGAGTTCTTGTTGACAAACCTGGGACTGACTAAAAGGGATAGCACAATTAGGATTGAGGAGTACTGGCAGGATTGAGGAAGCCTGTCTACAACTGGTTTAAGACAGTGCTTTTCTTCATTTTAATATCACAGTATCTAGTGTGATTATCTAACCTAAAACAAATCCCACATAACTTCATATTATCACAACCCAAATGAGTAAAACTGAAAATATACCAATCTACTGTTAATAACTGACAGACTTGGATAGTAACCATTAATAGCTTCTCAGATTGTTTTCGGAAGGAGGCAGCATGCCACCAAACTTCTAGGTAAGGCTAGTTTACCAGCTAAGCCAAAGAGGGGGCTTGTTCTATGGAAGAAATACACAATGCTGTCATTACAAAAGCTTCATGTTTGGCAGAACAATCATTTTCTCCCTTGATCCTGGGATCTGTAAGACCCTGCAATTTTCAGATAGCAATGGCACAAGATCAAGGTTAATAGTATTTTTTAAGATAGCATTTTTTAACAAAAGGAGAGAAGCACAGAAACAGCCAGGCAGCAGTTGCACATGTGGCATTCATGTTTTGTAATAATTTCAGTCTGAATCCTGCCAATATCACTTCATCTCAAGCCACTTGCTGGGAGGCTAAGCACATCCATCCTCTCCTGTAGGCGTTATTTCTACCCAACAAAAAGACTATGTTTGGCTCCAGAGACTGCTAGTCTTCAGTTTCATGGGCACAAAAACAATTCAAAATCTACTATGAATAGTGAATAGGAAAAAACAAACCCTTAGCTGTCAGTAGTAGGCACACATGGAGGTCCTCCCTATTAGTAGAGAGCTGTCTTGTAAAAATAATCCTTGGCAGAAACAGGATTTGCAGCACATTTGAGCAAGGAAACTTTCCAGAAAGATTTCATGATTTTCCAGAGAATATTTCAAGATTTTTTGACTAATCTTCAATTTTTTTTAAACACTGACCCTACTCTTACTTGCATGTTACAAAATTTCGTAGTCTATCTCCCAGAAGCATTGATAGTAAATAGTTACTGTCATTAAACATTTATAAAACTATATAATATTGCTGAATAGGAATGCACAGTGGATAAAAACAGCTACTGTTGTTCTTAAAAAAAACCCAGTGTATGCATAAAGAAATACAGACTTAAAAAAAAAAAGTCTACTGTCAAAATCCAGTTACTCTGAATACGAGTGGTGAAGATATGTTAAATATACTTTTTACGTCACATTTGTATAGCACAGAGTTCATGCCTAATACTTCTGTGACCGGTATTGGTGCAATACTATTGCTGGGCTTGCAGAACATTTTGTGACATGGAAAATGTGGGGTTTCATGCACATACATCTCTCAAATGTTCAATCTCACACTGAGGGCATTGGATATCCTATTTTTTCTGAGGTCATATGTAATTTAAGCATTGTTTTTAGCCTATTCTAAAGAAAGCAGTCTGTGTGTTCCCTTTACATAGGCACCAGCCTGTGATATGATACCCTTCTGGAGGCTCCCCTAGTGCAGGTAAGAAGAGGAGAAGACTCTACCAGGGCCTTGAGTGCACTGTGACAGGTCTTGACAGTCCTGAGTGAAGTCCTCTGCCACTTCCACCCAAACCCTCTGCCCACAGGCCCAAGGGCTCAGCTTAACCTATGTCTGTGTTCTCACTGCTTGCCTGAGCTGCAGCACCAGGCTGGGGGAGAACTGGGCTTACCCAGGCTGGGATGTACCTGACTCAGGTTATCCCTGCCAGCCCTGATCCTGACCTGTGGATTGCCATCATGGCTTGGTCTTGGACCTGCTTTGTCAGCAGATATGTACCTGATGATCTGGCCTCTGGTTGCCCACTCTGGGGCCATAGGGCTGGGCCCTGTCACCCGTGACTGTGCTTGGCCACCTGTCCCACAGACCTGTGTTGTGGTGCTACATCCAGTAGACCTCCGAAACTCTAGAAAACATACAACAAAAAGCTGCATTTTTCAATCAAAGTGTTTAAAAAGTGCAGTTTCATCAACTTGGGGATTCTTTGATTTTTAGGAACCACCATGTGCCACCTGCTCCTCTCATAAGTGTAATGAGCTGGAGCAGCTTGCTGATTTTCCCAGAGACTAAATATTCCTTTGTCTGATGTGAAGCTTTCATACAAATTCTGAAGAAAGATTTCTCTCTCTCCAAAGAGCAGCTTGGAGGAGGCAACAATCTTCAATTATAACACAAGCTTGTCTTCAGGTTAATTACATGTATTTCACTGTGTTCCCAGGAAGAACACACAGAAGAAAAACACCTTTAAAGAAAAGCCATGTAGTGGCATGTGGTAGCCTATTTCTCCAGCATGTATGATGTGTGTCAGCTTAGGGGCAGGCTGTGCTTTGAAACATTAAATAAAAAAATTATTAAATAAAAAATTAACTTTCACTTCAGGGCTTACCATTGCACCTTTGCCTGTATTCAATATTTGGTAAGTTGAGGGTGGTGACCAGGACATCCTATGAACTACTGCAGCATCAGATGTCCTAAATATGGCACTCTTAGTACAATCTGTATTCAAAGGACTAAGATAGCTTTCAGCACTGTATAAAAGAAAAGGTTACATCTTTGTTTAAAGTTTCTCCGGTCCACAAATACTATATTTTGTCAGCATACACTTCATCAATATGCATATCCTTCTACAGAAGAAATCCTTGTGAGGACATTTTGTCCATATGTACCTTGTTGAAGGATTACTCAGTCAAAAACCTAATGTCACTTTTATGCTCAATAAAATAATGTTTTCTAAGATGCTTAAAATTGCAGAAAGAAACATCTAATTACAGTCTTTGCTATATTAATGTAACAATCCAAAACAGTACTGCCTCTGCTGGAAGGTGGGTTTTTCATTTTAGGTTTGTGCAGTTCATAAAGCACTCTTAAAAGCCTTTTTTTGTGTGCGTGCTTAAAGGAACTTTACTGATATGGTTGACAGATTATAGTTAAGCTTCTACCAGTGAAAGAGTCCATATCTTATATGCAAGTACAATGCACTTATATCCCAGTTACACTAAATTTACTCATAGATTTTAAATTTTCTCCCATGCCTCTGATTATCCAAGTTATTGAGTAGTTAAAACTGAACTGCACTGTTCTAACAATAACGGAGTATTATATTTCTAGTCCAAGACAGAACTTGTGAACAAGAGGATCTTTGAATGAAGAAGTTAATGAGGAATGTATGTCAAATCCAAAATCGCTCAGTCAATAAACCTGTGAAGTACAGTTTGGGTATTTATTCCATTGTGTTTAGTCAGTTCCTTTGGTGTGTAAAACAGGAAATCAGTGTGACATGCCTAAACAGAATATTAGAGTATAACTCATGAAGATCTGGTTTTTTAACCATATAGGAAGTGAGCTTTCTTCTCCTGCAGGTATGATCATTAAGAGCCATTCTTACTCCATTTTTGTTAGAAATCAGAAAGTGTAGTTATCAGCTGAAGATTACATAAAAAAATCTCAGTATATTAGTCCCCTTTTAAATAGGCACATGCCACTGCTCTGGCTTAAGATGGCATATTGATGCATGAATTATAAGGAAGAAGATTTATATATAACCAATCCTATCTGTACATACTGAATTTGATTCTTCTGTTAAGAATATCTGAGTCACTCAAGTAGATGTATTTGATGGGCACATGATCTAATTGTGTTACTGCTAAACCTGAAACAGTTGCTATTAAAAGCAAATTAGCAAGAGACCTTTGGATAATTCTACCACTCAAATCAGTCTCAGTCAATTAGCTATCTTAATAAATAACAGTTCCCTAAAATGACACAGGAAAAAGAGACTAAATAAATATGCAAAAAACCCTATAAGGTGAAAAATTTAACTATTTTCCAAAGGTCAGGAAGGAAGACAGGATCTAAATTAGATTAAAGGTTTGATTTTTCTACTCTTTTGTCTGTGTTCAGGCATATTAAAACAACAACAACAAAAAAATAATTGTGATCTCAGGCCCTATCTGTATAAAAAATTCAGTATAGTTGCATGTAATGAGAGTCAGGACGGTAGGCTAGAGCAAACAGTTTGGTCAGAAGCAAGTGCCAGATAATCAGAGGCTTTTGGTTTTTTGTGGCCCTGTAGCTGTCTTGACTATGTCATGAAAGTGAGAATTGATGCTCTATACAGGAATAGTTGCCTTCCTCACAGCATTAGTGCTTCCTTAGGCAGAGAATGCATGTTACTCTATCACCTCCATTTATATATAGCTGATCTCTCTGTCCCCTGCATTGATTTTGCCTATGTTGTCCCAACAATTTGAATCATGTAATTTTGTATAGATCTTGAATCCAACCCAACCAACAGGTTGGTAATGGAGCAAACTGACTATACATTCCATTGCTCTAGAGCATGTCTGTATTCTAAGCAAGTCTTCCGGGAGATATGATGCTGTATATACATATACTTGTACTATTTTTTTGTAGGGGAAGATATGTAGAATAAATTGAACTTGAAATAACAATCCAGCCTGTGAAAAAAAAAATTAAATTAGAGGTAAAGAAAAATATACCTTGCAATCATGCAACAGTGATAGAGTTGATGGTACTGTATGGTACAGATTCTTATGATTTGGAATTGAATCCATAGAAAGTTCCCTCATATGCAGAGGAAAAACAACACTTTGCCCAGTGTTGCTCCTGAATAATGCATTTCATAGTTCCGTTTTAAAAATCTACATTTAAAATATTGACTTGGCTGACAAAATATGCCCATCTTAGAGTGACTACATTTCAGCAAAAGAAAGCTTTGTAAGTAGATACTAAGGAGGGACATCATCTTATAAATCACTGCACATATGGTTACTGGCACTGGCAATATATAGGGGATTAACTCATTTGATAACCCAATTCAGCTTCTGTTAAACACAACAGAAACTCCTACCGTTTAACATAGAAACAGAACCAAACTCTTAATATGCTCAGGAATTAATAGCACTGTGCTCTACAAATTATAATCCTACATCCATTTCTTCATAGCTGACCATATTTCACACTTTAACACTGCGATTAAATACATTCAAATAAATCAAAATATTTCTAACAAAATAGTCGCAAACTTATAGTGAGTGGTCTTTTCATCTGAATATATAATTGTTTACCCTCATTTATCACACATAAGTGCCCAGCCTTTGGCCATAACAGTTTTTCTACACATGTAGAATATTATTCATAATGTATTTTTCATTCACAATACGACACAAACAAGATCTATATAAAATAAAGGTTTGATTTTATACACCTTTATTACAGCTGGTTGAAATCTATAAAGACCTACTTATTAAAAAGTCTTCAATAGATTCTATGAAAAGAAGTTAAATTTATGATGTTTAGTATTACACATTATACAGTTCCTTTATTTTTTTGCTCACTTGATCGTGCTGTGAAAAAATCATGAATATTTAGCTATTAAATGAAATGCAAAATTTCCATTACCATTTTATTGAAAACTTGACATCTTAAAATACCATACATACCATTAGTATTCTAGTGCATTGTCACCTTATTGAAAAATGCTGTTAAAAAACAATACCACCATTCAGAGAAAAAAAAATTGTCCGCCCAAGGCTATTAACTATAGTTCTACACATACATTAGTGACAAATAAGTGAAGCAGCCAATGCTCACAAAAGATGTCACTAAAATGCTAGGAAACAACTGTAACCATAGAAACCATCTCACACTGCAATCTGAACATCTTTTGTCAGTGTTTGACTAGAAATGAGATGCTTAAAATCATTAGGCTATCAAAAAATCTGAAGTCTCTTCATTGAGATTTACATATTTAAATATTTTGAAACCTGCAAAAACTTCAACATGATACTTTCATAAAATATTGTTTCAGCTCCTAGCCCTCAACTATCACTTTTGATATAATAACAAGGATTATAGAGACAATTACTCCCTCCCCCAAAGTCTCACCACCAGACCCTATCTTTACTGTATATACACTAGAAGAAGAAAACCTAGGCATTAAAAAAACCAAACAACCCACCATAAAAAAATGAGTAGAGAAGTAAGCACAATTTACTCAACTCCCCTTAACAAGAATATTCAGGGACATGGCATTGACTCTCTTATCTCTTACTGCTTTGATTTTGTTTTAAATGCCTTCATAGGTACTATGTACCCTACTGACAGGATCAGTGATATTGTATAACCTTTATGACATTAGGTACAAAATTTTCTACAGTCAACAAAATGCTTGAATGAGAAATTTTCTCAACTGACTTTTATAAGGTTGAGAACTTTTGAAGATTAAGTATCTCTCCTTTAAGCCATTAAGTATCTCTCCTTAATGGCTTATTATTAACTGTAACTAATAAAAATGGCCTGTACAACTTCTGGCTCACAGAAAAATAGTACAGCCCAACCTTTCTGTACAGTGACCAATCCTGTTCTGCAGGGCTGGAGGATATCTAGGAAGGCAACCTCAGGTCTTTTTTCAATAGGACTCAAAGTTACAGTAAATATCTGATAGTCTGAAAATCTATTATAACATAGCAAAACAAGAGCATAAATGGTGATATGTCCTTTAATACAACAAATTTCATTGGTACAGAGAACAGCTAATAACAGACATGCTATTGTTTGCAAGGCAGGCTTGCTGATATTTAATAGAAAAAACATTTACAATTCTGTATGTTCATTAGTTTACCATTTATGAACTATGAAATTTTTGAGATACAGAATAAAGACATTTTTAATGGAAAAGGCAAGGGCTGGAACAGCTTGAATAGTTTCCTTCCATATCTTTTCCATAGGTCCTGAATTTTCAGGCATGTATGGGCAGTACCACTTAACCAAGTCTCTGTTACATAATATATTGCTCAGTTTCTGTATTTCATTTATCATGGTTTTAAGAAAAGTTCAATGTTCTTATTGAAAGGCTGCGAGCTAGTCCTTCAAAGCATTGTTTGCCAGTGTATCGTGATTTAACTCTTGTAAAGGAATGTGAAGAATTCCAAATTCCCCCACTTCCCACCACCCCCATCCTTTGGTGGTGGAAAAGGTCAGACTTTGAGGCCACCAATCTCATGCTTTCCCAAGTACTATAAAACACACTAGAACTAGTAAAGATGTCTTTCTTATGATTGGCAAACAAGATAGTCCAATTTGAAAACTAGGAATCTGCTATTTTTATCAGTAGACTAGACTGCGAGTCAAAATATGCAAAAGAGGAAGGAATTAAGAAATACATTCATATAAGTCTTTACAAAGTGTTTTTATTATGTGTGCTTTACCAGTGAGCTTCACAGAGTTAAATAGAAGAGAACAGATATATTATAAATGCTATCATTCTGTAATTAGTGATCAATTGATTTAAGATACACTTGAGGAAGATTGTGTGTACATAGAGATTGTGCTGCAGAAGCTGAAAGAAATAACAGGAACAGAAAATTAAAGATGATTTTTCCTCGAAAGGACTAAAATAAACATAAGCACAAAGGTAAAAACCATTTCTTTATAGGTTTATTGAAAAAGAATGGCTCACGGTATTTTAAAGATGATGAAGGAATCCTTTTGGATGAAGTATTCTATGCAACTACCCAATCATTTTTGTCTAAAGTTATAATGAATTTTAATTTCTGAACCCAAGCTCATCCTACATCACGTCCACATGTGTATTTGAAGTACATGTTAACACTTTGTTGCCTGTAGTTCATTGTCTTTCTGTTGCAAAATATGTTCTAATATTAATATCTTAAAGAAGACAAGAAATGGGAAAAAATTATGAGCAAGGATCAAATCTATTCTTATAGTTTACTGTTCTAACAGTCTTTACCAGTTTTGGTATTCTGATGATGAAATAACAAAATCTTAATTTCACCAAATCACATTCAAAATATCTCTTTTGGATGCCTGACTCATTTATCAAACATATTTTCATACTTGATAGGTTTTATGGAAAGATTATGGAAGTAGGAACCATTTGCCTTATCCTCATTAGTAAGTCTTGGTTTACTATTATGAATATAAAAGGATATGATAGGTTCTGTACAAAAATAACACATATCATTATATAAATACATAGATAACACAGCTATAACATTATTAACATATTATTAACAAATACATCAGCTTATACAATGTTGCAAAAAAATATGAAAAATTACCACCTTCAAAAACCTTAGCATTACAGGGTTATCAACATACCCAAAACTGGAAGTTAGGCAGTCCTACCTCCATTGCTTATGGCAAAATCTACATTAATTCTGTTATTTTCAACTAACTCAAAATTTTTCTTTCCTGAAAAAATTGACAGAAAATTATGGAAGAGCAGCTCTACTCGAAAGGTAGAAAAGTCATAGTCTGATTCACAGATGTATACTATTACTTAAAGTCATATCTGATAGGAATCCAAAGGAAAATAAAAACATATTTAAACAATCTCTATATTTGTCAGGACTTTATTTTTGCAGCTAAGTGAAAGGTATTTATTGACTATACTGATTTGTTTTACTAGAAAGTACAATGTTCAAAACTGAAACTCTGAGATACGAAATTAATTGAGCTTCCTTCATTTTTGACCTATCTTGACTCATACTACGTCATCTCTACTAAGACTTTTCATCAAACTGAATTCCATATTCAGGAAATCACTTAAGAAAGAGGTAATAGGTGTGGGATTTTTTTCTTAAATTTCTGGTCATTACAGTCAAGTATTTTTCCATGAGTATTAGGTATAATACTCAGTATCTCTTAGCTCCTACAACTTCCTTTGTTGACTGCAAAGTGCAACAGTTTAGAATTCTCTCACAGTTCTGGATCACAGCACATTTTGGACTAGTAATGTAATAACATGCACCTTTTCTGATGTAATAAGTGCAGTGATTTTCTTATTTGTTTTCAGGTACTGCCTAATACTTTATTTGCTAAGTTATTCAATAATTGGTCTTGACTTCACTGTGTTAGATGACTGCTTTTCTCTTTGTTCTTTCTACTGGCAGAAACTAAAATCTGCTGAGCAACCTAGTGTAAACATGAAGTGGCTTAATGTTGTGGGCTGACCTTGGCTGGATGCCAGGTGCCTACCAAGCCACTCTGTCACTCCCCTTCTCATCTGGGCAGGACAGACAAAATAAAATGGAAGAAAACTCGTAGGTTGAGATAAGCATACTTAGGATACTAAAGCAAAAGTGAAAGATTGTGTGGGTACAAACTAAGAAGAAAAAAAATAAATTATTCTCTACTTCCCATCAGCAAGCTGTGTTCTGCCTGGAAGCAGAGCTTCAGCATGTATAGTGGTTCAGCATGACCAGAGTGGTTGCTCTGAAAGGAAAACATGGTAAATAGTGAATATCCCTCCTTTCTTCTCCTTTCCTTAGGTTTTATATCTGAGCTGATATCATATGGCATAAAATACTCCTTTGGTCCATTTGGGCAGCTCTCCTAGTTGTTTCCCCTCCCAGGATCTTGCCCACGCTCAGCCTATTGATGGGGGCTGGAATGCTGGAAAGGCACTCAGTGCTGAGTGAGCACTACTCAGCAGTAGCCAAAACACTGGTGTGCTATCAAACCCTTTCTTGCTATCGATGCAAAGCACAGCACTGTGAGGGCTGCTGTGATGAACTTCATCTCTGCCAGAGCCAGTACACTCGGTGAGGGTAACTTGGATCTTTCCTAAGTACAAAAGTCTCATCCGAAAAAGAATTAAGTGAATTCACAAAGGTTCATAAACAAATACTAATTAAAACAGACAGGGATGTACTTACTAGCAGTCCCCAAAACAACCGTGGGTACTGGGAAGGGGCTGGACTGCAGGACATGGCCAGGCTCACTTACTTCCAGTAAAGATCATCTCCTATTGCTGTTGTCAGAGACAGATGGCCAAACTTTCTAGTCCAACCCCAGCAGGGTATGGCTTGGTTTTGTATCTTAATGAATTGGAGGCCTCCTGTCTTGGATTATGAGGTTCACTTCAAAGTCCATTTTTTTATTTATTTGCTTATTCAAGTTTGGCTAAGACAGAAACATTAGCAAGAATGCCATGGGCATATTGGATTCACTCAGGCATCTGTAATGCCTTATTTACTTTGTTTATACACTTGACTATTCAGTAACCTAAATGATAACTCAGAAAACTGATCAATGGCATTGCCTCCTAGTTGTATATGCTATATACCCACAACCGTCAAACAATATGTGGATTTCTATTCATATAAATATTTCACATTTCAAAATTCTCCAGCAAAATGTAACAGTAGGATTTTTTCAGCAAAATTGATGCTAGCATACCTAATATTTTAATATAAAGGCATATTGTTCAGAGGTCAGTTTCTTAAATTTCTTGCTTTTTTCATAGCTTTGATTTGAAAAAATTAGATCATAAACTTATACTATCTCAATGCTTTTATGTTTATATTTGCAATAAATAGCTATTTCCCATATTTCTGTATGAACATAAAATGAAACACTGTACATAAAGATTAATGTCATCTTGATGGATTATCTATATAGTAACATTTTAGGTCTTCTGTGCATACTCATAATTGTTTGATGTTTTGGGCTTCACACTTCATATGCACTTGTATAATTAAATTGCAGCTTTATCATATGTCAGACAACTACACTGATTTGAAGCAGTGTTTTCCAATCTTTGGTGGTGGGCACATCTCCACATTCACAATCATGAGCCATACTTGTAGACACAGTAAACGGTAAGAACACATATACCCCAATTTTCTATGATAGGAAACTTATAGAAATGCTTTCTGATGTGCAGTAAAGGTTGTTACAATTTCTCTGTCAATATTTTTAATTCCTGTTACTGTTCTGCTCTATCCTACCACACTTACACTTCAAGATTTTTTTTCTTGATTAGGATAGAATGTCATTATCCAGATACCAAACATTTCAGACATGTACTATTATCTTCAAAGTAGGAAGGGAAGACTTTGAGTAAAATTCCAGTCCAATCAATATTAGTATAAAAATTGTATTACTATAAAAATGCCACACTTGTCTTCATCAGATTTGCTCATATCAAAAAGTGTGTTATGTCTATGTTTCTTGTACCTGTTAAACAGACTTCTGATATTAGAGTCATTAACGGTATTTCCACCTCATGCTTTGGTTTCATAAATACTTAAACCAGAAAAAAATTGTTACAGGATATGACTAGCCAATATAATATTTTTTCTATAACCAAACACTAAAAGGATGCATATGACTAAGATATAAAATGGCCATATAATAATTTATTTGCAGCATACATTCATTTAGAATTTTATTATCAGTCTAATTTATTATGCAAGATGTTTTGTACAGCAAGTTAAGATAAAAAAAAAAACAAACAAAAAAGCAGGGAAAATAAATTATTTTTGTTCCCATAAGCAGTAAGTGATGCTCCTTTTTGTGCAGAACAACAACATTGTTACTGCCAAGTTAATCATGAAGATTTTGAGGACTCTGATTTTTGCAACCATAAATGTGAATTACTACACCTAAATGAAACATTATCATTATCCTGGTTCAGCATAATAATGAAAACTTGTTCTTACCAAGACAAAACTGGTCTTTAGAAAATGAAAACCAACAGAAGAGAAAACAATTTTCTCCTGAACTTTAATGACACATGATGAACTAATACAGTTAAAGATGCATATCAAATCATTCACATAGCCAGACATTAGTCTTTGTAGAAATAACCTATATTACAAGTAAAAAAACTTCACACAGTGCATGGAATAAGCAAATTACCTTTTTTACCAAGCAGTTCTTGAAACATAAACATCAACCACAAATTGCAGAAAGGTGACTGTAGATATGAAGTAGGGAGTTTGGCTGCACTGAATATCCACCTTCTAAGCCTTCTCACATTTAATATTTTTTTTGTTGGCACCCAACAGTTGAGTTAAGCAAAGTCCAAAATCATGTTCTTATCCCTAATTTAAAAAATTGATCTAGTTATTGGGGTGATGGAAATTGTAAGATTTACAATTTTTTCAAGTTTTCATATGCTACCCTTAGTGTAATAACTCCACTAACAAAAAATTAACAAAAAAAGACCATGCTTAATCACTTCATGTAACCACAGGTACATCCTAACTATCTTAATAGTGACAATTTCTGATTTGAAACCCACAGTGTTTGTAAATATCCATTATTTATATCTTCACAGTCTATCAAGTAACTTTACACCTAGCATTTGTACTTCTTGAGTACAACTACCAGTGTAACACTAAATAGGCTAAAATATTTATATAATACTTCATTATTAAAAATCCTTTGTCAAGACAATTATTTTGATATTCATGCTTGTAAAGAGATTGAATTTTCATAGTGGATCACCAGACTGCCTGCCAGGTCATCTGAGTGGCTAACATCAGTAGAATCAAACTAGAGAACATGAAGCTGGCATTCCAGAGCTCAGCAATGCAATGTATTCCTTACATACAGAAAGTGTTCATTATTTTATTCTTAATGACATAGGATTGCCTTCTAATATGGAAATTACATTCAGTATGCTACTGGGTAGACAATGATATTTTATAGAATTTATAAATATTAGTCTTGTTAATTCAGTTTCAGGAGTTGTCTATTGTCAAGTTCATAATAATGGATTCAAAGCCTGACTACAAATATAAGCAAAAATACTAAAGCACAAGAGTATTATCTCAGTATTTCACGGAAAAATTATTTTCACTGAGTTCTTTTGATCACATGCAATCAGATAAAAAGATTCAATCTGGAATAAGTTTGATTTTGCAGTGGCATATTGTAATCTCTTCCAAACACCACAAAAAGCAGCCTGTTTCACATTAGATTTCAATATACTTTCACTTTTGTGGTAAATCAGGAGCAGGCCTACCTATAATATCTTATATAAGCAATTCAGGGCTAGAGTCTGGCACTCTCATGTGATCATCCACATTGTTTAACTGTACATTGTGTTTTTGGCCTGGATCAGCTGGCATTCTTATTGTCAGGAGCAGGCATGGTGCATGATCTGGTGTAGGGATAGGTACGATTTTGGAAGAATTTGTGATGGAAAGCTTGAACTTCATTTTGCTTAGGAAGACTGCAAAACGCCTTCTCAAATGGGTTAGATTAATTTTTTTTTCCTTCCTTCAGCATTTCAGAGAAAGTTGCAGGGAGAACCTGTGAGCAAGCTCTCTGTCTCCCTGGTGCACAGAGAGAGAACATGTTTGCACACATGTACAAGGCCAGAGAGGGTGGGGGAGGAGAGAGAGAAGGTACAAAAAGCCTTGGAGAAGGGAGGACATTGCTTTTTTCCCCTGGGTGGTCTGATGTATGCAGCATCGTTAAGAAGTCATCCTTGCATCTGGAATAAACTTTTTTTAATCCCTCCACTGCCTTGGCATTCTTGGGAAGAATACCTATGTTATACCTTACATCTGGGCAGGGAACTGCTCTCAGGAGACTTCCATAGGGACAGCAGAAGTGATCTGCCCATACCGTGCAGTGGGAGAAGAAGGGTTTCATTAGCACTGGGCATTAGCAACACTTCCATATTGCCACTAAAAATGATGGAGAATCATTGCCAAACTGACTAAACTGAACTACACCTTCAACAAGAGAGACATTTCTAACAAAACATTTTAAATGTTTTGTACAGTTACTTCATCTGAAATATACAAAATAAAGTGCTGCCAGGTTTAAACCTTAAACTTGGTCTATGATATTTCAGTAATGAATGCTACTCATCTACAGAAAAGATAGTACAATATAGCAATTTTTTTCTGCCATTATTTTATGTGAAAACAAACTGGTCAGCTCAGAATTCCTTCACTAAAATTTTCACCCCAAGGGCCTGAGAATAGTTTTTCTCTTGGGCTACGCCAATCCTTGAGATTGTCATCAGTCTTAGAAAAGTGGCAATTCCTTCCTCCATGACAAAAGTCTAATAAAAGTCCCAAAACACTGGAATTAGTAACTTCATGAAAGTTCTGGAAAAAGAAGAGAAGGAAAGAGGACAGACAGAAAATGGTATTGTTCTCTGAGGCTGTGATAACTTCTAGAGCTACTATTTCCATTATTTCCACAGTCCAAGATTTCTTAGGGGACAAATTCATACTTAGGTGAACCTTCTCACTGGCAAAGGTACAGTCCTTCATTTTCATTTCATTCTAAAAGTCTTATATAAACCAGAGGGGCTTATAAAATAAAGATCAGAACTTTGAAATTTTAGTCTTTCAATTACTTTAGTGATTTATGGACTGCTCCTTAAATCTCTTCATGCACTGATATACTTCAAAGCTTCTCATTTACTGCTGTACAGCCACTTTCTTCTATGAGCCATTCCCTCATTTTTATTATATTAAAAATGGTTCCATAGACACTAGGTCTGTGTTGAAATGTCTCCTAAACAGGAAGAACTGAAATTAGGTTTTCAGTTTCTCATTTTTGGTGAAGATTTTAACCAGTAGTCTGCTAGGAAAAATAAAGCTCTTTGATGCGGTGTGCTCTGAATAGCTAAATGCCCTGTGCCCCCAAACAAAACAAAAGTACCTGATTTATTAATTTATTTGAAAAGATTTAAATGTTGCACTGATTGGGGACCTCAGGATTTGAGTGACCTTTTGTGTGTCTGTGTGTTCAGCAGAATATATGGAATTTAGGTAATTCAAGGATGATGAAGCAATAAGTTAGTTTTCTGAATCTTTCAGTGATGTTTAAATGTTGGACCTGCTGTTTAATAAATGTATTTGGGAAATCTCAACCTATTTGTGAAATGCCATCCTAAATGTTTTTACTATAAGCATAATTTGAAGGAACTCATGGCTGAGCGCCAGGAAGTTCACAGAATGGTATTTTCAAAAACAGTGAGGCATAATGAAAAATAGACTGCTGCAGATTTCAGTGTCTGATAGAGACCTTCAAATTGCACCACAATGTGATTTTAGAATATGCTTGAATTAATTATTTTGTTCTTGTTGCTCTGGATCAAACCCTTCTGCCACCAGTTTAAAAAGTAGTTTCTCAAATTGAAATCTAATTCCATCATTAGGGGACAGATTGTTCTAAGAAGCTGGATTAGAGCAGCATCAGCATGAATTTCAAAAACTTTCATGGAGCTATAAATATGATGTGCAATATTTTGCAATATCTAATGTGTTTTGGTCTAATGTTGAACACGCCCCATTGTTAAAACCAGCTGTGTTCTTTCACTTTTCATTTCTATAAAGCTATGATAAAGGCTGTCAAAGCAAACCCTGCAGCACCAGCCTTTCTTGATAAAAGTTCTGTGTACACAGTACATAGTAATCTCAAGATGGAACTTTGTTTCAAACCAGAACAAAATCTTCAGCTAATTATAAGTGAACTATATTAAGCACAAAAGGCAATTTCAATTTACTGAACAAAGTTGCATTTTACTCTTTCCTTTCAAAATGCATTTGTCGAGGTTTCTGGAACTAATTGAAAATTCATTTTGCTTAATTTTCTAAGGTTATTTCTTTTATTGCTTTTTAGTAGCCTGTGTAATACTGTAACATCTAAATCCCCCCCAAGAAGATTAGTGGGGCTTTTTTTGTGTGTGCTAATTTGTATTTAAAGCTTTAGAATATGAAATGAATTATTCTTTTCATTCCTTACATCACATTAGTGCAGCAATCACTAAACTAACGCTCTTATTATGAACACATTCAAAGCACTTGGAGGAAAATTGCCAACAGAAGTAATGCATAAAAACAGGTCTGCTGTTTAAACAGAAGAGGATTAAAAATAAAATTGTAGTTTATAGGTGACTGGTTTAAGGAAAAAAATAATTGTGCACTTTTATTTGTTTTGACTTTTCTGTATATGATAAAAAGAAAACCTGAGGATTTTTTTTTTTTAATTTTTCATTCTTCTAGCTATTTTTTCAGCAGTTTTTTATAGAAATATTATGGAATTGTCTTTTTTCCTGAAAGCTTTATGACTGGTGGATAATTCTCACATCCCTTTGGAATACCTCCTTGAAGAGCATTTGAGTGGCTATTTTTTTGTCTCAAATGTGTCAACAGTAAATTCTATGAGCCATAATTCAGTTCAGACTTAGATCTGGTAGAACTGATCATGTCAAGAAGAAGATAAGTAGGAAGATATGTAACTAAATGGGAGATTACCACACTGAAAGGGTACTCATATAACACAGCAGCTGGGGTAGGAGTAGGACCCCACTAGAGAGCCTAGGAATGAATCCAATGACATGCTGAAGGAGTTACTTAACTCTTTACAGAAACTGTAGGATGTCACATGGCTTTCTTCTTGGATGCAGGAACTAACTTACCAGCCACCCAGCATTGCATGAAGTGACATAAGTCCAGGATGTAAGCAGGGCTTTTTACTTGTCTCTTGAGTCTAGGGCTGTGTTCTTTATATTCCCTGGTTGGTTTACTGTGGGTAAGAGCAGATCTAATCCAACGACAAGCTATCTGCTGCCCAGGTATAGGCAGTAGTGCTGATGATTAATTCAAAGTTCCAGACATTTCCTCTTGCCTCTCAGATCAAAAGAAAATTTGGGAAGAAACATTTTGGAAACCAAGTTAGGAAAAAAGTAATAAGATTGGAAAGCAAAGGAAATTTATTTTAAATGCATCACATCATCATTGCAGTTTCATCTGCCTACTCTGGGGTCTGCAATGCTTCTAAAAAAATAGGCTTACTGTCAGTGAGGACTTTTTGAACAGAATTCAGAGGTTGGCAGAAGTGACTCAGAGACAGCTCAAGACTTCTCAGCAGTGGTAACTGATTTTAGTTCCCTAATGCTAAAGATAAAACTATACTTCTGAGGCTGTAAGATAGGATGAGAGACAGAGAGTAGTGATTTGTCTTTCTAGTGTTAAAGAACTAGAAAAGATGTTTGGTTTTAATGATTACTTCAGCTTCAGGGGCTGATGAACAGCTATGTTGACATTATCTGAATGTACAGGTAGGAGGCAGAGATCAGTAGGCTGGTTTGCTACTTTTGGCAAAGAAGTAGAATGTGAAACCTGCTATTTGAACCAACTTGGTGTTCTAGGCAAATCTGAAATACCTAAACGTAGCTCTGATTTGGCATCTCCAGTACACTGTTGAAAGACATCAATTGTGTGAGGAAAGAAAGGAAATGAGTAAGAATTAGGCAGAACCCAGGGCATGTAGGGACCAGCTGCCCTCCTGCAAATGGTTTTCAGTCTTCATATCAGTTGCTTAATGGTTATTGGTCTTTCTTTAATTCATATGATGTATATAGTTAGAAAAAAGACAAATGATGTAATCTTTATCAAGGTATATTAAGAGAAAACTCTAGATCTGAGATGCATGGAACTGAGACCCAGAACACAAATTAAACATAGGAACCTGTGGTTAATCTTATCACAGTGTACTCCAGACTTGCTAATAGGTGGCTCTTTCTATGTCTGGTGGATTTTGAGGAATCAATGTCCTACGACACAGGACTTTCAATCCATTACGAACCCATAAGGTGTTAGGACACTTAACACACTCTCGACCTGTTATGGAAGATTAGGACCATAACAAGGTAATTGCAGTGTTCAGAAGTTACCAAACCAACTCTTCTCCATTGGTTTGATGGTTAGCAAGGGCCATATGAATATAGGCTGATGTATCACTTTTGTTCCCCCTGAAACTTATTATTGGGTAAATGTTGCAAGTGTTGCATACCGGTCATATGTTACTCATTTGATTTGGTCATGAATAAGACCTGGTGGCATGTGTTTTACAAAGTGTCATATTTAGTCCTGTTCCTGCCAACTCATTCCTTCAATTTCAGTGTGTGAACTTACAGGTGTATAGGTCAGTGCTTTTCTGATCAGGTTATCATTTTCCATTTTCATTTCAGTGTTTCAGTGGCATAGCACAATGCTGAAAGGGGCTGAGTCTGGCAAGCTGGGAGTCACAGGTAACCTGACCTTCACAGCTACCTGTTTGCAGGCAAACCTGAGACCAGCAAGCATGATATTTTTCAGCTGTATTTCTGGCTATCAGAGATGCATCAGGAAAAGGAGGATTTTCCATCTTCCTTCAGAATAAGGAAAAAAAAAAAGAGACTAGCTCAGGTGAATCCTGTCTTTGATAGAGTGAGATATAATCTTAGAGTCATGACCCTGGAAGTAGAATTAGATAGAAAAATAATAGCTGGGTGTATATAGGTTCTTCTGTTGTCTTGTACCAGGCAAGAGCACCTTCTAGAGCATTCTGTGACAGATGGTTTCGAAAGACATCTTTACTATGTCAGGCTGATGAAGATGATGAGGATGAGTCTGAACAGTAGCACTCCTTTCTCTATTAATTTAATGTGGTTTTACTTTGACATTTAGGTTGAAGCAAGCAGGAAAACCAGAAAGTGCTCTCAGATATGTCAGAAAGGGCATTTTTCATTTCTACAAGCATTTACAAGTAAAGCAGTGTGTCTAGAGATGAATAAGACGTTAGCAAGCATGGACATTACTGAGAAGGAATGTTTACTAAAAGCCAGATCCAATTTTCTATGTGACAACAGCCAGAGAACCCTTTGGTTATTCAGTCAACTGGAGCTTTTGTGGTTCTCTGTGCAGTTTGACACAATCTTTTCGTGTATGGCATGTATGGCATGACAGCAAAACAGGGACCCAGTGCCACTTAGAGGATGACAGATTCAGTAATTGCTCACAGAGGCAGTGACGACCTGCTTAGAGACGGAAGAGTTAATGAAGGGGAGCCAGTATGTGTGTCAAAGGTATTAAAGTTACGTAAGTCTGATCTTTAGATGTTCCAGACTGTGGTACAGGTAGATGTCTCCACATTTAGGGATGGCATGCCATGTTACACACCTCTAGGAATTGGTTGCATTTATCCTGTTGAGCTGGTTAGCCCACCTAAGCTTTGCTTGGGATGAACAGGAATTTAGAATAGGTACTAGAACAATATAGGAAAAATTTTTAGTTGAAGCTGTCAAGCTGAATAAGAAAACATTTTTAAAAGACTTTTTAAAGATCCTTACAATTTAATTCAACTCTGCAATGATTTTTATAAATGTCTAACAAACAGTTGAAAGAAAAATCTTTTTTTGGTTGCATTTTTCACATTCCCTGATCCTGAAAGAAGGGATCATAGTTTGTTTCTGTTGAAAGAATGCTATAGTCTCTTCCTTATTCAGTGCAATAATTTATTTAAAAGAAAAAAATGCAATTTAGGTTACACTTCACAGCAGCAAGAGCTGGTATTTAAAACCCAAGGTCTCTAAACCCCATGGCCCTAAAAGTAATTTAATGTATAAAAAACCCCAGTAGACATTAGACTTCATCAACTGAAAAAAACCCAAGGATTATTTTAAAAACCAAAACATGCATAATAAACATTTCAGGTTTTCATAATGCAAAGAAGTCTTTAGGCCCTAAATTTCTCAGATTATTCTGAGTTGGAATTGTCAAGTCCAACTCCTAAGTGAACCCGCAACCTTGATGTTCTTAGCACCATGCTCTTACCAACTGAGCTAATCTTTGTTTTTCATTCTTGACAACCTGCTGGCATAGTACATTGTTAGTAGGCTTCATGGAGTTGTATTTTGAAGACTCTTTCTGGAGTTTGTCCTCATTTAAAAGATGGTGTAGGGAATGAAGATCTGCATTTTAATTTTACATCTGATTGATTTCTTAGGGAGTAGGGACACCTTAGTGTGTCTAATGCAAACCTGGCATGTGCAACACCTGAGATAGACAGGATAATCTTCTGCATCAATCTGGTAACACTTATATATGTAGTCATCATATATTTTTTAACTGTATGTGATTTTGTGATTGACTTATATCTTTTAAGTAATTTGTTTTATTTGCTTATTTTTTAATGTAAGTTCAGTTAAGGAGTACGTTCCTGCCTTATTATTTTTGAAGGAAAAACATGGAGATAGTTTAACAAAAGGCATCACATAAGACTTATAAAATCTATGGATGTCATTTCTCTTTCCTTAGGTTCTGAGAAGAAAGGTTGTCTCCCTGCAATTGTGCAGAAAAGGACAAACAGTTGTAATGCCATAGAAAAACCCTAATAGAAATGGAAGACAACATACACACACTCACACACGCACACTCTCATGAAATAACTGTTGTGATGCTCTCAACAGTAAAATTGTTATTGCTAAAAATTTATCCTTGTTTCAAAGGACACATTAGGATCAACAATCTTGCTTCTTAATACAGAACTGATGAATTTTTCTGTCTCTTAAATAGAAAACAATATTGAATTGCCTGTGGCCATAGATGCTACTGAAAATGAACTGGAAAAAGATTGGAATAGATGCCCTTCCCTGGATGCTGCATTTTTTAAATGTTTGGGAATACACTTGAATACAGTTGAGATCCATGACTCATTTGTTATATGCTTAATTTTAAGCATGAATAATTTCACTTATTATAATGGGATTATTCAAATATTTATTATAAGTGTTTTACTGGAATGGCAAAATTCATAGACTGAACTATACATGTGAAATAAAAGCAAATCTGTAATTTTTTATTTTTCTGTTTTGTTTAGTTCTACCTTTACTATCAAAGTTCCAAAACTCAAAATATTGCTTATGTTTTCTTATGTCTGCTGAAAATGGGATATTGTATTCCAAGTTCTCAACATACATTCATACATTTTTTTTAGTCTAATTATATGAATTTTTTCTTCCTAAGGAAATTCCATCTATGAGGTTGAAAATATATTCCTTTCTCCCAGGAAAGAAGCTTCATCTATATCTCTGAAGGCTCTAGTATTGTCATCTTCTTACATGTACATATTCCTTCACTTGAGAGAAAATACACATTTCATTTTCCTCTCCAGCTGTTTCACTTCTGTTCATGTCTTCTTTGAATATATAAAATATATAAGGAAAATATCATAACTGTAGCTTCCCGTTATTTGTAATCTAACTTGAGCATGATGACACATTTTATTAAGACTTCCAAATGATTGCTTAGATCTTAAAAGACATTTATATTTTTATTTAATCTGTGGAAGTCATAAATGCTAATCGTCAATTCATATACCTAATCTTTAGCCATGTTATGAAAAAATGTCTTCTTTACATAAATCTTACTTCAAATATTCCATTACATCTTTCCAAAAGGTCATAAAAGGAGGGGTATGCAAACAGTAAAGTGAGTAAATTTTAACTAAAATATATTTAAAACACCTGGGGCATTTTCATCACTTTTAAATACAGAAGGTACAATTTCTGTAAGGGAGACATGGAAAGATAAATAACTACTAGTAAAATTGTAGTTCAGGATTCAGTAAGATACAGCTTAAAACTGGAGATGCAATCGTCCATCCAGGTGAGAAAGCTCATGTTAAGGGTCACTTCACAAACTAATATGCACAGATAAATCTTTGACAAGAGAAGAAGCACACAAAACCAGTCAGGTCCACGAAGAGCAAACACAAAAAAAAAAGAAAAAAAATCTGCCAGTCATTTGTTTTGACAATAGACTTCTGCCTTTAACCTTTCACTTTACCCATTTTGATGATGATCTGCTGGATTTCCAGGTCTATATTGAATGTCCAGTATACATACGCAAAAAGGCCTTGCTATTTCTGAAGTGAATCAAATATATCCTGAAAAGGTCAAAACTAGAGCACATACACAGTAAGTTCCTCTATGACTGTGCTGATTTTTTCTCAGAATGCCTCAAATACACAGTGCGTTTACACAGCAACTTTACATATGCACACCTATGTACCTCCAGAGTTAATAAACTTGGATCCACCAATTTTTGGAGAACAGATTAATAATTTGAGCAATCTCGTATCACAGCCCTCAGTATGACCACGTCATTGTCACCCAGTAGTAATCCTGGTATGCCCTGTCTCTTCAGTGTGTTCTCTGGAGCATCACTGAATTTCTGAACAGGATAGTGGAGGTTCCCTGTGTCCTTTCTTCACTTCAGTCTGACAACTCTAAAACTTGGCACATCAAGAATCATGCCTTTGATTTTTGGCCTCCATTAGTGATGTCATGACAAAAACACAAGTAGCACCACACCTTCTTTGTAACTTGAGGCCCTATGTGCCTGATGTGGCTTCTCCCAAACGTTATATTCACAGTATGAAAACTTGGAGAGTTGTTGTGGCACCACACAGCAGTAAAACTGAATATGTGGCAATCAGCATTCCACCCCCAGTTTCATCCTAGAGCCTTCAGACAGTTTTCTGCTAAGAGACAAGGGACAAGAGCTCATTCTCCAAATACAGAGTAGGGCACCTTACTACTGAGAAACATGAAAATTAGTAAGTTTTTACATCTCAAAAGTTCTAATGTCCAGAAGTTGAAGATACAAATGGTTTTCCTGACTTATCCTTCCCATGAGATGACACTTGCATGGTGTTTAATCACAAGAAATATATTAAGTCAAATAGCCCTTGCATATAAGGCCACAGTGCTGCTAGCTGAGGGATAAAATCTGTGGGAAGGTGGCTAAGCTAATTAGCCAAATGAAAAAAGAAAATATTTAGGCTGATCATAAGAAAAGTTCCCTGACAAAATGATACACTCTCTGGTGGAGTGATTTCCTGAGGGAAATGATGGAAATGCCATCAAAAGAGAATTTTTAAACTGAGGTTGACAAAAAGAAATGTGCTTCAGGAAAAGGTCCTACATATGTCTTATGCCAAAGAAATGTGCTGAGTATTTCTCTTTTTCTTATATTTCTCTGATTCCACATAGGTTTATTCTAACTATTAGAAAAACCATTGCTTTAAATATTTAAGCTGACTATGCAAACCCAAACAAAATTTTTTCATTATTCTTAGATAATCTTTCTGTATCATCCCTGACAGAGAGAAAGAATCAGAGAATCTGTTCAAAATACTGATGGGAATTTTCTTGTAGTTTTTGTCTTAATGATACAGATTTTGTATATATAATTGACTCTTAAATTAATCTGGTTTTCTACTCTTCCAAATTAGAGTCCAGTATTCCTAGATTTCTTACTTTAACTTACTTTTTCTAAATTTAAAAAAAAAAAATTGACTCCACAAGCATCATTATTACATGGTTCCAAACTTTGAAATCTATTGTAATCAATAACAACAACTTGGTATAAAGTTCTTTTTCTCAGACAATATTCAGAGTCAAATAAGAGGCAGATAAAATATACTACAACACATGTGGCCCATCACTACAGAGGCTAAATTTTCTGTCTCAGATTGTGTTGAAAGATCTCACCAAAGAGAAGATGAACCAGAATTATTCTGATTATTCCTCTCCATCTCTCTGATGGTTTTGATGGGGTTTTTTTCTGTTTATTTGTGATTTAAAAATTATCTATGCTCTAAGGGAAATAAAAAATCCATGTCAAGTACAGGGGAGATTTCCAAGACTCTGCTTAAGTCTCCGCAGTTCATTGCTATTCTGTGAAATGAAATAGATTGTGATCTTTGGTGATGGAGGTAATTTGAGTTTTAAGAAAATTCCCATGGTTTCCCATGAACCCTGAAAAATATTATTGTAATTCTAGACTATTTTTCAGGTATGTTATTAATCTCTGCTCAATCAGTTCTGCTGCAGTCTCATGTCTGTCACAGAAAAATATCTGTTACAGAATGGTTTATAAAAATGAAAAACTTTTCATTTTGCAATGCAATATCATAGAAGCAGAATGGCAGTTTCTTTGTATTTAACAGACACTGTTTTACAAGTATGCTGAATAACAAACAAATCTCCAGAGAGCCACGTACAACATTCAGGAATACATTTGAGAGGAGGCCAAGATATGTATTTTTAGAAAATTGCTACGTAGGGAACTGGCGGCAATACTTTTTACAGACAGGATGATGCCTGACACTAACAGCCTTAATTTTGTTAAGCAAAGGAAAGGCTTATGTGTTCATGTTCCTATCAGCCTGTTCTGTATTACAGTAGTTTGTGTGTTTTAAAGAGATTTTTCTTCAGGGAATTGGCTTACTGAGTTGAGAGCGAAGAGAGGGTGGAAAGAAAATGGATCAAAATAAAGGCTCTTCACCACATGAATAATCTTCTTAGTGTGAGGTGGAATTGTGTTAATCTTGTTGAGATTTAAAAGCCTTTATATTTTACATCTTCTTCTGGGGGGTAGCAAAGTATGGGACTGAAATCCACAGTAATACTTTATGAACAGTATCAAACATGGCCAACCTACTTTGGGCTGTGGGTTAAAAATAAAAATTACTTAAACATGAATCAAGTAATATAGACTGCAATTTGATTTAGATTTGTTTATCAGAGTTATACCTAAACATTGATCATATAAAGTAAAAGTGATGTAGATAAATACCTTTTTAAAAGAATTATTTATTAATAAAATATGACTAATGAAATTTTATTTTTAAGGTTTATTTTTAGAGATAATATTAAGTAATGAAAACAGGGGAGATGAAAAAGAGAAAAAAAAGCCTCAAAAAAAGGTAAGTGACCATCTGCCTGTTCAACTTGTCCTAAATAAACTTTCTTTTATTTTTCTGTGACGACACCTAAGACCTCAAGGATAACAAGTATAAAGGTCATCCAGTCACGCTTCTGCCTAAGACAAAATACTTGTAGAATGCATGTAAAAGTATTTTTTAAAAAATAACCAAAAATATTCCAAACGTTGGTTATCGGTGTTCCCAGTTCTGTCATTTTGGAAGCCGAGGCTGCAACAGGGGCGGCGAGGAGCGGGATTTGCAGCTCCCACTAGATGTCACTGCAGGCCGCCAGTTCAGCGCCGGACTGTGACAGCTGCGAATGATACCTGTGGTTCTATGTATAAAACTGCTGCAGCTGATTGCACATCTTAGAGAAAAAAAAAACAAACCAATAAATTAAAATTAAAAAGTAATGTTATTAACAAACACTGTGTCAGGCTGCTTTCCCAAAAGCAGGTGAGAAAAATGTGCACTACCTAGAATTAAGTTGTTCATCTTTCAGAGCATCAGGCCAAGCAACTCAATATTTACTACAAGTATAGGCATGTAGATATGCTTTATTTATAATCAGAAGAATAATACTTTGCAAGCACTAAACATTAGAAAAGTTTGCACAAATTGTTAATTGGAATACTGGGAAGTGTGTGGGTAACCCGTGGTAGAGGAAAAAGGAGTTTTTTCTCTGGGAAGTAATCTCACTTTTAAAGATTAATTTGTAAATGAATAAAGAAATTAATAAATGGAGAAATATTAATATTAAAAATACTTAATTTTGCATATGGTATTCAAGCTTCCAAACTGGACAATTCAATGGCACAATTTATCTCAGTGGTCTGCACATATGACCAAAATAGTTTTGTATATGAATGTTGTTAATGAATATATACATTCATTATTTAACCAGGTGTAATGTTGTCTCAGAAGTTATTTAAATAATTATTTAGGTAGCAGACTGCACTTTTGTTACAAATACATTTATTGGATAGTGTTTCCATAAAAACAATCAAATTTAGAATTTTTCAAGTTCACATATTTATTTCAGTTGCATTCTTTCACCAAGTTACAGTACATTTGTGGAATGTGTGTATGTGTAGGATGGAGCTGCACTAGGGGTAAACAACCACGAGCACTCCATGTATGCACAGAAAGGAATCAAACAGGAGACAGCAACGTTGCATGGAATAGAGACAAAAGTTGAAGATTTTTTTCCCCTCTGAACACCTTGGGAACACTTAAAACCTCCTTACACATTTATATGCCCCAAAATATATCTGCACTAAAAGTAACCAGCGATTCTAAGGGTCATGTGCACCCATTAGGGCAGAGGGAGTGTGATGGTTCAGCCTTGGCTCCCTGCCAAATGCCTGAACTCACAGTAATAACCCCTTCCCCCTCCCTTCTTTTCTTAGGGCAAAGGAAAAACAACTATAAAAATTGAAGAGTCTGAAATCAATCTAATTATATAAAAATATGTATTTTAACATATATTACAGTTATATACAATTAAAATACTATGTACACAGCAAAGGGGATCTAAACACCCCCGAAGGGAAAGGGAAAGGGGAAAAAAGGGACAAAAATAGGATATGCAGATATACACAATCAAACTCAAGAACTAGCAAAATAACTAGCAAAACAAATCTCACCACGTCCCTCAGATAAACAAGATTGGCAGACAAGGGCAGCACTCTCTAATCTCCCATGTGGCAGACCAGTGGTCACTGCAGGCCTCAGCCTCTGGATAAGCGAGGCCAGTGCAAGGACCCACTGCTCCTGGACCTTGCCAGAAGAGAAGAGAGCAAGGTCTCTAATCTCTATCTTGTTTATACCCTGGTTTACGTAAAAATCGTATGGAATACTGGGTACATGGCCACTTCCTTGGTTATGAGCTGGTTACCAGCAAGGCCTAGACCAAAATCATCACAGGGAGATACACTAAATGTTCTAGCAGTATGACAGCAAATGTATGTATATAAAGAAAGGATATAGTGGAATAAGGGAAAGAGCAAGCTATTTAGAATTATTGCAGGTATACCTGAAAAAAATAGTAACTGGAGACACGTATATCTTTAAAGATTCATAGAATCATAGAAACATTTAGGTTTGAAAAGACCCTTATGGGTATTGAGTCCATCATTAACCCATACTAAGTCCTCCACAAAGTATGGCCCTAAGCACCGTGTCTATCCATCTTTTAAATACCTCTGTGTGTAGTGACTCCACTCCTTCCTTGGGCAGCCCATTCCAATGCTTGACAATGCTTTAGGTGAAGATATTTTCCCTAATATCCAGTTGAAACTTCCCTTGATTCAACTTGAGGTCATTTCCTCTAGCCTTATTGCTTGTTAGATGGGATACCAACATCCACCTCACTACCACCTTCTTTCAGGTAGTTGTAGTGAGAAATAAGGTCTCCCCTAAGCCTCCTTTTCTCCAGGCTAAACAACTCCAATTCTCTCAATTGCTCCTCATAAGACTGTGTACCTCATCTTTTCATGACTGAAATGTTATATAGGATTTGAGTTCTTTGAATAAAATCAGTATTTAAGATCTAGTACGATAGAGACAGATTTCTGTATCAGAATCTTATTGAAATTGTAGCAAATGGATTTCCTATCGCTAAGCAAAATAATATTAAAAGAATTGATTCAAATTACTAGTGTGTCAGCATGGTCATGTGCTTGGGGTTAAATCATGGTAATATGAAGTGTTCAAACAACAGAGTGCAATTCTTTAATATGACTTTTTCTAGATATTTATTTTCATGGAAATGCATAAGATTTAATAAAATTAAGTATTATCAAGTTGGACTTGTTTTGGAGGCAAGTAGATATTTGGTGATATATCATATCACGTGTCATTCACTGGTAATTACCATCACTTTGCCTCCTCACCCATTATGACATTTTTTACTAAAATCAATTTACAGATGACATCAGCCTAAGTAACATTAAAATGATTGCTTATAAGAATCCAGGATTATGTGCTTATGTGTGTAAATCTAAGCAAATGTTAATGAAGGGGTGTGAGGGGTGTTGTTAAGAAATAGTAATTGCCTAATATTCTACCCATGACAACTGTACATAGTACCCATTACAATTCATAGGAGCTGCACATGCATACTGAAGAGAAACAAAATAAGTAGTATTTGAATCATTTAACTTGCCTCCATACAAGAATCACCTAAATAGAGAGAAGACTATTAAATAGGGAAAAGACCATAGAATCATAGAATTTTCCAGGCTGGAAGAGACCTTTAAGACCATCATGTCCAAAAGTCAACTCAGCACTACCACTGTAACCCTTAAACCACTGAAACATACCACCCAGCAACAGATCCAGACTCCTCTTAAACACCTCCAGGGATGACTCCACCACCTTCCTGGACAACCTATTCCACTGCCTGACCACTCTAATGGTGAAAATTTTTTTCTGATGTCTAATCTTAATCTCTCCTGTCTCAGTTAAAGGCCTCTTCTTCTGGTCCTCTCACTGTAGGTATTGCAGAAGAGACTGGCCCCCACATCACTATGACCTCCTTTCAGGTAGTTGTAGAGAGTGATGAGGTCCCCCTTGAGCCTCCTCCTCTTCCTGAGACTAAACAAACCCAGCTCCCTCAGCCTGGGGCTGGGGAACACTACTAGTGACTGATGACTGGCTGCCAACTGTGTTTAGCTCCATTCACTATAACTCCCTGGGCCTGGCCATCCAGCCAGTTTTTTACCCATCAAAGATTCCACTCATCCAAGCCACTAACAGCCAGTTTTTCTAGGAGAATGCTGTGGGAGATGGTGTCAAATGCTTTGCTGAAGTGCAGATATAACACATCTACAGCCATCCCCTCATCCACCAACAGGATCGCCTTGTCACTGAAGGAGATCAGGTTGGTCAAGCAGGACCTGCCTTTCACAAATTCATGTTGGCTGGGTTTGATTCCTCGATTGTCCTGCATGTGCCATGCAATGGCATTCAGAATGTCCCTTTCTTTAACCTTGCCTAGAACCGAGATTAGGCTGAGAGGCCTGTTGTTCCCCAGACCCCTCTTGTAGATGGGCATTTCATTTGCCAATTTCCAGTCAGCTGGAACTTCTCCAGTTAACCAGGACTGAAGGTAGATGATTGAGAGCATTTTGGTGAGTTCTTTTGCCAGTCCCTCAATACTCTAGGGTGAATCCCATCAGGGCCCATAGATTTGTGCATGTCTAATTGGCATAGCAGGTCATAACTGTCTCCTCCTGGATTATGGGGGCTTCACGCATCTCTCCATCACCAACTTCCAGCTCCGGGAGCCAGGTGTCCTGAGGACAACCAGTCTTGATATTGAAGACTGAGGCAGAGAAGGCATTACGTACCTCTGCCTTTTCATCATCCCCTGTCACTACACTACCTTCTGCATTCCACAAATGATGGAGACAGCCAAATCAAGTTCTCGTTGGGCTTCAGCTGTTCTAATCTTATTTTTACACAACCTTGGGACATCCTTGTAGTCCTTCCAAATTACCTGTCCCTCCTTCTGGAGACAATAGGTTCTTTTTTTCCCCTAAGTTCTCTGTTTAACCATGCCAGTCTTTTTCTCTGGTGACTTGTCTTCCTACACATGGGGAGAGCCTTCTCCTGAATATTTGACAATTCTTTTTTAAAACATATCCAGCCTTCCTGGACTCCTTTGTCCTTCAGGACTGACTCGCAAGGTACTCTGTTCATCAGTGTCCTAAAAAGACCAAAGTCTGCCCACTAGAAGTCCAAGGTGGAAGTTCTGCTGGTGCCCCTTCTCACTTCATCCAGTATAGAAAACTCTAACATTTTGTGATTGCTATGCCCGAGACAGATGACAACCAACACCAGTCCTTCTTTGATCATAAACAACAAGTCTATCAAGGCACCTCCTCTATCAGGCTTACTTACCAGTTGTGTTGTGAAGTTGTCTTCCACACACTCCACAAACCTCCTAGACTGCTTCCCCTCTGCTGTATTGTATTTCCAGCAGACGTCTGACAAGTTGAAGTCACCAACAAGCACAGGTCCTGGTGACTGTGAGACTTCTGCCAGCTGCTTGTAGAATTCCTCATCAGTCTGTTTATCCTGGTTGGGTGGTCTATAACAGACTCTCACCTGATGTGCACCCTGCTGACCTTCTCCCCAGTCTTTACCCAGAGGCATTGTCATCGTCATTGTTGTCAATTTCAATACAATCAAAACACTCCCTAACATACAGTGTTACCCCACCGCCTCTCCTGTTTCACCTGTCTCTTCTGAAGAGCTTGTAGCCATCCATTGCAGCATTCCAGTCATGAGAGTCATGCCAGCACATTTCTGTGATAGCAACTATATCATATCTTTCCTGCTGAACAGTGGCTTCCTGCTCCTCCTGCTTGCTGCCCGTACTACATGCATTGGTGTACATCCACTTCAGCTGGCCTGCCACCCCTAGGCTCACCTCTGGTGACCCTGGTCTTATCCTCTTCCCCCTTCGAGTGTAGTTTAAAGACCTCTCAATCAGCCCTGCAAACTCCCAGGCCACAATCCTTTTTGTCCTCTGAGTCAGGTGTACCCCATCTGACATGATCAGGCCTGGTGCTGTGGTCAAAACTTCCAAATTCCACCTATGACAACATCCTCTCAACCATGCATAGATCTTTTGAGTTTTCCTATTCCTTTCAGTATTTTTCCCTAGTAGTGAAGGAATTGAGGAGAATACTACCTTCACACTAACTAAATGCCCCAGTGCCCTGAAGTCCCTTCTGATTTCTCTGAGACTTCTTCCTTAAGTCTCTTCCCTACCCACCTGGAATACTAGTAGAGTGTAGTAGTCAGAGGCCCCACCAAATAAGGCAGCTTCCTGACTACATCCCTTACTGCGCCCCAGGAAAGAAGCAGACTTCCCTGTGGGTTTGGGCCAGTCCACATATTGGGCCATTGATTCCCCTCACAGGGGTCACCTATAAAAATTTCCCTTCTTTTTTCATTTTTTGAGGTGGCTGCAATACGTCTTTTTGGCTGATTCTTCTTAGACAACTGATTAGATGAGGTTGCCTTCATCCAGATCGGTTTCCTGGCCCGCAGTTTCCAGAGCCTCCTACCTATTCTGCAGGGGGGTGGGGAGAGGGCAGAGAGGCCAGGAGGGGATTCACTGCCACCACAAGCAGAGACCTGCCTCTATTTCCCCTATCTCCTTGGTCCCCTCCTGCTTGTTGTGCAGAGGACGGAGGATCCTCCACTTCCCAAGGTGTATTTGGTTGGTGCATTTGCCTCAGGGCAGGTAGAGAACAGTTCCATAAGTCAGTCTCTTCCCCAGATGTCCTAATGCTCCTCAACCTTTCCACCTCCTCTTTTGAGTTGTAGCACCAAGCAGAGCAGTTAATGGACCTGTTTGCACCTCACACAGGTGTTATGTTACTCCCTGATGCCAGTGCCTGGCTCTGGCACTCCCTGCAGCCTGATACCTTGACCCCTGTATGTTTCTGTTTGTGTTGTCACATCTGCCCTGGCACATTCAGAGGACCTAGTGCCCTGTCAAAGTGGAAACTATTCCTCTTGAGCTGATGGGAGGAAGACCGCACCTTCCCACACCGCCTGCATGAACTGCAGCGCAAACCGCAGTGCCACGCCCTCAGTGCCGGGCCACGTCCTTGTTTCTTCTCCGCATTCCTTAGAATTGTTTGAATCTCCGTCATTGCTCCTGGTAATGCTCCCTCTACATCTGATTGGCTTTCGAAATCTTCTGGGTCCTGATGGGGCTCGGGGTTGCTGTTGGGTTGTCCCTGAGCTTGGGAACCCGCCTGTAGGGCTTGATCCAACCCTCAACACCCCACTTCCCTCAGTCACTGCTGCTGCTGCAGTGGGTCTAGCAGATTACATTATCAGCTGGAGTGGAAAGTCACCAGATTACGTTTTAGATTTAAAATGCTCTTTAATTAACTACCTAAAACTAAAGGAGTAATTTCAGTTGTCTTTAGTATGGTTTTCTAGCAACTGGAACAGTGTATCTTGCATGAATGTGCAGTTATGCTAAAGTTAATGTGTTGAAAGAAAATTGTAAGTGAGCCCTAGAGGAGACATGAAAATGTTTCCAGTACCTCTAAAACATGCATGCTGTTTACATTTAGCAGAAGCAAAATACACTACATGATGCAAAGATTTCAGTGGCATGGGACCTCCCACAACAGGAGCTGTTCTCCAGCTACGGGATTGCTAACAACCATTTGTAAGGCAAGATGACACTATGAGTATACAGACAAGCCAACCCGCTACTTGGCATCCAAGCTTTCATTTTTAACAAGTCTTTAGACAAAACAGGAAGGAACCTGAGAAAGTGTGCTTCAGTATAAATCACAGAAGAATTCCTTTCAGAGTTAGCAGAGGGGTAAAGCAATGGCTGAGATGTGAAGAGCCCATATTTATTTAGTAAAGAAAATAAGCCCTGGAGCTACAGTAAATGACACTGGCTCTTAGAGATGAGTTGTTATTGTTCAGATTCCTGCAGCTGTACCAGCTGATAGTTTCCAATTAGAATGAAATTATTCGTAACCAAAATGTGGGCCAAAGCAAACTGAAATCCCTAAGTTCTAATACCACGTGAAAAGAGAGTAAATGAAACAGAAATACATTAAAAAACCCTACCAAGTATAAAAGCAGTTCACTTCATCTGACAAAACAAGGTAATCCATCTTCCCTGAAAAGAAGGCTGAGTTCAATTATGGTATTCTCTCACAGACTAAAGAGTTTCAGTATAACTACTTCTGCCTCTAATGCTTGGCCATGGATGCCAATGTGGGCATTGCTGTGGGAATGCTGTTAGCATTCATTTACTATTTTTAGCTCTTTCTTAATACTTCAGACTCAAAGGTAGCAGACAGATGGAGTCATCCTCTAGGCTACATTCAATTAACTGTTCCTCACTCCTGTTATAAGAAAGAAAATGAAGACTAAAATCACATATGACTAGAGAGTATATATGGCAGTTCATGTAATTACTTTCGTTTTTATTACTAACATTTCCAGGTCAATTAAACTTCGCATGCTGCGGATGGAAGCAGAGTCTTCTTGAATCTACGAATATGTAAGGCTATCGAAATAATGTGGTTGCTTCAGACAGTACTGCTGAACAGATTGCTCTCCTTTAACAATATTGCATCCTGGAATATTGACATTCCCAAGAAAAACAGAAAAAATAAGTATCAGGCCTTGTGGACAATTCTTTGCTTGTTCTCTGTTTTTTGCAGTTGCACATAGTGGGACTCAATATCCTGGGTTGCTATGAGTTATTTCATTATAGAAACAGAAAGCAAAAGTAAAAGTGAAGCAGTGGAGTCAGAATTGAGAGGCCTTCGAATAAAGGACATAGGGAGAGTCTCTCAGGGAGACTTTAGGAAAATGGAGAGAGAAACTGTACTGAGGTGGTGTTTTACTTATAGTTCTAGTTATTTCATACTTCCTAACAGCTGAGCAGATAGGTTTACTGTTTTCAATGTAAGTGTCATTTAGCTTTAAAGTTACACCTTGCAATATTAGAAAAAATAATATTAAATATGTCTGCTTTCTAACATAGTGTTAGGCTAGAATTAGAGATAGCTCTGGAGTCTGTTGAATTCTACCCAGCTTGACAAGCAGAAATGTTTCTAAAGTTAGGTCAGGTTAAAAACAGTGGGAGCAATGTTTCCTGGGAGACTTGTCCAATATGTAATTACCAAAACTGAGGGCTTAATTCAATGGGAAAGTGTCTACATTACTATTCTGTATGGGTATGCCAGATTTTTTTCCCTACTCTAGGCAGGTTCTAATTAACAATGTTAGAATTTGTAGGTAATACAGGTTGCTGTGGCTTAAAATTGTATTTCTTACCTCAGGTATCAAAACAACCTCATAACAAGGGAGAATTTTAAAGTTAAGTCAAGAATTTAAGAGCTTACTTACTCCTTCTTAGTAGAAAGGATGGAAGTAATCTTTAAAACCTGACAAAATGCTACAAAGCTCACTTAGGAAAAAAGTGTTTAATCAAACAGAAGAAAAGCTTCCTGTAGCATTGTACCTGCTCTCTAAAAATACCTTCAAGCAACTACTCAATTTAGAGGCCTGACAGGTGATATGATTTGTGGAAAGGACTACATGGTGGATGTATGCTTTACTTTTTGCTATGCAGGTACAGCACCTTTGCCAGCAAAGCCTAACAAGAGAGTAAACATGCGAATTCACCAATTGCTAAGTAGAGAGGAGAAATTCTCCAGACTGAAAAATATGCTTTTGCAAAGAACATAGGCTTTTCACTGTTTTGTTTTTCCTTCCATCTGCCTGAGAAATAGGGGGGTGTGGAAGTCTATTAAATTATTTGAGTTTGTGTCAATAGATATGAGCAGTCAGGTTTTTGAAAAACAGAACCTAGCTATGCTATATTGATTTAAGCAGTAATACATCATCTATTCTCCTGACTTTACTATAGCAAGATGTTGTTTACACTGGGGATGCTGATCTAACAAAAGCCTCCCAGAAGACAACTGTAATAAAAAGGAACCAAGCAAAACACTATTGAACTTATCAGTAAGTAAATAAATCAAATTTATTTTTCCTGTTACCAAAAAAAAACCCTCATCTAGTAAGCCGACTGATTTTCTCCATCATCACTTCTTCCATGGTTTGGTTGATGAATGCAATGTCAAGTTTCAACTGAACCTATATGTTAAAAAGTTTTAAGTTTATGCATAGCATTATACGATGTTGTATAAACCCCCTCTATAATTTCTATTTTCTCTAGCAGCAGCATAAGCTAAAACCAATTTTATTTCCTCACTGACAGGACAATGAGTCCATGCTAAAGTATTATCCACCTTTTATCAAATGTTGATGATCTGAATTATGTTGACATCCAGGATAGATATATTTGACTGCTAGCTAACAGCACGGAAGGATACTTTTAATTGTAGTTTAATATGAGCTACACTTTGGCTAATTAAAAAATCATATTGTTCTATTAGTTTAACCATGTAATTGTTTGAGTAATTATTAATCTATTTTCTTAAAAATCCTTAGCATAAGAATGTTTAGAGAAAACTCAGTAAAATGTCAGGAGAAATACTGGGGGGGTATTTCCTGTAAAACACCAGTTGCCTTTTACTGACTTTAGAGAAATCAGAAAATCTCCATGTCAACCACCTGCAGTCAGCAGTTACTGAATGTCTGTCATCTTCTGATAATTTTGCTTCCATGGGAAACCAACTTTTATGTTCACATAATACTCATATAATACTCAAGTAACACAGTCTACACTCTCTCTGCTGGCTGGGCCTGTGTCATTTAAGTGAAAGACCTGCAAAATATAGACTGGTACAAAACATGGGATCAGAAATAAGTCTTAAGAAGAGGCATTTATGAGTTTTGTGTCTTTTATTATTGTAGGCTCTCTCTCCAAAGATGTGCAATACACTAAAGCATTATTTTGCGAACTGTCTATGGTGGTGACATGGAATTAGACTTCCAGATAAGACTAAAAAAGGAAGTGAAAGTTGTAATTCAAATCAGCCTACAAAAAAGAAAGGAAAAAACCAAGAATGTACCTGTCAAGAGGACTCTTTTTCAGAAGGTGAGTGGGAACTGAGGAGTAAATGATGGGAGGCCAGAGGCAGAGGTACAAGAGGCACTCAAATCAGAGCTATTCTGGACCCTGTAAGTACCTGTTGAGCAACTGGAGGGGTTTACTTATACTCCTAATGGATGGTCCATTACCAGTTAGACTTACAGTCAGCTGCAGACAAACTGCTCTTAAACTTAGCTTCTGAAAAGATTCAGTGTAATCAGTTTCCCAGTCAGCCCACGTGGCCTATTTATTCCTTACTTGGTCACACAAATTTTCTTGAGGATATCAGGTTATTTTACACAGACTGTAGCCTTTGCAGGTACCTAAATAGTAGGAGTTTACCAAGATTTTCTCACAGCCTATGCAATGCAACCTTTCTATTGTGGGGATGGCAGCATGTGAGTGATGCAAGTTTAACTTGTGTATATAAAGCTTAAACCAAGACATGAGAAATGGTGGTAATACAGTGTAATTATCATATAATTTGATGCAATCTTTCCCAAGAAAAACCGGGGCATCCATATTATCACTACTCCAGCCAGTGAGACAACTGGACAGTTCAATTCAGTGGGTACTTAAGAGTTAGTTTCCACATCATAGTCTATTATTTTTTTTAACTGTGCCAAAACTCTCTCAGCACATGAAGGACAATAAGATAACAGAAAACATTTCCTATGGAACACAAAAGATCCTCTCATTGTTATTTTTTGCCTGCAACAATGCCTGTCAAGTGTTATGAGAGAATGGACTCAGCTAGTTGAAGAAATGAAACCATTTGATACAGTATTTCACAAAAAATTATAAAGTTTATATTATGATGGGAACTGGAGTTCTCTTTGGAAAGTGGTACAGGTTTCTGGCCTGGCTACACTATTAATTTTTTTTCATTCTCCCATCTGATCTTCAAAGGGTAATGCTCAGACAAAAGAAATTCCACCTGGAAAAATGGAGATCCTCCCTGTTGCTAAGAGTTTGTGAAGATCATATGAGAGAATCACCTCTGAGGGGAACTTTCTAAAGAGTAGACATGCATAACCATCACCTGGTAGAGAAAAAAATAGTTCCAGGATGTTCACATTCTGTCATGGGAAGGGAAGGGAAGGGAAGGGAAGGGAAGGGAAGGGAAGGGAAGGGAAGGGAAGGGAAGGGAAGAGAAGGGAAGGGAAGGGAAGGGTGCAGTTTTCATTTAGTAATTTGAAAGATTCATTACTACATAAGTACAAAAGTTGCACTTTGGTTCTTGGGGAGGTCATGGAAGCAACTGAGTACACTAAATGCTAGAAATAGAAGAGAGAATGTCACTGAATGATGCACATACACAGGAAAAACAATGGTCTGTTTTATTTCTGGAACACTTATGAGGTTTCATATTAGATAAGTACTTCAGAAAACTCACAAATAGTTTGTGTTAACTCCATACCCTTAATATCCCTGAAGATCTTTGTGAAATGACAGTGGATTCAAAGGCACTAGTAGTACTGCATGCCTGAAATGTGGTAGAGGAAGAAAAGACCACATAAATTTGATCCAAATGACTAAGTTCAGCTATTTCATGAGCAAATCAAGATGACAAGGTAATGTCATTTAATTAAAAAAGGTCATTGTTTTGACATGTTTAATTCAACCTGCAGTAATCTGATCAGCCTTCAGAGTGTAGAAAATCTGAAGATGACTTGGCTTTATCTGTTTTGGCACTTCAACTGCGTATTAATTAATGGTGTGAACTTTGAACATATAAGGCAGTTTTCATCATATACTAACAAGAAGTCTCATAGTGTCTCCTTGTCAACACTAGCTTCATATTCTACTTCCACAACTTTTCAAAGTATTTTGAAATGACACCCTAGGTTCTTAATCCTTCTCCAACTGAACATTTTTCTCCCACTGAAACCTGTAATGAATAAAAAAATGAATAATTAGAAGTTTTTGTCATTGTTGACAAATTCTTAGTATTTATACTTGTAAAGGCTTCCAGGAGTAGTGTAAATCCATTAATTTTCGGAAGCAATACAGTTTGTAGGAACTGAAAAGTCACTGAAATGCATTGCCTCAATGTCTTCTTGTACTAAGTTTATAAGGGACTGTGGTTCACATTTTTTCCCTATTTACACATTGCGTCATAACAGCAAAGTTCCTACCCGTCCTTTAACTCTGCACAGAAGTATAACTGTGAGGATGTTAATTGCCTTCTAACAGGGTCCTTAATCCTGTGACATATTGATGTGTTATTGATGCATCCATGTAGACAGGCTGTCCTCTATTTCATAATTTCGCAGTTGTGTAAGCAACCACTTGAAAAGGTTTCAGAGCACTCATCTTCAGAACTGAAAATGTAAAAATATTTTTTTCACAGAAAAAATGAAGATTTTTCTCAAATGACTGATGGAGAATACAGAACAGCATGGGAAATTAAGGTCCATTGAAGCAAAGTTTGTCCAGGTTATGCCCAAGAAAGCTTTTTTCCAATGTTTAAACTTATGACAACTGCACTCCATAGAACAACCAGTCACAGTGTTAACAGTTGTGCCCTGACAGTGAAAAGGTTTTGGCAATAAATTTGGAACTCAGACTATTTCTAAAAATTTAAATTGGAATAGCCCTTTCTTTTAAAGTCTTAAAGCAAAATGTAAAAGACATTCCTCTGACATCACTTTTCTGTGTCTGAAAAACATCAGTGTATATGGTTACAGTCTTCCTGAATCCTGTTGCATCGACAGTCAGCAAGTTGCTGACCCAGTCCATGCATTCCTTGTGCTTCTTAGAGGCATGAACCTGAGCAACATGGAAGATACTGAATTTGTGGCTGTCCTATGAGATATTGCCACAGTTGCAAAACCAATACTGGTGCAAGACACAGTGTAAAGCCCAAACCTGTGTAAGAGATTAAAGGTGATATTATTTTATGATTGGTGAAGAAGTTAGCATCACAAAGATAACAAATTATTTATATAAAGCTTTAGAAAGGCACACATTTTTTTTCAGTCCTTGTGCAAGTAGAGAAGAGTAGTCCTCAGGCCTAGGTCTTGCTCAGTTCACCTACGCCACACAGAGATTTTAGAACTGTTATATTCATTTTGTTCTTTTCACTTCAATTTTTCATTTGTCAGTAAATACTTTCCCATATAAAGTTTTTTTTTCTGATACTTTGTTTTAACAAGACCCTGCCTCATGGTTTCTAATAGTAGTGGGGTAATGCTACTGTGTTATCTATATAACTTCCAATGCTATTCAGAGCAGGGGTGGGAATCCGACTGATGCATCCTCTCACCTTGATAGCTTAGATGAGCCAAAGACATGAAGATATACTTAAAGATATACTCATTCAGTTGCTTTTTAAAAAGAAAATGGCAGTTAATTTCCAAACTAAGCCTAAGATTCACTGGATGAAACGAATGTGTGAATTAATCAGAGTTCAGCAAAAGAAACCAATGACTCTTTAATTTACAGCTACCTTCAAATCTTTTTTAAGGAACAGTGGCATTATGTTATTTCCTTTAGTTTCATAATTGAGTGAGTTTAATTTCTACAATTTTTTTTTAGAGACAAAAAATCATTATTTTTTGGAGAAAAAAATTAAAGCAAAATAATTTAATTTCAAAGTTGTTTTTAGGTGCTTGTACTCTGTTCTAAGACATTTCATACTCTAAAATGATATAATGTCTACCTCAGTGGATTCAACTCAGATTCATCTCGTTAATCTATATCATAAACAGAGGCATGAGACAAACTATTGGATCTTTCAATGAATACAGAATGAAAATATATTTTTCCATGTTTTCCATCTTTTTAATGTTTTGGATATGAGGCATTTTCATTTAAAATCTTGTGAAAGAAGAATCTTTGTTACATTTTTATGTCAGTGGTATTTGTATATTAGGCTGGCTGCCTGTATTGTATTTATTATGTTGTCTTTTAAAATGGGCCCAAAGGAAGAGAATGAGAACAGACTTAAATAGCAGCATGCTGCCGATATTTCCCTTGACCTGAGCCACATTAGCATCACTGATTATTTTACTGAAGAAAAGGAACTAGAAAGATCAGGCAGGCACTCCTTTAAATAAGAATAATACACCCCACCACCCTGAACTCCAACATTCTTTATTCTGATTTCTTATTTGTTGCTTACACAAAGGACTTACTTTAGAAAAAATCAGTTCTTCATTTTCAAACAGTAAAAAATGTCTTAATTTCTACTTTCTGTTACATTTTTCAGATAAGATTAGGCTAAAACCCAAGGTTTCACCAGAACATTTGTTTTTTCAGCCAAGATATAACCACTGCCTTTAAGAAGTCACTGAAGTATTTCCATCTGCATTGAGTGCTGCACCTGAAGCCTGTGTTGGAGGTTTTATCCTGCCAACATTTATATGCTGATTACTTCTATAAAACTTGAGAGTCATTTCCCCAGCAGCACCTGGAATAATTGTAGAGTGACTGGCAAATGACTCATGAAGGTACTGTTGAGTGTGCCAGTCACTGTGCAACTAATAATTCTCCAAAATCAATGTGAAACATCCGCACATGACATTTTGCTTCACTGCAACCCTGTTTTTGTATCCCTGTCCCTTGATTTGTTTGTTGCTGCCTGTAAAAATGACAACAAAAGGAAGGATGATCTACACTAGATTCTTTTTCATGAAAATTAACTACATTTGTTAAAATGAAGAATGAGAGAAAAGACTGCTAAATCCAACAAGGTTTCATCAAAATAGGTGATTACTTATTGGCTGCAGATACCTTTTACAATGACATGCACCAATTGCGCTTTATTTCTTCTGCTGAACAGCAGTTAGTTCAATGTAATGTACTTTTAAACAGGTCAAAACAACTTGTATAAAATGTGGATCTTAAGTTCTCAAAGAACAACATTTGCACAATACACTCACCACTGATGATTTTCTGGTTAACTTCTTAAAGAAGATGTCAGTGTGAGTACTGCATTGCATCTGGCTTTTTCCATCTGAGAATGATAAATTATTTCAAAGCCATCTCCACATCACTTCATGCCAAAAACTCCCTTAAAAGAAAAATCAGGCTACTTAGTCAGTTCAAGTAGTTTGTGATAATTTACTTTTGTATTGGGTTTGTGTGGCAAGGTTTTGATAGTGGGATGCTACAGGGGTGACTTCTGTGACAAATTGCCAGAAGTTTCCCCTGTGTTTGATAGAGACAGTGCCAAGATGGACCCGCCATTGGTGAAGGCCGAGCCTGTCAGGAACGGCGGCAGTGCCTCAGGGATCGCATCGTAAAGAAGGGGTGGCAGGGGGAACCTCTTACACAGCAACAGCCAGAGAAGAGAGTAGTGAGCTTGTATAAAAGCAACTGCCCTGCAGACACTCAGGTCAGTGAAGAAGGAGGGGGAGGAGGGACTTATGGCACCAGTGCAGACTTTCCCCGCAGCCCATGGGGAAGACCACAGTGGGACAGATGGATATTTGAAGAAGGCTGTTACCCTGTGGGAAGCCTGCTGGAGCAGGCTCCTGCTGAGGACTGGGGACTCATGCAGAGAGGACTCCATGCTGGAGAAGGTTTGCTGGTGGGACATGAGACTCCATGGGAGATGCACATTAGAGCCAGCTGTGCCTGCAGGACTGCACCCCATGGGAGGGAACACATGTTGGAGCAGGGGAAGAGTGTGAGGAGTCCTCCATCTGAGGAGGAAGTAGCAGAAGCGAACACCTGAAGAACTGACCATCCCCAAGAGTCACCCCATGTGCCCAAGAGTATCATCCAAATCCTTTTTAAACTCTGTCAGGCTTGGTGCTGTGACCACTTCTCTGGGGAACCTGTTCCAGCACTCAACCACCCTCTAGCTGAAGAACCTTTTTCTAATATCCAACCTAAACCTCCCCTCACACAACTTCAGGCCATTCCCTTGGGTCCTGTCACTGGTCACAACAGGGAAGAGGTCAATGCCTGCCCCTCCTCTTCCCCTCACGAGGAATTTGTAGAATACTATGGGGTCTCTCCTCAGTCTCCTCCAGGCTGAACAGACCAAGTGATCTCAGCTGCTCCTCACATGGCTTCCCCTCAAGGCCCTTCACCATCTTCATTGCCGTCCTTTGGATGCTCTCTAAGACCTTAATATCTTTCTTATATTGAGGTGATGGAAACTGTCCCATACTCCACTCCTGTGTACTGCTGGGCAGGAGGAGGTAGAGAAGATCAAGACTGAAGTTAGGCCTGAGACAAAGGGAGAGGTGGGCGGAAGGTATTTTAAGATTCGGTTTAGTTTCTCATTATCCTGCTCTGATTAGATTGGCACTAAATTACATGAATTTCCCCGAGGTGAGTCTGTTTTGCCCATGATGGCAACTGCTGAGTGATCTCTCTCTGTCCTTTTCTCAACCCAGGAATCTTTCCTTATATTTTCTCTCCCATGTCCTGATGAGGGAGGGAGTGACAGAGTGGCTTTGGTGGGCACATGGCATCCAGCCAGGGTCAACTTGCCACATTCAGGTGTAATAGTATCTAAGTCCAGAACAACTACTTGATATGAAGAAGTCCTAACCAGAGCTGTATCAAAATATTTTGACAACATGTTTATCATCAGAAAAAAGTGTGTCAATGGAAGAAGGTTTAAATTTAAACCTAAATCTTTTATATATATATATATATATAAAATTATTTTTTTACAGGAGCGTTAAATATGAGATTTTCTGTAAGGATTCCCATATCTCTAAGTTCTTCTCTTCTGTTTCCTTTGCATTACACCTCTTCTGCTCACATTATATTCTTCACGCTATTTCTGGATGGGTTTGGTTTCTCTCTAATGCAAGATAAAATAGTTTTACAATCCTCAGAATTTTCTGAAAGATAGTAGTTTGATTTTCTGTCAGATCCTGATTTAAAACAGTATTAGAGAAACTGCCAAGAAAATAATATGGTCAATCACTTATGATTGCCACAGAAAGAAACGATGACAACTATTGATTGCCAATCTGTAGGTTTAGCCATATTTTAATGGGAATAAGAGTAGAGGGTTTGGGATTAGGGGTAATATAACCAGTATTAGACTAGGATACACTTGAATGCTCTCCAAAAAAATAGTTCCCACCTATTCTATTTGTAATGGGACTCTGTGGCTTCAGAATATGCAAGTGCATATAATTCTATTGCAAGTGCAGGATAATCAAATTAGGAAAATGCAAATTATGTAGAAAGTTGGTTTTTTTTTCACCTTGTTACTCCTCATTTAAAATTATGCCTCAGAGCAGTGCAGTTACCACAATCATAATTAAGTCATCTTTCTTTGGCTTACTTGACTACCAAAATGTAAAGAAGACAATAAATATTCTAATAAACTGGGAATTCTGTAATCCTCATTAGTCTGCATATTTCTACCACTATACTTCAAAATACTTTCTTATGCCTTCTTTTTCCAAATAACCACTTCCTGATGCTCTCTCCTGTTTTATCTTCACTCACTGTAAGATCCTTTGGAAGAATCCTGTCACAGGCTGAACCTGAAGTGTTCCTGATGCCTAACATTCCTGACCGAGAAGCAGCCACAGGAGGACAGCAGTCACTGCTAGGCAGGCCCTACTTTCCTGGTAGGGAAAGGTGTCACTCATCATGTACTGTAAAGACTTCTCAGGGACACGCACCCCAATCCTGGAGCTAGATTTGAAAATACGTGAATGCAACTATCCAGTGACTGCTTATGGTAGTTTCTGCTTTAATGTGTTAATGCTCCTAGCTTCACAAGCCTTAGTCCAGAACTACGAAGCAAGACACACTGGTGTGTGCCAGTTGAGTTGAATGAATTGTACTTGTGTTATTTGAAGTTGTACAGAGCAACTCACATATATTAAAGGACAGATACCTTCATAACTTCATATGTTCTTATAGGAAGATCTTGGTAATTGCAACTACTGTTTTTTATCCTGCTACTACCACATTATTTAAATCATCAAATTTACAAGGTTCATGAAATTTGCTGTAGTTTAGGAACTCCTTTTCTAGTACTTTTTCGACATTCTGAGAGACAAGCCATATCTTTCAGATCATATTTATTTCCTCTCTGAATGCTTTCTCTCTCAGGAACATCATAAAGTGCCCCATGTGAAAAGTTATTCTAGTTATGTGTTGTGGCAAAACTCTCCTGAACTACAGAGGGAGTAAGAAGGAGTAAGTCTGAACTTCATTGATAAAAATGGGGAGAGCAAATGGGTGGCCTTTCAACCAACACAAAAGACTCAGTGTAAATTCTACTGCAAGGAACTTCTGAATTTTTAAAATGAGAGTAAGTCAAAAAACAGAGGAAGATGTACCCAGAACAACAGGGGATAAATGGTTACATCTTAGTATATGTGTGAGACTGGAGGTAAGAAAAGGGAAACTCGTACCCCCTACTTATCCTTCTGAGTCTGAAGTACACGTTCCCATATGAAAACTTATCTACAGGCCACTTGGATGGGACATACAGGTTGTATTTGGCATACAGGTTGTTGTCATAAAAATCTTTCTGTTGAAGGTGCCACTAGGAATACAACAGTAAGTTCATATTTTCTCTTTCACATAATTCAGTATATATACCACTAAAAACTCTCATACAACTAATTTATCTCACTGCTTATGAAGTCCATAAAGGTTCTTCTTCCTAATTAAATATTTTAAATCTTAGTATCTAACCAAAGTTTACTATTAGAAGAAAACTGAGGATGAATAGCAAGATGTGCATTTTCTTTCTTAGTTCATCAAGTACAATATTTATGTATTCATGTAGATGCCTGGTTTAAAGAGGTTGTCATAAATGGGCTGAAGATGTTTATGAGAGCCAGTCATTCATAGAAGTTATAGAAGCTCCTCCATCTTCCAAGAACAACCTCCCAATTAACTGCTTCAACATGAAATTGTGAAATTCTTAACATGATAATACTAAGAAGCACAACATTTGGTGAAGATATTTTGATATGAACAGAGCTGGTAGCAGTAATACAGCAATAATTGCTAGCTCATTTACGGCCTATTTAGCTCGTGCAGTGAACCAGATGAGAACAGCTAATGAGCACAGCTTCTTGCTGTAATTAGTAGAACAGTAGTGGCTCGCAGATGATTTACAGTTTGCTAAAGTCAGTGTATTTACTGAAAAGCTTGTGTTCTCTGTGAAGTTGTGCCCATATGATGAACTGAGGATGCCATGCTTTACTTTCTAATAAGCCTTAAGATTTGATCTATAACATCAGAATTCATGTAAATTTAACAAAAGTACAACACTGAAGATTTGTGTATGCTGTCTCTTAGGTTGCATCCTAGTTTATCAGAACTTATTTTGCTAGTTGAGGCATTTTCTTTCATTTCTTTTGTTAAATTAAAGAACAAATGGTATAATTCTTGCCCTACTGGCAAAGTAAAGACCATTTTATGTTGTGGTAGATCATGGAAAAATGTTCTTACCAAGCTAGAATTCAAATGGGTAAAAGAAGGGACAGCCAAATAGGGAAGTAAAATGTTTGCAAAAGAGCACTTGATCAAAAATTACTTCAGTGCAGTACTGATATTTCTGGATCCCTAAATGAAGAAATGGATATCTCTCCTTTATTACTGAATGGACTGCCTATAGACAAGAATGCAAATAGAAATGTCAGACAGCTATACCAAAGTGTAAAGGCGCCGCGCTATCACCGCGGAGACCCGGGTTCGATTCCCGGTCAGGGCCACTCCCGGGCAGGTGGAGCTCGTTAGCCCTTAAAGGCAACCCACCTACGTCCTAAGGACCTCGCTGCCACCGTCCAAGCTCGCTTGGCCCCGGCAGATGAACCTTAGGATTAAAGGGTGGGCTCAGTTCCGCGCACACTGTGTCTCACCTAAAAAATCCAATGCGCAGGCTGGAAGGTGGAAAGACCTTCCCCGGATCTTCGCTCGCGAAGACTGGCCATTATTTATATATATATATACCAAAGTGATATTTACTAAATCTATTCAGAAATATTAAATATTCTTCAGAAACACTCAGTTAAGTGTTGCAGATTCACAGAACTCAGCTAGAACCAAGACTAATCTCAAATTTCTAGAACTTTATCTGCACTATTATTTTTATCATTGGGAGTACTGTTGTTCTTGAGGGATAACAACTGAAACTCAGTCCTGTGAAACAACTCAGACGTGGTAAAACCATAGCAGAGGCTTTCCTTTATCTTAGCTCTGTACACTTGAAATCATACCTTTAAGAGAAACCAAAAAATAATGCAGGTGGGAAATAATAATAACTTATGATGGTGTATAATTAAAAAAACCACATGAATAAACTTTTCCATTAAAGAATAACATAACTTCTGAGTAAAATACACATGTACTACAAAACACAGTCAAGGCAATGACATTATTTAGCAAATTTGATTTAAATTTACTGGTCAAATTATGAGGAAACAGAAGTGACACCATATTTAAATTTCAAACATAAATTTCAACATTTTTAAACATTTAATTTTCAGAGTGTAATAAATACCACATTATAGTTTTATTTTGCTGATAATAGTTTGTTATTCATGTAAGCATTCGATGATTGTATCTCTTACATGCAACATGGAAAACTTCAAGTCCTTCATGAGGGTTTCCAAGACTTCATCAATATGTTCTGTCCACTATATTGCACTGTAAGGACATGTTTGTCCCATTTGCTCATGCTAACCTATTTGCTCTATTTTGCAGGCACTACTTAATTATTTCATGAGTTACACTAAAAGTATTCAAATGAAGACATTTGATATACTAGGAACACACCAGTTTCACTGCCTTAATCAATTATTAGCTTAACAAAATTGTAGCAGTGATGGAAAGATCAGTCCATAATAGTCCATAAGAGACACTGGTAATAGCTCTAAATTAAATCTAGCTACTTACAGTACTCTTCTTGTAAGTCAGTGAAATGGATTTGAACAACTTTATGAGGGCAGGGCAGAATATACTTCTTCCAGATCTTTGCTCAAAAGGGGAGAAGGGGGGTCCAACAAGATGATCTCCAGGGGTCTCTTTTAAACTCAACCATTCTGTGAATCTTAGGTTGTATAATGTTCGTTGTTTGTTTGTGGGGTGTGGGTTTTTTTGGTTTTGTTTTTGTTTTGTTTTTGTTTTGTTTTGGTTTTTTTTGGCTTGTTTTGTTTTGGGGTTTTTGGGGTGTTTGAGTTTTTTTAAATTTTATTTTTTATTTTGTTGCAAACCAAGAACAAATCTCTGGCACATAAATTTTAAATTGTCAATTTGATGGCTGGACAATTAAAAGTCAGATAACTATATAAGAAGGTGCACAAAATAGACTAAGCAAAATTAAGTACTATAGAATCTTAAACAGTAAAATAAATTAAATATATACGCAGTTCTTTACACTTTCTACCCACTCTTTTCCATTACTTCTTTCATGTTTTCATTGTATTACATGCTGGAGGGTAATTCTGAATCATGATAAGAAGTCGTTAAAATGTTTGAGCAGCAACCATTCAGCAAGATGATAAGTAGGAAGTAATGATATCTGAAAGATTCACACAGAGTAGGGAGGCATTATCAGTGCTCATTTGTATGCTAATATAAATCTCCTCCATATAATATAGCACTTGTCCATTTCTAGTTGGAATGAGTTTTCAGGAAATTTAGTAATATTTTATGTAGAGATGTTGAATACTTTGGCTAGTGAAACAACTACAGAATCACAGAGACTCTTCCTGCTTTTAAACAATTTTTAACCTTGCACCAGTTTCATTTCCTTGCCTATAGCCCTTCACCACCATGGTTTCTTTCTTATTTTTATGTCTTAAGATGAGGAACATCCTAATTTCCGTTCTCTACACAATTATTTCCCATTCCTATTTGGAAACTTGGGACCCTTTGAGACTGCATAATGAAAAAAGCTGTCACGGTCAAAACTCAGAAATCTATTTCAGTTTTAGCTGCTGCAAACAACCATCTCAGTCCCAAACACTACTGAAAATTTGGCTACAGAGCGTGACTAGTCTGTCATGTCTGACTTAGTGCACACAGAAGCATTGATTATGTGCTTAAAGGTAAACAAGGGAGAACAGTAATTCTGTAGGAAAGCTGCACAAAGGCAGTTTCCTGTTTACCAGCAAAACCCCTAGATCTTCTCTGGGTTTGTTTTGTCAATTTTTCTTTTCCTGTCATGTCTTTAAATTTATCTTCAGGAGTGTCATAAAATGGTCCATTTAGAAAGTGGATAAAAATATTCTCCCTGTAAAGACAACCTTTAAGAACTTTCCTCTAAGGAATTTATATGAACAGAGATTTTTCACAGATTTAGCTCTCGCTGGATTATTAAAAGGAAAAAGGCTTGAAGTTGATGCTGATAAATTATTCATAGAATTACTAGTACTCAATATATGTACAGCAGGTGAACCTTTACATTTAGTTTACTCAGAGTTCAACCTAAATTACGTTGTATAATATCATATTTAAGGATTATTTATTATATTTTACTAAGTTGGTACAAACCCACACAAGTAGAATGACTTCAAAATAAAGTGTGATCCATAAAAATGAAGTGTTTTTCCTTGGAACTTCCAAATCTATAAACACAAAGATAAGCTTCCTCTTAATGTACTTCTCTCTGTTTCGCAGAGTTCTTTGATCCAGCTACGCTGTCACAGACATCTCGACAAACTTTCTGTTATCAGCAAGTTCACACTTCTGTAAATGATAAACCACACCACAGTGACAAACTTTATAATGCTCAAGAAATTCCCTAGGACAGCCTGGGACACTCTTAGAAGAGAATTATGAGGATACATGCATGCCCTGTTGTTTCTCCATGAACACTCCTGTAGCCAGTCTTCTTTTCCCCTTCAGATCAGTAAACCACTACTAGCACTCCACAGGTGACGATCAGTCTAAAGACTCCTACCCTGCTCCTGGAGGAGCAGCCCATCAGCTCAGACTTTCTCCTCACAGTTGGTATTGACTGCCCAGAGCTTTTGATAAGTGGTTGAGAACTATCAGACTGGCCTGGACTCAGCAGCACACAGGCTCTGCCTGAAATGTCAGTTGCTGTACAGGCCCAGGCAGAAACAGATAAAGAGGACTAGATGAAATTTTGGTCTGAAGCAGTGTGACTGGTCTATCAATATTGTTTTGATCCACATCAATTAGTTCTGTGCATTTAAAAAAAAAAAAAAATCTACCTTTTGCTTCAAGAAGTACATGAGAGAAAAAAAGAATCATCTAATACATCTGGGTACATATCTCAAATGACATTTCACATAGAGTTTTCATTCATATTAGGATGTCATTCCTAGATTTAGAATATTAAAGAGTAATAGTCTTTCAAATAATTGTAGGATTGTTTTCCAATTCACCACTGAAATGTAAGTACATTGCCAAAAAAGTTTAACTTCCTGTCATGAAAAATATAATCTAATTTTAATACTTATTCAAATTGTGAATTCTTTCTGAACATTTAAGTGATACGTGTAATATTGTCAAACCATGATATATGAGAAAATGTAAGGCTATTCTTGAATGTAATTCTTATCCCTGTTTAACTACATAGATGTAGATTACCATATGTCTGAGTTATTTGGAATATTTTAAAGTAAATTATACATGAAAAGATTTATGTAATACATAGTTTGAGTCACACAATCAGAATTCAATTATAAACATTGAATACAAAATTCTAAATAATTAAACATTTAAAACCATATAGTTGCTGAATATTAAATGAAAACCAAATGAACATAAGACTTTTGCATATTTGCAATACTGTATCTTTTCTTTAAATTAACACTTGATTTTAAAGAAATTTCTGCAAGGAAATAACAGGACCTTAAAGTCAAGAAAATATTTTCTTCACACTTTGGAAGCTGAATACAATTTGAATATGATAGTTTTTCAGATGTTCTTCAAGCAAGGGTTGTTAGTGCTGGGAAGGAACAATTAAAAAGATTCTATATACAGAAGTATCACTACTGACTTTTAAAAATCAGACTCATTCATCTAATTAAACCAGGCAAGAAGAGTCCTTACTTTTTAAAAATGTACTTTTTGAGAGGGGGGTAAGTCTCTCAGAAAGACTTTCTATCACAATCATTGAAAGCCTATCTTATAGGTAGATATGTATATTTTCTCCTGCAGACTTACAATAATTGAGCCATTTTTTTGTGAATGAAAAAAATATAGGATTTAAAGCCAAGTAAAATTTTAAAGAAAATTACAGAAGCTAAGAGTCAGTATGATGCATTGCTAGTGAAGGACTGTAGCTCTCTTGATAGCAAAGCAGACAAGTCTTCTACCAGATCACTCTTACCACTTTTCTGCATATTTAGTATATACTGTAATGTTCACAATACATCATAATTTGAAAAGTATTCTTCTTGGTCATAATCAAGGAAGCTTCTATTATTGATTGTTATGTCCTTTTTGAATTTTCTTAGATCACTATTTTATTTTTTGGGCAATATTACTGCTAACACATTGTAATTGTGTCCTTTTCAGAGGGATGGATGAGTTAGGACTTAAAAATAAACCTATTTTCTAAGTTGTGTCAAAAGATGCACTTGTTCAGATGGAGGTATTTTCCTCCTGGAAATGTGCTTGCTCACACCTGCATTTCAAACCTAAATAGAGATACCCAAACCCTAAAATTGGCAGCTTTGGTACTTCTTACTTGGGTTGGAAACAAAAGCTAATAAAGAAGCTGGCAGAATTTAAAAAAAAACTTTCATGTCTGGAGTTGCAGAATAATGTATGTAATGATTTCACCAGTGTTGCACAGTATGCATCTTGGAGAATACTTGAGTCCACCAACTTAAAGTCACATATGCACAGCAAAACAAGTAATGAATAATGAGATGGTGAAACTGAACTGTCACTGAGGTTGTAATTCTGTGTGTCTCATTTTTGCTTCAGTGACTCTTTTCTTTTAACCTGAGACACAAACAGAACAAACAATTAGTGCAATAATTGATGATCTGTGCCTTCAAAGCTTGTGGTGGCCATGGTCATGTTTTATAAGTCTACTAATGCAGGCACCTTTTCCTTGTCATTAGCATTCTCCCTGTTGTTCACTGATAATGCTTGGGAGGTACACCTGTATCAGACAAAAGATTTTTATCTGCCCTTTTTGGTCATTGAATCTCTAATAAGCTATCTTCTGTTCCTTGCTGGTTTTAGATTCCTATTACACTTATTTCTGCAATTGGTGAAATGATTACATATGTAGTTCATTTTCTAGAACCTAACCTTGGCTTCTGATGGGGTTGAGTTGTACTTGATTGCAGTATGTAAAAAACATGCTGCAAGTATTAAAAAAAAAAATATCTGATTTTATGTTTCTGGTTTTGCTTTCCTTGAGTTATTCAAACATTGATGTATCTTGAGTCAAATTTTATCCACACTAGTGGGTTATTTCCAATAAAAATAAAACTACTAGCTTCCTTAAAAGCCAGTAAAAATCAAAGATCTGTAATTTTAGAATGAAGCTTTCATCATTAAGGTCTAGGGTAGGATAAAAAAAATAACTAAACTCATAAACAGAATGCCATCTTTGTAAGAGGGTATCTTTCATAGTATATTCAATTCCTTGATTTAGAGATTAGGATCAGGTAGGAATTAGTCTGGAAAAAGTTTTAAGATTGTCTGAAGCCATTCTGCAATTCAATAGAAATTTAATGGATTGCATGCACAGGACTATTCAACAGTGATTTTAAGCCTTTCTAGCACTTATCTTTTTTCTCTTCACCTGCTTGCCAATGCTTCCTATACTTACTCACTTTCCTATTTCAGTTAAAAGGTAAAGTAAATCTTAAATATAGTTTACATTGCCAAATAAGAAATGAGCCTGCCCTTATAATCTCATTAAAATCTTCTAGAATCTATAAAATCAAATAATAATGATATTCACATGAACCTGTTTCACATGGATCAGTTTTGACACTTTGTGTATGATTATTGGATAGATAACACAAAGTACAGTTAATCATTGTAGGTACTGTGACTTCAGATCTGTGACTTCTGGATAGCAAGTGATCATTACCGGAGGTTCATTTTCTTCCCTTTGTAGTCTACCATTCAGAATTTCATCATCCTTTAGCTACTTATCCACCATAAATTCCTGTTCTTACCACATTTGGTGTCTTCATTCAGCACCACTTAAAAGATGCTCTAAAGGTATGCCCCTGTGTATTCAGAGAAGCTGAAAGCTCCTCCTAAAAGTCATCAGATTACTGACTCATGAAATGACAGCTAATCTAAGATTTATGGCCACATTCAAGCCAACTCCAACAAGAAATCCACCCCCACAAACATAAATATGTCAGTGTAAAAATATTACTTAAAGCATTTTGATGGTCTTTCTATTGATAGGTAAAATCATGTGACATCCTCTTAAAATAAAGGGAAAAGTTGAGGGGAAGTTTAGGAAACAGAAAATCAGATGTCCTAACTAGATTTGAATTTATCTTTGAAATGTTGTTTCTAGCAATTTCTTTTTATCATTTATACATGAAACAAGAATATTATACAAGAAAAGATTTTCACTGCAATGTCTGTCATGATACCCAAGATTTTGCTGAGTGCTTACAGTTGCTTCAGAACTCAGTTAAGCACTTGAATTTTTATTGCTTTTATTCTTTTCAATGCTGTTTCTTTACAGTGAATTTATTTATTACCAACTTTGGAACATTTTGTGTCTTATTTGTTTTTTTTTTTTCACATCCCTAAATATTTTTCTCTATAAATCAATGTAGAAAAATTCTCATTGCTCAGTTTAAACAGAAAAGCAGATTATTTATGCTCTGACGCATTTCCATTTCAACTCTGGTTGCTCTCATTTTTTATCTGATTTACATTCCTATTAAAAATAAGTCTTTGTGATTCAGAACTAAGTTTAAGTAGACTGACTGCAGTCAAAAAAACTCAAAAGATGTTCAGCTATAGATGGCCAGTCAGATAAATAATTCTCATTCTGAGACAGACAAACAATATTTAGTCTATTAAAGATTCAAAAAAGTCTGTGCAGGATGCAAATACAGCATATTGCTGCATGCAACTATGCATGATCATGCTGAGTTCATATTGGCTGTGATATGGAGGACAGTTGGTAAACAATAGCTTAACAAATGTGTCAGCTTAATGCAATTGTCAAAGGTCCTGTTGCCATCCATGACTCATAACAGCAAAGACGCAACACAGTCTATACAGCTTCAGAGAATTCTCAGTGGCTATTCAAAACAACATATGCTCATTATCAAGATTGAAATGTGTTTGCTTTGGTCTCAAAGCTTTTGTTTTGATGGATTCACTTTGGTCTAATAATTTTGAAATCCTAGCTCAAATTTTCTCATGTTCCAACTATTGTTCAAATTGTGTATGCCTTGCAGAGGAGAAAAAGTATGTAACAAAAAAAGGAAAATTGAACAGATCTCAAGATGTGACATCTCGAATGCCAAGAATTTTTCAAGCATGAAGGTTTGAGCAAAAACTTACTAATGCTATTTCAAGGCCAAAGTGAGATTCATACCTTTCCACTGAAAAGTTGAAAGTATCCTTGAAACCCATCAAAGCTAAAGCCTCTTACACTGATTGAATTTGAACCTTTCTATTAACCTTTGACAAAAGTGAATATTCAATAGAATACAGGTAATTTTATTGTGCTTGGTGCATGATTACAGAAGAGCACTCAAAAAAAAAATTCCCATCAGCACAGTGTAACCACCGCATCATAATTTCCTGCCATAAAACTTAAATGCCCTAAGATTTTCTTATTTTTCTTAAATTTAAGAATACAATGTATCCAAAGTAAATTTTTTACTGCTTTATGGAGAAGTTATAGCAAAACACAAGACAAAAATCTGTAGAGGTTATTTGCAGAGTGGACATGATTATCTAGACCTTTAGTCTTCTTATTCACAGATATATATTTAACATAAACCAGAATATTCAAATTGTGTAGCAAGACTCCATACCCTTCTGTACCCTTTTCTGAAAATCTACTGTAATTACTGTTCTGTAAGGCATATGAAACAAAGACAACACAACAGGCAGGTGATGAGTTGTCATGGTTTACCTAATAGCCAAAAGTTACAAAGGCCTATTTATTACACTAATTGCTTGCACATCCTTAAATGACTTCCTGAGCCAACACACAGTATTTACTGTTTCCATCCAGTATCAAGCTAAGCGAGCTGGGAGCTGAAGGGATCGAGAGCAGCCCTGTCAAGAAGGACTTGGAGGTCTGGTGGATGAGAGGCTGGACATGACACAGCAATGTGCACTTGCAGCCCAGAAAGCCAATTGTGTCCTGAGCTGCATCAAAAGAAGTGAGGCCAGCAGGTCAAGGGAGGTGATTTTGCCCCTCTACTCTGCTCTGGGACCCCAAAATAAGAAAGTTGTGGATATGCTGCAGCGAGTCCAGAGGAGGTCTACAAAAATGATCCGATGATTGGAGCACCTTTCCTGTGGTGAAAGGCTGAGAAAGCTGGGTTGTTTGGCCCAGGGAGGAGAAGGGTCTGGAGAGACCTTATTGCAGTCTCTCAGTGTATAAAGAGGGCTTCTAAGAAAGATGGGGACAGTCTTTTTAGTGGGGCTTGTTGTGATAGGACAAGGGATAATGGTTTTAAACTAAAAGATTATAGATTTAGATTGCACATAAGGAATTTTTTAATGATGAGGGTGGTGAAACACTGGCAGAAGTTGCCCAAAGACGTGGTAGATGGTTGTATAAGGCTGTGAGCAACCTGATCTTGTTGAAGATGTCTCTGTTCACTACCAGGGAGTTGGACTAGGTGATCTTTAAAGGTCCCTTCCAACCTAAACAATTCTATGATTCTACAAACTGGGGCTGTTTTAATGGAGTTGGTTTAAGGGAGTGTCATGGTTTGCCTGAAAAAAATACCTCAGAAAACCTCAAAAGTTTCTAGTTCCTGGCTTACCTGACAGATTAAGATTTTGTAGAATAACTGTAAGTAAAGTAAAAGGACAGTAAGGGAAAAATACAATAAAGAAAAAAGTCAAACAGGACAAGAACAATAAAGAAACTTCATTATTAAATTCTCACATTCTTCAGGGGAAAAAAAATATCAGTGATAACATTATTTGCACTTATCCTGAAAAATAGCAGGCCTCTCTACAAATGCCGGACTGAGAAGGTATTTTATTATTTACTGTCTTCCTACTTTTCTGTGACAGTTAAGTTTTGTCTTTGTAAGTTATTTGCTACACTTGCAATTGCTCTGCTCTCCAGGATAGCCTCCTTCCTGAAGCCAAGAATCAAGGAACCACAAATACCTAGTCTTCTTTAGGTAGAAAAAACTTGTGCTCCTATCTGATAAACTGTGGGATTCAGTTGCTACACATATTCAATAATGAGCAGGGTTGTTGCATAACAATATGTAAAAGAATTACTATAAAATATGTTGGAGTTAATAATTAGAACAATTTTGAGAAAAGAGGCAGTTATGTTCACAGGGGGAAAATTCTTTTTCATCTAATACTCTTATTCAAGGAAAACTGAAAAAAGGTCTAAATTATTTACAGTTTTAAAATCCTTTTGTGATAAACCCCAGTTACTGAACTGGGTAATCCACAATTTGCCAAGACCAAGGAAATTCCTGATTTTAACATGTTCTGAATTAGTAAATATATGATGATGTGAGGAATGTTGGGTGCTGAAAGTTAACACTGTAACTTCCTCCTCATCATTTTTTTATGACAGACAGCGCCATGTCTTCCAGCAAATCCACTGTGGTGGTCAGCAATTTCTAATAGTGTAGTACCTTTCATTTTTATATTTCAGGTTGATTTAGCGGCAACAGATAATCTGTCTTACTTGATATCAGCCTCCTGACGACAACTCAAAACATTTAAACTCAAACTGCAAAGAGAACCACAGCATGAATCATGACAAGGAAAGTGAGGACAGTGCATGTGCTGAATGCCTAATCCTACCCATGAACATCCCTTTAACCTTGCAGAACAGAATGTCCCAGCTTCTACTTGTCAGCCCTGCCCTTGTGCTGCAACAACAACTGATTGTCCACCCATCTGGGGCAGCATGGACAAGAGGAAGGTAAGCCAGCTCCACAGGGGAGGATTTGTGTCACGTTTTGGTTTGCTTTCAAGTTTCTTACAGGTTCCACTTAGCAAGTTTTTACAAAAATGAGCATCCTCAGTGGGCTGAAGGGTTTATGTAAATGTGTGACAGAATACAAAGAAATGAGTCTGTTTAGGGTCTTTTCACAAGTTGCATAGCTGAAATTGTAAAGGTAAACAATGAGCAGATAAGTTGTCTCTTTTGTCCCAAGTAATAATTACTTAAATAAATGCTCACAGACTGTTTAGCATATATCTGCAGTTTCATGATTTGAGTGTCTTTTTTAAGCTGTAGATACAGAAAAAGATATCTCTTTTTATTTAATTATATTTGTTTAACAAGTTACAGGGCATGTTAATTGGCTGAAGGGGAAGGAAGGAAGCAAGGGAGGCAAGTGAGGAAAGGTTTCATGACATCTAATCCAATTTTTTCCTTTGTGCCAATAATCGTTAGAGTGACAATGTCGCGTTAGAGACTTAGCTGCTGAAATGCACAGGCACTAGAACCAACACAGAAAATACATCTCAACACAAGTTATTAAAAAAAGAAGCTTTAAATCAGTTTAGTGAAAAGGTGTTAGAAAAATACATGTAATTTTTCTGATTGGGTTCTCTTGTTGCTGCAGTACTTTGGAAGCTGTCATCTTTGAGATGGCAAATTATCCATTAGAATTTGGAAACAAAATGTGTTCAGACTGATATTTAAAGTAAGGACTCAGATTTCTTACTCACACCTTTATCACCATTCCCCATCTCCAATTTTATGGTTTTGCATGACGTATTGCAAAGAGAAGCTGTAATGCTGCTCAGTAAAATTGAAAACCTTCTCCACCTTTTGTAAAAATTTGTTCAATGAAAAAAGTGCAACAAAAATTGATCACTTAATCACTGTGTTGTCAAATCACTGTGTATTCATGGTCGTACCTGAAACTAATACACTTGAAAATGGATGTTCTTACCTGAGTAAACTGATATAGTTGTAATCATTTCAGTGCTATGCCCAAATTTGGATTTAGGAATTCTAACAGTCACTTACTGAGAAAATAGGGAATGTCTCAGAAAAAAGAAAAATCACAGAAACCCCAACAATATAATAGAATAGACCATTTCAGTTGGAAGTGTTTTACAACATCATCTAGCCCAAATGCCTGACCAAATCAGGACTCACCAAAAGTTAAAGTACATCATTAAGGGCATTGTCCACATGACTCAAATGTTGACAGGCTTGGGGCATCAACAACCTCTCTAGGGAGCCTGCTGCAGTGTTTGATCAGTCCCTTGGTAAAGTAATGGTTTCTGATATCCTGTCTAAACTTTCCCTCACTCAGCTTTGAACCATTCCCACATACCTAGTCTCTGGATCCCAGGTAGAAGAGGTCAGTGCCTCCCTCTCCAGTTTTACTCCTCAGGAAGCTGTAGAGAGCGAAAGTGAGGCACTTTCCCCTCACTTTTTAAGCTTTTTTTCAGTGCTGTTTCTTTAATACTTCTGCTCAGGTGAGTGCAATTCTAAGGTGTGTCAGGTCTGTCTGGATAAAAACATTTGATAAATACATCTGCTGCCTCTTTCAGCACAGAAGCAATTAGCAGTGTTAGCATCTAAGTCATCAAAATCAGAGTTTACAGACCACCACATTATTTTGTACAGAGGAAATGTAAGGCTTCTTGCAGAATTATTGTTTCAGACAGGCTAGGACAAGAATGTCAAATGTTTTCTAAGGGGATAGCTGAGTTTCCTGTCAGCTTTCAATGAATTCAGGTTTGCTCTCAATTCCTAGTGAAACACTTTATGATATCAGTGACAAACCTAGTGATTAAGGAAGATATCAGACTGAGTTTTTGTTGTTTACCTTTCTTTAGTGCCTTTATGTGACATGCAGGATTCCTGTGAGAAAAGAGTTCATTTTAAGAGTTAAAATTTTATCTTTTCTTCCCCCCTGCTATATTTTCTCAGTTCTTTCATGTTTGCTTCTGTCCGAATTCATTCTTTCCTTCTATATTTTATTCAATGAAAAAGTCTTAATATCTCCCAACAGTTTTGCCTCCTTTCCTTCTGTGGTATGTACACTAAAATAATCACTCCTAAGACAGTGAATATGGTTGCTAACAGAACATCATCAGGCTTTAGAGCTAAATGTCACAATGAGGTTAATGACAGATGGGAAATGCTCATACATTGCACTCATGGTTTCAGTCTGTCTGCAAACACAGTTTGCATTACTTTATGTTTTGCTTTGAAGGAACCTCAACAGCTTGGGTTTCTTTTTAAGGTTAAGGTTAAAACCTATGAAATCTGAATATACCATTGCATCAATATTGAAGCAAAGCAAATAAGCACGTATGTCCTGTTGTATGGGTGTCTGGTTTTTCTCAGCTGAAAGCTCAAGCCAGAGATGTAGATTGTTTTTTGGGTTTTTAATTAGTTTTTTTGGTGGTTTGGGGTTTTTTTCCCCTCAGTCAGTAATAGTTCAAAACCCTTGGTTTACCACATTCCTGTCAGATATATAACACTCCTATTTTTCTGAAACACTCTCATTTTCCATCAGAAGACCTTCACCCCATTAAAATACTTTATCTAAAACTTCTAGGGAGAGAGGTCAAGCATGAGTCTAGCTGCCTGACAGAAGGAAGGCAGGTTCTCAAGGATGAATTTGGCACTGTTGCACTCAAAGCCCAGCTTTGAGTGGGATGACTTGGCCCAGCTTGCCTCAAAAAAGCTTTCATGCCACATGTAGAAGTGTAGTCACACTGCCTTCCAGGCCACCTCCACATAGGTAACTTCTTTTTCTGTGCTCTCTGCAGGTATCTCTCCACATCTGTCTCTATCACCCCCAATCTTCCCAGCCTGAGTGAGAAAGATTTCTCTTGCATTTCCCTTGTTCTGTCATCAGGTCTTACAGTAGGCAGACAACTAATTCCAAGTTTCTCCACTATCAGTAAGTAGAGCTAAAAAAAAACAACAAGTACACCAATTCTTGGAAGTGTTTGATGACACATGATATGCCTGTTAACACACGATGCACTGCACTGCTGTTCAGAAAGCAATGTGTGTGACACGCAACAGATGCCCCATACTCAACCCTGAGTAAACTTCACAAATGTCTAAGTGGCTGCCTAAGCCCAGATATATCTATTGCTTTGTAGCCCTTGAGAACAATTACCAAAAAAGGTCCAAGATGACAGCAGCTGCTGGCAAGTGTACATGGACTGCACGGACTTAAGTCAGAAGGCACAGCCTTAAGTGCACCTATTTCTGTAGAATTCTAATGGACTGCAGGAAAAGAGAGTCAGGTGAGTACTGATGAGATATAGAGGGAAAGAAGAAGCCAACCTGCCTTCTTTAGTAAACTGTTAAAAGTTCTTCCTTCTTGGGGTTGATGGAATTTTATTCTTATAACATTACACAGGGAATGGGCATAGGGGTTTGATGCTCCTAGAAAGATAATAAGATCTCTCCAAACCCATACAAAGAGGTGTCTAAAGTGTAGCTAACATGTCTTATACTCTTAGTGCACATTGTGGGGTTAAGAAGTCAGCATAGTCTGTGGCCACAGAGATCCCACGGGTAGTGTTTCCCATCAAGAGAAATATTTAGTTCATTCTGGAACAGAGCTTGCATGCACATTAACATCCATGCAGCATGAACAGTAATATATTAGGACGTTGGCAATAAACAGGGACCAGTGCAACAGTGTAAACATATCTTTTGCATTTGCAAAATTCACTAACACTCCACAATTCTTCTCTTCCATCTTGTCCAAATGAGCTTCTCTTGGCTTGAAGCCATTTCTCCATGATAAGGTCAATGGCTTTAGCAATGCTAGACAGGCTGTGCCTGTTATCTTAATGTCTTTATTTTTTTTCATTTTTGCATTGTTACAGCTGCTCAGCCAAAGCATCAACAATTTGTTTCCGCAAACGTAATTGAGCCAATAACATTGTAATCCAGTATAAACACAAAAGCAATTGCTTCCAATTAGGCAAAAGTTTCAGTGTTTCCAGGCTTGCAGCCAGTTTGTGGTTTACGAAATTTAACTAAGTTACAGCCTAATCAGTTGCTATTAAAAAGAAACCACGTTCTAGCCAACAACACCCTGATGATAAAGGCGGAGCATTAAGTAACGGATAAAAAGATCTTAGTGATAGTTTTTTACAACAGCCATACTCAGCCACTGACAGTGGGAGTCACAAAAATAAGAACTTTACCATTCTCAAGGTGAACCAAGTTGCGTAACCAGCAGGCACAAAGTCACAAAGAAGTCTGTCTTGCTGTTGCTTCACATTTACTCCAATGTGGAAAAGAAAGCAGCGCAGCAGACAATGTTCACACAAATATGCTCTAAGGCTTGTACTAAAGTTAAAGGAATCAATACATTTAGAAAGATATGGCAAATCATTCAAATCCTAAAAGATAAGAAGATACTACATTAACGCTGGAAAGCTGAGAAAAAGTGAGTCTAAGTGTTTCAGAATCAAGATACAAATATGTAAATGAAGGTTTGTTGTTAATGAAGTTAGGAAAGACTGAATGACTCCTGATGATACTCTTGAAGATCCACACTGTATACTCTAATGTTTACACTAATATAGAATACCAACAGTGCTTTTCATATTGTAATATGGGCAACACCTTGGCATAACATCTGGATAACAATTAAAAAGTGTGGGGTTTATACTCGCATAGTCATTATAATGTTGCTAATAGAGTAAAATCCAAATGAAAGTACTCTTCCTTCATAGCTTTTTTTTTGACAACACTAGGCTGACAATTACAAAAAAGATGTACATCATAGACTGTGTTACATTTAAAAGGATTACTCCAATAACCAATACAATATGAAGAATTTGAGAGCAGTTTAGTGCAGTCAACCCATCTATTTATTTATTTTTTTTTTTTGTTTTTCCCTAGTTGTGCATTTGAAACAGGTGCCCAGAAAGATCATGGAATCTCCCCCACTGGAGATATTCAACAACCCTCTGGATGCAATTCTGTGCAATGTGCTCTAGGATGACCCTGCTTGAGCAGGGAGAATGGACCAGAATTCAGCCAATTCTGTGATTCTGTAGTTTGCTTAATCTTATTTCTGTCTCTCTGTTCCTGGCAGTCTCCAAAAGACACACAAATGTTGGACCCAAAGTGGAACTTTACCCTTAAAGTGACATTTAAGGACATTTTTAAAATGCAGACAGAAAATGGGACCTTAAAGGCCAAGAGAAGACTTTTGAAGGTTGTCCTGCTTTGCCCTCAGTGGTTAGGGCTTTCATTTAGCAGAATGAAGACCTGAGAGGTCAACTTTGCATCTAAGCAGCTCTCTCTCATTTCTTTTATTCTGTGTGCATAGAGAACATGCACAGAGATTATAAAGCATTCTGGGTCAAACTTCCACTGTGGGTAAGCAATTTTAAGATTGTTGGACCAAGAAGAGAAAATCAGAAGGGCTTTCTGATTCTTCCATAAGAGATATTATGAAAATAAAATGATACCAAAAGAAAGCCTGTATCTGTACTTTAATTTAATGTTTTTGTCTGTGTAACGGCTTCAACAGTGCATCAGAAAATCTGTAAATGCAGTTTGAGTAAATGTTATAAACCTAAAAAAGAGCAGCTGTTAAATCTTTTAACATCTGTAAAGCTTCTTTTAAACATTTGGAAACTTGCTCTCCCTCACATGATTAACTCCTTGATGGGTAATATTATAAAGGATGGGTATACCAACTGTCAGGACTTTTTTTTGTTTTCAGGAGTTATTTCTGTTGCACTGTAGTTGAAAAGTTTCTTTTTCCTTTTGTAAGGCCATAACCTAGCAGGGGTAGAAATAGTATACATATTATGCATTCCCAGAGAAGTTAAAACCATGCTTTAAAGATGTATGGTTGGCCTCATTTAACATTATATATAATCACAATTATTCTAAATATTAAAAAATATCTGGGTGGATATATAGAAATAATAAACAGGAAGATACCAGTGTATTAATATTATTTTTACTAAGGCTTTAGATACAATTACTGTTTATTTCCAAACAAAAATCTGTGTATCTTGAGAAACAGAAAATCAGAATCCTTTTTGGCACAGTAAGTCAACACCAGAGTCAATAGCTTTGTTCTTCATTTATCAAGATCTGCCTCTCAACAGTGAATTATGAGACAATATAATAACTCTACATCAAACTGTCTTTACTTTTATACAAACTGAGTTTTACTGTGTCAGTCTTGTCAACACTGCTGAATATTAATGTGAATAAAGTTAATTGCTGGGTGTATAAAGGTCTGATGCAGTCAAAGTGAAAGAAAGCACCTAACAGAAATCTGTCATTTTTGACAAGCTGTAATTTATTTCTACTTCATGATATGTGCTGACAAGTTTCAAACCTTATTCTAGTCTTTACCATAAATTGCAATTATTATAATTCACAGCAACATTTGACCCAGAGGTTGGGACCTAGTTTACCATATATAAAAGACTTTACATCTCAGGGAATTCACTTGCAAACTCCAGCATGTATTTGTCATTGCACATCCAATTGTTTTTATTCTACACTGAACACGTACAGTAAATTTTGTGACTTGCACTGCTTAAGAAAAGAAATAGCACATTGCTTTAGCTGAAACATAAAGTGTTTATGACAAAATATTTACAGATATTTAAAGACTAAGATTGAATTTCAGTATGCCTGTACAATTATTAGTAAGGTTTATATTAGGCACTGATGACATACAAATTCTGATGAATTTTGTTGAGTATTTTTATAACCAATCAGTATTGGTTATAATAAATGGTATTGGTACTGTCAACAACATAGCTGAAGTTAACTCAGTTTAATCCCTGAACTTTTGCTCGTCTGTTACTCAGTACAGTTTATAAGATAAGTGTTGATGAGTATTCAGTTCCTGGACTGAAGTAAAATTCCCAGTATGACCGAGTTTATGGTGAATGCCTCTGAATTTATAAACCTAGTTTTGAAGTCGGGTTTATTATGAGCTTTGTCATTTCTTAAGCTTAATAAATGTAACCTGCAGATACAAAAATCTCTATTTAAAATTGTATCAATTTAGAAAAGATCACAAAGATTGTAAAGCTCATCAGATGATGCAGGAAATAAAAAGAAATGTGCTACCTCTAAACCATCAGACTTTTCAGAAGATATAAGATACTTCAAAAGATGCTGTAATTTTAGTAGTAGCACCTGTAATTTATGATTGCTGAGTACACTTTTAATTAACTACACAACTTTATTTATCTTGAATGTACCTTTGCCTTCTCAGGCCCATAGCTTGCAATTAAGTAACTAACAACGGTCTTTCCTCCACAAAAGTACCTTTTTAGATAAACACGATAATCTGCACTTTTGTAAAACCTCCAAATTCCCACTTACTTCACTGAGATCAGAGTTAGTATTTTCTTTCTACTTCTCTACACAATTGCATTAACAGTCTGGAGACAACATTTAGAGAACCATAAAGAGGTCAACAACAACAACAATAATAGTAATTCCCTGAGACCATCACTTGGATTAGCAGAAAGCTATCTGCATAGGATATCTACATATCTACTCCCCTCTCAACAGAGCACATTTTCAGTTGCTTCTAAACTAACTTTTCGGCTTTGTTGAGAAACTGGTAGAAGATATCCAAAGCATCACACCAGGGAAATAATACATGGAGCACTAGATGAAGCTGAGATACAGTACCTGGTTTTTGATAGCAAGATTTTGGGCTTTCTGTGGATTCCTACCTTGGTGGAACATGGAATAGTAATTTGAAAACATTACTAACTAGAGTGCATAGATAAATGATAAATGTCAAGGAGTGGTGTCAAAGGAGAGAGGAGTAGGAGTGTTGTTCTACCAGCCACGTGGACTAAATCTAGAGAAGAAGTTTAGGGTTAGCAGAGGGAGGGAGAAATGCAGAGTAGTTCATAGTATTTAAGATATAATTTACTGATTTGATTTCTTCAAAAAAAAAGAACTGTAATGGAAAGGCTTATGAAGCTAGTGTTGTTCCAGTCTTAAAAGTGATTGTTATCAGAACCCTTTCTGTCTTCCATTTCTTATATAACCATTTGTTCTTCATTGATACAAGAAAACTGAAAAAAAAAAAAAGTTTTAAATGTTGCGATTCTCTGCAAACATTTGATTATATACAGGAAGAGAGTCTTGATTTGTTTTCTCCAGTTGCATGATAAGGAATGCTAGCTTTTGACAGAAATATAGTGGAATAACATTGTGGTGAAATTACGTTACCTTAGGGGCCATCTGTGTTGTGCATTTCTCTGTGAATTTTATTTGAAATACTGAAACTGTCTTACAGTGAAGGCATCTGAATGCTTTTATCCCACATCTTTTTCTAAGTGGTGCTAGAACTGTTAAGGTTGAAAAATTGCATATTGAAGATGTTCAAGTTTTACACCATTATTGTAGACATATGGAGAACAATAAGAGGAAAGAAATACTGTAACAAAGACAGCAGGAGAAAACCCATATCTGAAAACTCAGATTCATATATGAGCTGCTAAAAATAATGAGGTATTCCAGATAGTATTCTATATATTTCATTATTTGCAGTACTACATTACAACTTCAATTTTACCAAATGAACAAAAAGTAGTGACTTGGGTCACTATGTGAGAACAGTAATATCTAAAAGTTTTTGTGTTTTGTTTGTTTGTTTGTTTGTTTTCGGTTTTGTTTTGTTGTTGGTTTTGTTGTTTGTTTGTTTGTTTTTGGTTTGGTTTGGGTTGGGTTTTTTTGTCTTTACAGAATAATAAATATTAAGATATGGAACATATTAAATCTGCAATTTAGAGGTTTAGCAAATCTTCAGTCCAAGTTTTGTATACACTTTTTATTATGTCACTCTGAGTATCCTTTGCCACAAGCAAATATTTAACCATGTGATTAGACAAATGTTTCTGCAACCTTTACCAAAAATACTTATGAAACAGTTCCCCTATGGTAAATAAGTAAAAGCAGTAGATTGCAGGATGAATACATTTCACATATACTCCTTTTCTGAATTATTTCACTTCCACATGCATATACTTTTTGAAATCCATGATTATGTATACTTAGAATATAAATCCCTGAAGTACTGTTCTACTTAGCAAAAAGCATCTGGAAGAAAGATTCAGAGTTGATTCTAGGTTAATTACTATGGTCTAAAAACATTTCAGCAGACACCTGCAACAAATTCCTGTCTATAACAAAGCTAGTTATAACAGCAACTTGTCTGGAATTCATGATCTTATCCCACTGCCTACTGAGTATATGCATGAATAAAAAATAATGATAAATGATATGTTCACTAGAGTATTAGCATGTCAAAGTTTGAACGGATGTAGCATGTAACTCATCCTTTCCTTATGGGTTGGTCCTTTCAGCTGTGATCGTGAAACATGCTTATTGTAATAAGGTAAAAGCAACACCTTTATTGATCCTGAAAAGTATTGTTACGAAGCATTCAGTCTTATTATTATCAAGAACATCTTTTAATCAGAATTTCTAAACACTTAGGGAATTAAGCAAAGCCTTCAGCACTTGTCCATGGGATTAAATCTACTACACATAAACACCTTATAAATCTGCCAAAAGACATAAATCTGAACAGCAAGACCCTTTTTCCCTAGACATATGCTATGCTTTTAATAAGGACCTGGCTCATTTTCAGGCTTATCTTTTGTTAAGGCAGAAGTGAAAGCACAAGCCTTGGAAGTAGTTAGAAAAACAGTGTAATCACTAAGATACCATTATCCTGTCTCTTGTAGATTTTATATTTGAGCTTCTCAAAGCTATGGACAGCAAATTACTCATTCGGTACCTGAGCTGCATAAAGAAGATTGAAATTTGGGCTGTTAACGATCCTTTCACTCTGTTTGGGAGCTTCTCTGTAAAAGCTCATGTGTAGCACAGATGCTGGTTGTCTACATTATTCCTAGGCACCCAACAAAATACAGAGGTGGAAAGTGTCATTTATCCTAGATACACTGCTGCTGAAAGAAATCTTATTTCTATATGAAATGTGTTCTGAAAAGGGAAATGGTTTTCTAGGAGACTAGATGTAACTTGAAGAAAAACATTAAGTTCTTTTTTTATATTTTTTTGGTAGTTAATGACCCACATTACTAGATACATGAAATGAATAATCAACTTAAGTGAAACAGAAATTTTGACTAGAAATTAAGGTGGTGATTATAAGGAGTATAGACAAATAAATATAACAATAAATGATTTACTCAAAAAATTATTATCCAGGTCATATTTTTAGGTCTAATTTTTTTAAAATACCAAAATTATAAAAAAGCACTACTTATTTGTCTAAAGATACAAAGTAATTTTTTAGTTTTGGTTTGTCACTTCTAGATAGAACTTTTTATTGCAAAGTTCCTCCAGAAACTCTGGGGAGATAGGAGAAATACCATCATCACTGATGGTACAAAGCTGGAGTATACAAAAGATTAACTGGCGTGCTCTGTATGTGAGACCTGGAAATTCAGTTTGGGCATATAGGCTTCATGTTGTGATCAAGCCATAGACACCTGACTTCTTCGCAGTTCTCTTCTTTACCCTTTTATTAACCAGGTAAATACAACTGTTCTGGGATGCCATTGCTAGTTCCAAGAATCATTTACCAGTCATTAATTTTCTTTGATCCACTCAAGTTGGTGAAATGTGTGCATCGAATTGGTATGATTTTCACTCTTTTATCATCTTACAGATGGCACATATCAGACAGAAGTGCATCTGGTTCTGAATGGCCTCAACAGGGGAAATAATACTATCTTTATCAAAGAAAAGGCTGATCATGTTCTACTTGGTACCTCAGGAAAAAATCTCTTCTGTAGAGCCAGTCTTGAATGCTTATTCTGCAGGCATAACTACGAGGCCAAATCTGATTTAATGTGTTATAGCTTCCTTTAGTCTGTTTCTCACTTCTGCTACATACAAGTTTCTCACCAATTTATGATTTTGGAATGCTTAACAAACTCTTTAGGGAATGCTTTAAAAATAACATTTCAATTTCGTTGTGTTTTTTCTTCTTTTTCTTTTTTATTGTTTTTCATTTTAATTTGACCAATCTTATTTAAGTATCTTTTTGTATTTTCTTAATTTTTAGAGAAGTTTTCAGACCTTCCATCAAGGATGATAAAAGGAGCCCTGGAGTGTAGGTAGCAGAGTTCTCAGCAGTATGATCTTAAGGGTCCTCCAGGTATTTCAGATTATTAAATAATGTGATCATACACTCCAGCAAATACACAGTCCATTCTAGGGGAAAGCCTTGCTGAATAAATCAATTTTCAATTTTTAACTTGCTCTATTAAAAAAGATACTTATAATCTCTTCTTTCTATCCTGCAAAGATTTAATGCAGAAAATGGGAAAAAACAAAACAACAAAAAAAACCAAACAAAAAAAAGGTGGATTATCACTAACTAAATGGTTAAGAAAAAGTCCTGTTACACTACCCCAGAATTTCTTCTCCAAGAAAACAAGATTAGCATTGAAATCCTCTGTGCTATATTGGTAATTACATTAAGTAATAACAACATTAATGTAAGAAATGCTGTTAGACAAAGATCCAAAATAAAAAGAAATTTAAAAAAATGCTCATCCATGACAAAAGCAACTTCAAGAAATAACTTTTTTGTAAAGACAGAGATGAAGTAACTTAGCAAACCCCATTGACAGAATTAGTGTTAAAGATAGGCAGCATAAAACCAAAACTGAATTTTTTTCTGATGCTTTTCCTAGAGTCCAACCCCAAAGTTACTGAAGAGGAGAACCCAGACTACTGAAAGGAAAAGAAACAAACTATTTATTCCATGAAAAGACAATTATACAGTTTAACTTAATTTAATTTAGTTCAGAAAAAATAAAAATTTGCATGCATGAAGTTTATGGAAACATTTTATTTTTCTTCTCCTCTGATTTTAGTAAATCTATCTGGTAAGACTCTTGCATGCTTGGGGACATCTCACACTGTAGGTTGCTATGATGAAAACATAACTTCAGAGATTTAAAGAACAAATGGATTACAGAACCCTAAAGTAACATTTGTGGGAAATCAACTGAGTAGATAGTGGTGAGACTTTTTTCCTAGGAGGTGGCAGTAGATGAACATCTGTGGGGAAGCCAATAGCAAGAAATCTGCCTGACATGAAGTAAAAGAGCAGTTCTGATGGGGAAATGTAGAATGAGCATATGTCGGCTCCACATGGATATTAAGCTTGGGATGACATTTTCCTTAAAAAAGAAAACCATATTTTAATATTTCCTCTTTTGCTGTGGACTGTTTGGAATAATGTGCAAATCATCCATCAGGCACCATTTAACCTATATAAATGCAAAAAGATGAATTTGGAATACTATCAAAGCACATATTGAATAAAGAGAACCATTCTGTTTCAGCAGCAACACGAGAGACCTGTTTTTCATTATGCATGTGAAGTGTTTAATTTAAACTGGTAATGGTTAACTACGTCTGGTCTAGAGCTGTGCAGATCTGGGGAAAACATCCATAAACAAAAACCCCTCTATTGCCCTTCAATTTCTTCTTTTCTAAGCCAAAGAGAGAGAGAAAAAAAAATATTTCTGGAAAATATGAAGATTGCTCATGTGAAATATCTTTTTCCCAGAATGTGCAGAGAAAGAAAGTAAAAAGTTTATAGATCATACTGAGAAGCCTGTGAGCCTTAGAGTTACTTGTATTAAAATATCTGTAAACCAGGAATACTGCACAATGGAGCTTGGAATTAGAGGTTGTCAGGGGAGTATACACAAAGCATTTATGAAAATGGTCTCTTAGATGTCTGTGGTTTTCAGAAGTTTAGGTGGTTACATGTGGTTAGCTTTGCACAGAGGAATTCTAGCCTCAGCATGGAGCCTAATTCTGTCTCCCAGATTAAGTGAATTTGCCATTATTCAAAAAGGGCTTTACATATTTTACAATAAATTACTCTAATAAAATATGTTCATGATTCACAATGAATAAGTTTAGTTTAATAAACAAATAAATATGTTATTTTAATAAGAAAATAACTACTATAGAAGCCAGACACTGTGTACTCCTGCAAACTAGCATATATACAGTTCAAACAGAAGGCAAAAGTTCAAAATCTTCTTTGCCTAAAGCATTTATATTTCCCAATGAAAGTAACTATTGTCCAAGTTTGTCTGTTTTTGGCATACAGATTTCAAATGTTTCCTAGTCCAATGAGAGAAAGAAGAAATTCAATTTTAAAGAGAGTGAAAATTAAATTTACTGCCTAATCATTCCTTCTCCACTAAAGTGATAAAATATATACTGATATAGGTTAATAAACTAAAAGAAAGCAAACAGAGAAGAATAAACGTGTAATTTCTAGCAACAGTTCTAGAAAAGTATAACAACTATAGCCATAAATTATTCAGAATGAATTACTCTGAGAGTGTCCTAAAATGGACAATAAAAGTGAGCAGTACCCAAAATTAAATGGTATCCAGTATTATAGTCTTGTCAAAGAACCTTCCCAGGGCTGAAAATGTTTATTTCCACGATAATCTCTTAGGAATTCAGCAATACTTCCTTGATGACAACTGGTGACTTTCTTTGTTTTTCTTTCAGGCCTGTCATGGTTTGGTTAACAATAGATTTTAAAAAGATAAATATACACTTAATTATTTCTCTTCCTTTTCACAGTTTGATCTGATGGAAACCAAGTTTACCAAACAATTTATAATAGATTTTGCTGTTAATATGCAGGAAAAATACTGTTTCTCATATCAAAATGGACTCTGTTGGATTGCATGGAACCTTGGGAACCTTGTGGCAGCAATGACTAATCTTTTTCTTTCTGTTCCAAGTACTTTTGGATTACTAGATCAAATGATATTTAAGTCAGACTGTCCCAAATCCAGTGTCAACAAAAGACTAATGGATATCTTCATGTTTATACAACTTTGTCAGATTTTTAATCAGTCCAAGTGACCCTTCTGGAAAGAAATTACTGTGATTTATGGGACCAGAATGAAGAGTCAAGAGATAAAAATGGACCTAATGTAATTTAACAGTCTCTTAAAATGTGCCCCATATTAAACCAACATATTTTAACAACAACAAGACCACCTGCTTATGTAAGGCGTAATTTTAACAATTCTTTTCTAAAGAAATATAAAACTAAGTATCTGAAAACTTTTTTGTCTGTATTCAGTTGTACAAATTTTACAGATCCATAAACCTGAATGGTGATGCAGAATGGGGCAGGAAATAAGGCAAAGGCTTTTCTTACATTTGATTCCTAATACTTGTTTAGATTTTACTCTGGATTAATTGAAAATCTGTGGAAGTTGAGGAGCTGAAAAACTGAGTTAATTTTAAGACTTCGATATTTAAATAAATTAATAAATTAATAAATGAAATAATGCATGTTTAAATTAATTGTTGTTGTTGTTTTTTTTTTACTGGAAAAAGTCAAATAACAGAGTAGTAGCCAATACATATATTTGCTGAACAGTCAACATGACACAACTTAAATGCGTTGTCCTTGTACTTCCAGTAGATGGCAGGTATAGTACTTCGAACTTCTAAAATGTCACAAAACTTTTTTAAACAATTAGATGCTAGTATCAAGGAAATTTTGCTTATAATGCAGTCCTTTCCATATATGTGTATTGTTATATTTAATATCATTATGGAAGATATACCAAGATGAAGTGAAATGTTTAATAAAAATATATTAAGAACTGAAAACAAATTAAAATGTAATAAAAATAAAAAGAACATATTGAATAACATGCATAAAGAACAGGAATGCTTAGAATAATATTCAAAATAAAATAAAAGCCACAATCAGAAATCTTAAAATAGGAACTTTCAATTTTCTGTTATGTGTCACTCAAAAATTAAGAACCATGATATGACTGTCAAGATTTTATAAATTCAGAGATTTGAGCAGTAAGGTTGTTGGTTAAACCAAGATCAACATACACAAGAAATGATGATTTTTTTTAATGCAAGATTGAGTAATAAAATCCTACTTGTAGCAGAGGAGTCCCCCCCTCTCAGAGCACAGGATAGCTAATATTCAGTTACAGATTAGGGAAAAACCCTTTAATTTTCTCTCCACTGTTCATTATGTGACTCCATGCCTTGTTCACTGCGCAGTGCTAAAACTCCAAACCACTCTGAAGCCTACCTTATCAAGTCCTATAGAGCGCTTTTTTCCATGCTGTTCAGTTTAATAGCACCATGAATGCCACTTTATCTTGACCAAGTTTTGGTTAGTTGACTTTCTGCTATCTTCTCTGTTTTAGAAAGGGGAAAACTGAGATGCTTTGAAATTAAGGTCAAAAGTATTTGCAAATGTTCACTGGATTGTCTGCTTTTTGGTGGTGGTGGTACATGTTAAGCATTATAGTAGCACAAATATGTTAAAAAGATTTTGTACTAATTTTCATTTCAGTCATGATTGCAAGTTGAACGAAAAATAAGATAATTGCACACCTAGTGAGAATCAGATTGATGGTTTAAAGGAAAAGACTAACATCACACACAAACTGCCATTAAAATCACCATCCAAAGACAATTTTTCAGACAAGTTCCTCCTCATCATAATGAAGCCATACCTTATGTTCTCTCTATTCCATGTCTTATTCCCTCTTCTGTGTGAAATAGAATAGCACCTACTTTCTAGGTGTTTTCCCTAGTTGTCCACTGTTGGTCACATAGCACCAAAAGAAGGGGTGGAGTAATCCCACCAGCACATTTACTGTTCTTGGTTTCTCAGCTCAAACTCACTATATGAATATTAATTATTCTGCCTATTTCCTGTCTTGGAGCTCATGTCCCCCAACCACTTCTCATTAAATTCCAGATAGTTTATCTATGTACTTAGTTAACTCTACTGTTCTCTAACCATTATTGACAATCAACACTTTACCTTTTTGTTTTCGTTCCATCCAGCCTTCTCCCCGGCTTCTTATAGACAGCTGCTTCTCTTCTTCCTCCACATTCCAAGTCAGGCTGTAGTTCTTATCCCTCCTCCAACATTCCCTGAAAACAATATACTAGTATCTTGTTTCAATCTTCCTCTGTAATCAATTTTGATTTTGTTTTTATTTTAATGGCAATTCATCAGCCATGTTCAATGTTTCACAGTTTAGACACCTGGGTCCCTCCTCCTGCCTTCCCTATTTCTCCTAGACTCGGGAGCTATGAGTCCCTTCACTCCAGTTCTAAGATGCCAGACTTCAATGAGATGCTTTCCTTCTTTCTGCTGTGTGGAAATCACAAAACAAGGTATTAACACCATATCATGAAAAAAACCAGTAACAGATGATCCTGAACATATCAATATGTGTCCAGAGCCTACTATTGACTCTTTCTCTAAATGGAAAAGCTCATGCAAGGAAACCTGACTTTTGTGAGGAACTCTAAAGTTTGCCTGCTCAGTCCCATCATGAAGGTGGCAAAAATCCAATTTTGTCAGTAATAAGAGGTGTGAAAGACACAAGTGATAATGGAATCAACACTGAACTTTATGGAACATCTACTGAGTGTGTACAAAGTGAAGTTCCCTAAAATCCTGTCACTTGAACAATTTTCCTGTTTAAAGAAAATTGGAAGGTTTCCATATTAATAAAAGGCTGATGAATCACCTTTTCTGATTATAAATATGTGAGTTGCAAAGTTTTTTGAGGAAAAGAGCAGGAAAAATTTTTACACGCTAAGTATTTTTCCTCAGCTTTGTTCTTGGAAACCATGCATTTAGGCTTGTCTGAATTAAAAAATAAAACAAAATAAATTCTCATGCAGGTGCCAAACATGAAAGATTTTAGAGAAATTGATAAATTACATAAAGTTGTATGACACACATAATAGGAAGGCAACCTTATTAAAACACCAGGTGATGATACCAGATCTGCATTTAGTATGTGTTCATAGAAAGCACAAGGTAACAATAGCCTTATAGAAAAAAACCCACTTCTCATAACTTTCCCAGTGTTGCATCTGCATTCTGTCTATTTCCCATCAGCCATTGCAGTGAGGTAATAATTTGGATCACCAGAGTTGGTTTGATTTAAGTAGAAGAAACATTTCTAGAGAAAAAAATTATGTCTTTAATGCAACATTATTTATTTATCAAAAAAGCACAAAAATGTGTTGTTGTTCTTAGGAGGTACTATCTTGGCCTATGTGCTGCCTTGCCCCAGCATGCCCCAGTAGCAATCAGAACAAAAAGCTGCTTACAAGGTGGTTTTTGTTGTTGTTTTGGTGTTTGTTGTTGTTGTTGTTTTTGCAGATCAGGTTCCCAGCATTTTTTTGGAATTCTGTAGCATTTCATTTTTTGTGATACTTTTTGCTGCCCTCTCACACATATAGACATAACATGTAATATAATCTCTAAAGTAATGCCCCTTTAAATACATTTTTTATGAACATTGAGAGGTTTCCTCTATAAATACAATAAAAAATATGAACACCAATTATACATCAGTCTCAACTGCTTAAGTCCTCAGACAGTAGACACTTTTAAGAGAACTGTGAACCTAATATTAGCTTTTTAAAAGTGGAACTTCTTTTGATAAGAAAATGGAGTTTGCACATTTCTTTAAAAATTCTAGCTAATCAGTTTTTATTTTAATGGTTTACTGCATATACATGTTACAGGCTATGCAAGATAACAAAATGACACCATTCAAATATGAAAAGGACAATTACATTTTTGGATAATAAAGATGCTTAATGCTGCTGCTGATGAAAGGACATAATTTTTCATTAGAATTGAGTAGCACTATTAACTTCAGCCATCTTCCATATTTTTGCCATTTGATTTCACTTGGGAAAAATAATTTTTCCCTGAGAGTACAGAAAAAGAGTAAGCAAAAAAAGAACAAAAGACTTCAGGAAGTAGGCCAAAACAAACAATGTTCCCTACTTGATAATACTGCAAGACTTTGTCAGCCTAATTCAGTCCAGAGTCTTGAATCTATTCCCTGTGAACATATTACTGTTAAAAAAAGAGAGAATGGAGCTTTAACATGGCACTCAGTAGTCAGTTTATTTTACAAGTGTTGAAGGCTAGTTGAGAAAGTGGAAAATTTTTGAAGATCTTGTCACATGCTCTAAATATGTCAAACAGATCTAGAACTAAAGCTCTGAATGTGTATTTAGGGATAACACTATACAACAATAACTTTTTTTTTTTTTACACACCTCTTGCAGCATGGTAGCACTGAATGTACCCTAAATGCTCTTCCTTTGTTTGATTATCAACTGCAAAGTATTCCTCAGGAACTAATTTCCATCACATTTTAATTCTTTTCCTCATTACCATCCAGTAGGAGAATAACATAGAAAACTGCAAGATTCTCCTACAATGCAAATCTTTAATATGTCACCAGTATATAAAGCAATAAGCCCCACAAAAGATGCACAGTAATACATTAAAAAGACTAACACAAAAGAGAACAGTAATATCTGAATTTAAACTAATTTATGAAATATCCTGTATACTTCAGTGTAAATATCCTGCTATGTAAATTTTCAGTAAACATTATCAGATGATAAAATTCCTGAAAATTGAAAAAAACCCCACCCAACAACAACAACAACAAAATTATCTTGTTTGTGTAGCTTCAAAAAACTACACTGGGAGACTCTTCAGTTTACTAGCAGTTTACGGAAAAAAAACCCAACAAATAACCACAACTCTCCAAAAAGCAGATGCAAAAGCCAAACCCCAAATCTCCCACAAATCATGGTTGTTAGTAATTTGAGTCATTTTACTGAAAAGCTGCACAAACAGTTGTACTAGCTTCTTCCCCCTTAGCTGGCGCACACTGTTCAGTCTTCTGTCACTTGTTCTCTCAGAAGAGGATAATAAAAACTAATTTTTGCCCTCCAAACAAGATCTGCTTCAACTGAAATGCTCCAACCCACAACACAGGTGTAGTGGAAATAGGCCTGCCCTAATCACTTTTTCTCCTTGTGACAAATGCAGCAGAGAGTATCATCACCTCTTGAGGCTCTCTACTCAGCCAGAGCTCTAAAGCAGCCCAGAACTTCTTGTTTACATGTAGACATCAAAACCAAGTTTCCTGTTCTCTAGTGGTTTCAGCCAAAAATCTAATCAAGAACACATGTGTGGAAGTGGTAGCCATCAGTTTTAGGATATTAGGTCATTGAATTATGAGGAAAAAAACATGAAGTAGACATTTACTGGAATTTTTAAAATCATTATTTGAAAAACAGCAGCTAGCTCTCTCTGAAACTGGGTGTGTGATCAGAGTAACAGGACCATTTTGAAACTTTTTAAAAAGCATGAATGCTGGCACAAATTCTCCAAACAATGATAGCAGAATACAGGATTGAAGAACATGTTTATTCAGCATCCCTGTATAGACAACGGAGAGAGACAAGAAGCCCCAGAGGCTGAGTCAGTTCATAAAATACACAGAGGTGCCTCTCTCTCACCATTGACAATCTAAGGTACTTCGAATAATTCACTTACAGGAACCTTTATTAAGTGCATTAAGAGACATGGTATTCATCTGAACTGACATACAAATGGATCTCTAGTTTGTTTAGTTCAAAAAGTTCAGGGGGAAGGATATAAAGACATTCAGTATTAATATGGACCAGATACAGGATTTGGAGTAATTTTTCAATAGCAGTGGAACAGAGAAGGAACACTGAAGAAAAACAACACCAGCATTTTGGAGAGTTTTGATGCAAAGAAACCTGTGTACTAAACTTTGATCAGGAAACATGGTGGATCTTCCTTTTGTTCTGTATCTCTGATATGTAATTCACTGCAAAAGAAGTGCTGAATTCACAGGAGAACAAATTGGCAGACAAGTGCTACTCTGAGTAGGCTCTTCTTTCCAATATGTATATTTAAAATAGAAAGGTCAACTGCATCCAGAAAGAATGCTTAGAACTTTCAAAATTTTTAATATCAAAAGTGTACAATGTACATAAATACCAGAATCTCATATGAGAAGAATCATGTTGGTATAAAAGCTGTTGTTTTCATATGCAGAATATTTAAAAGACCTCAAAGAACTATGAAGTTATTATTTTTTTTTTTTTTTTTTTCTTTTCTTCTGCAGAAAGCTTTTTGTCTGTGGAAATGTCTTTAAGCAGATTACAGTTAAGTCTAATTATTCTTCAGCCAAGATCACCTAATTCTTTTCAAACTACTTTTTAAACTTCTGTTTATCATGAATAGACATTAAAAGTTGCTATCCAGACTTCTTGCTTAAGTGTGATATCTAAGAGAAATCCTAATTGGATGAATTTATTGTAAGTTATATTACATGCACATATGACCGTGATTGTTGAAGTTTACTGATTTTCTGTGAATATTTTTGTCATTAAAACACATAGTACTGTGGAAAAAGAACAGAATTTTTATGCATGTATATGAATGAAAATTTATTTATTTAATGCTTAAAATATATTTAAGAAGTATTTTTGAAATCCTTGTCTAATATTTATGTTTTGATGTTTTAATGCAATGTAGTGAAAAGAGAATATAGTAAAAAGAAAATATAATGTAGTAAAAAAGAATATATAATGTGGTAAAAAGAAAATATAATTCTATAGCCCCAGCTAAAACTTTGAAAATATATTTTCAAAATGGTAATAAAAGCCTGTCTCTCTTTTGCAAATTATAATCTGTTGGATAATGTTCATGAGCATCATGTGATTCCTATCCCTCCAAACATTTGTTATTGTATTCCTGACAGGAATAAGGGAAGTGGTCTCAGAGCTTTGCAATGAAACACTTCTTTGACAACAGCTGAACTTTTTCACAGGCAGAATAAACTTTTGATGAAAAGTTCTGGCAGAAATGTTAAACATCAATCTTCATGAACAGTATACAGGATAAATAATCCAACTGGTATTATTACAAGAAGCACTTTGTGAGTATTAACTAGAGAATTTAGAGCTTAATCCAGTTTCTTACCATATATTCAACATAAAGATTTAATTTAATCTAGTGTTATAGATGAAAATTTAAATATGACAGACTCAGGAAATACATAATACAGGTTCTCACGGCCATTGGTATTGAGTGTCTTTGTAGAGACACTGAATTTTATTGGATCAATGCTGTAAGGATATGCTGCTGTGGCTACAATGCAGTTAAGTGACAGGCACTGTGAAAAACATAAAATTCAATTTCCTGGCTTCTGCACATTGTTCATATCCTCTTGAATTAACATAAATATTTGTAATGAATATAATATTTGGCATTCCACACTGAATTGTTTTGGCTTTCAGAAAAACAGATGATTTTTCATTGGAAAGCACCTATGTAATCCACCAACTACTGACTCAATTTAATGAAGTGCTGTATATTAAATGTACTTCAAATCTTTATATTCATAGCTGATATTTTCAGTTCCTGGTTTGTATGCTTTGTCTACTGCAAAATGCCTAAAAAGATAACATATTCTAAACTTTAACTGAAACCCCTGGGGAGAGGGGATTGATTGAAATGAGAAAAAATGTTTTCTGATAATTTGCTTCTCTTTTCCCTTCACAGTCCCTAGAGTTTCCAGTAGAGCTTTGTTCCTGAATGATTTGTATTTGCTTACTTTTAGATACCACACTGATGCTTGAGGACTCATATAATTTATGAAACTTAACTGAATGTATTTAACTATTGTGGTGAATACAGAGAAGAAAGCTTATGATGAGGAACAGCTGCAAGGGTCTACAATGCCCAAAGATCAATCACCCCAATATTAAAGATGTGAGTCACTGGGGTGTTGAAAAATATAATTAACTGTTTCCTAGACCACATCACCTCAGATTAGGTCAAAGTAATACAGACCGGCTGGTCCATGATCCCCTGACCCCAAATGTCATTGCTGCAATTAATATGGACCAGCCAAACAGGACCACCGAGGATCTTAATGAGTCAAGCTTTAGACAAATACCTGCTCTTTACTACATCTGTGAGGACTTTCACATCTCAGAGTCTTAAAGAAAGAAGATATAGAGTTACCTAAAACTATTATTTTCATAACATTTCTTAAAATAAATCAGATTTATTAAAAAAATCCCAACGCATAACACATTATGTAGACATTTATAAAAGAGTCCTCTGCATGCTGTGTACTCATGTCTGAATGGAAAGAAGCATTTGAAAATTTGCACCAACACACGTCTGCTCCTGAGGAGAGCATTTTCTTTCTTTCTAGGCAGGAGGCAGGTAGGGGGCAAGTGGTTATTGAGTTAATTTGACATTGGCAATACCTACATTCAATTCCCTTCTCTATTACAGAACAATGTGGTCCATAATTTATGAGAAATTGTCTCAGCTGTAAAGCACAGTGCACTGGTATGAAATTCAGCTTTAAATAAATTAATTTGTGTCTATGTAGCTGGCTAACTGCAAAAGTATAAATCTTACATATATACTATGTTTAAAGCAAGACTGCATTTTTTTTTTCCAAAAAAATATGCTTTATTCCACGGCACTCAGTATGGAAATAATAGTCTTGCTCTGCTTTGCAAAGCTGCTGTAAAAATATACTTCAAAAATAGTGATGGATTCAGATGGCATAGGATGAATGCTTAGAATTCTAAAATACATTGCTACTCTAATACCTGCAAGATAGCCAGTGAAGTCCACTGATTTGTTTCCTTAGCAAAGATTTGTCTTCAGAGTAGGTCTGAAAAACATGAAGGGAATGGATATTTTTCTTACTTTTACAAACACTAGAAGTAACTCTTTACCCATAACTATTATATGAAAATATTGTGATGGCAAAGGGACAAAGAGTATTTACATGAAATGTGTAGCATATAGGGAGGATTAAATCACAAAGACACGTTAGCTGTCCACATCACAGAAATCCCTTTATTCAGATTGAACCACTTACTTCTGCAAAGTAAAAATCCTTTACCATTGCACAACTCAAGTAATTAAATGGTTTCTGAATTAAACCAAAAAGGAAGTGGCTTCTCTTTAGAAATTTTGGAGCAGCTTCCTAAAACTGTCTTGTGTGTTATTTTCATAATGCATGAAAATTAACTCTAGCATCACAAAGGTGATGGAAGACTCTTGTTAGTCCTGATCAGTAATACAGGAAAAAGCTAAATCCATCTATGTGTTCTGTGCTGCAAAGTTGGCTGTAATTTACTCATTGATACAAATAATTTTTAACAAATAACATTTTCTTGTGCCACTGCAGCTGACCCCTATGCACCACAGCAGCATTTCTCTGTCAGCACAGCATTCCATCATTATATTTTTGATATTAGGGATATATATTTCCACATATACATTTATTGATTCAGCCACATTACCAATTTTTGACTGTGGGTTGTTTTTTTAATCCATTTTTCAGTGATGAAGAATTTTTTTAAACAGAAGTTGTTCAGAATCAGGTTAAAAAATGAACACAAAGAAACCTGAGATCCTGAGTGAAATATTTAGCAATCTTTTCTTTACCTCTCAGTGTCTTACTATGCAGCTGTGCTGAAAGTATCACCGTACAATGACACTAGTGGTACCCTGAAGACCAGATTTTCTGATTGCCCATAAACATTTACACACCAAGTTCTAGCTACTATAACTTACAGAGAGGAAACTGCCTGACTCTGGGGACACCTACTAGAAGGAGTACAGCATACTGTATCAGGACCTAAAACTTTGTCGTTTGATCTTTCTCTATATATGTGCCCTGCTACCCTGCAGAATCTCACCAAAGAAGACCTATTCTTTGCCTTATTGGCTAAGCCTCCAGGTGAAGACTTAGAGTTGCTCCAATAACTACTGCACCAGAGAACAATACAGGGTAAATTTCCCCTTGGGGATAAACGCCACATTCAAAATGTACTTTTGATTTCATTCATTCTGGGCAGAAGGAATAGAATCCATACAGGTTTACATTTAAGAGCAGGTACCTATCTCAAAACCAAATGAACACATGAGGGTCAGTACAGGCAGTGCATCTCTGTAGCTTAGAATGTATTTTGTATCCTAGCAATACCAGGTATATTGTTGTGCATGATGCTTGGCATCAATGTATGCTGCAGCTGCTCAATGACATATCAGGATCTGATGATAATGGTTGCTCTTCCAGCATTCTCTCTGTCTGAAAAAGGTGTAGCCATATTAAAATACTTCTTGATACGTACACTGTCCTTGTGTCTGGTGACAACTAAAGAGCATCTCTCAGAATCCTGAATTCAGATTAAGTTCTTTACGCTGTTTTAGTTTAACATTGCATGGAAAATTCTCTAGGCTCTACAGGCTCCTTTTTATGCTTCTTTGTCTAGGAGGTGTAATGCTTAGGAGATTTTCAAGTCTACAATTGGATCTTTGTGCTCACAAAAAATACATTGAAGCCTCTTGATAGTCTTGCTACCTATGCAAAATCAATTAGAGGACTGGGTTCTATACTTGGAATATAAAAAAAATTCCCCCAAATCCCCCAAAATAGGCTTTCAGTGGTTAGAAAAATACACACATCCAAGAGCTTGATACTCACACAACCAAGTTGTCTCCTAGTTCTGGAGTTAAAAGAAAATTGTTGGTAAGTTCTTGAGAAATGAGAAAAAAATCTGCCTCTGGACCTTTAGAAGAGAGATTCCAGAGAAAAATATATTATCTTGTTTTTACAACACAGACCCACGTTAGCCTGATGCTTTCTTGTTCATTACACTAATAATGTGTAGTAACAAATGTACAACTTTTAGAAAATCATCCACTTGTGTTTGGAAGATATCCACATATGAATTTGCCCACTTTATTTGCAAGACTCCAAGAGGAAAGGTGAAAAAATGTGCCTTATTTCTATGTTTGATTTCCATATGCAAGGTTTTTTTTAAATATCATCTTTTTTCCCTAAAAAAACTTTATTCTTGATAATATATAGCATGATCAAGACCAGATTAGTTATGTTTATTTTTATTTTTATTTTATTTTTATTTTTATTTTTTATATTCTTCTGTTTGTCTACCCTCTAATTTCACAGTTACATTCTCTTATATCCCTGAAAGACATTATTCTAATGAAGTTATTTTTAAGACTCTCTTCACATGCTTCATCGTGTCAAGATTCGTTAAATTTAAGCATAATCAAACACTGTTAATCTGTTTGAAACGTCTTCCTACTCTATCTTACGATTTCCTTGTTTATATAACCCAGGGTGACAATGCTGCAGCATTGTGTAGGGCTTCATGGTGAAATGTTTGTCTACTATGACAGGGAAAAGATACACTTTTTTTTCTCCCTGTGATTAAGCCTGAATTGTGGTTTAAATGAAAAGGCCTTTTATTACTTGAAGTATTCAGCAACTAAGCCTTTTTAATGTGTACTTTTTTTTATTTTTTTTTTTTCATTTTGTAGCAAGACACAGGAAAGAGTAAGACACAGGAACAGAAGTTTTGTTTCCTGTGTGTACTTAGTTCTATGAGGTTATCCTAAATAAACATATGATGCAACTGGTGTAAGAGTGAACTTCATTAAGTTGTTTACAGGGCTTGTATGGAACAACTTTAAGTGTTTCTAAAGTACGCAGTGTATGCTTACATGGTTTACCAGTCTTTTATTTGTTGAAAATAAAAATTAAATGAAATGTTTCTTAATTTGAACTCCAAACTGAAAAGCTATGATAAAGTGAAGTTAAGATTGCAAGACAGTGACTGTAAATAAAAGGAAAATATATTTCTAATTAATTTAAAAACCAGCCTGCTGAACTATTAAAGTCCAATTTTAAAATCCAAATATTTTCAAGTAAGAAACTATGATGCACAAAGGTAGTACTCCTTGCAATAAATTCCTTTCCTGTGAATCTTCGCTCTTCCCATTTTAACTTTCCTCTGTTCTGCAGGTTGTTTGTGATCCCCTCCATCATTCCATTCCTTCATTCTCTCTCCTCCTGTGTAAAAATATCAGGTTTCCTCTTGCTCTTAGCTATGGCTTTTCAGTGTCATGCAGTGAAACCAAAGCAGCAGCAGTGACTAACATCAATAAACATTAAAAGATCAATGATAATTTAGGTAAGAAATCTATCAATTCCCTATTCCTATAGGCAGTCTCTCTTAACTCATTAAATCATTACAAGCAAGGAAACTTCCACAAAAGAATACAGGAATGGTGTTTATTGACAGTCTTATATCTATGTCTCAACAACCCCACCTAAGTTTTACCTGGATGTGTGTGTGGTCTTAGCATTCATGCAGCAATCATTTAATTAAGCAAATAGTTTAGGTTAACTACAATTTAATTTATTCAAATTATATTGTGTAACAAATTTTGTGGACAAAAATATCAAACCACATAAACGTATGATAAAACAAGTGATAGTGGGACTAATTAATCTGACAAGCTCACTTAGCATCTTTTTAAATATCAGAGAAGAAAGTTAGTGATCATTTCAGAAGTATCTAGCACCTTGATAAATTTCTAGCTCAATTTTAAAACTGCCTGTAAACCTGTGTCCTTTCCATACTGTTGGATATTGCTTAACTCACAAATAAACCTCTGTCACCCTTACTTACTCTTAGCCATTCTGCTTGTTCTCTACTTTGACTCCATAAGCTTTAGAAACAACTGTTGGTGGATAGTTAACAGACTCTTTCTTTAGGCTTTATCCGCTCACAGAAATACTATGACACCCATTCCTACAGGTCAAAATCATGCATAAATCACAACATACATATGTGATTCTGCCTGGGCAATACTTTAATTCACAGGCCCTGGATTATTTTTTGAACTGTTGAAGAATTTCAGTGGAAATGACATGGAGGCATGGACAGCAGCCACCAAAATACTAGCACCAAGTAACAACATAACCCACTCTTGATGTGTAAAAGAACAAAGCTTGTAAATTGGATGCTTGTATGTATTAATAAGTGAACAAGGAATTTGCTGTAATTAAAAAAAAGTAGCTACAAACCAGTATAACTGATTTTTAATAGCATATTTATTTTGCTAACGGAATTATCAATCTAGTTTCGAGAAAATTACAAAACTACAACGAACACACTAGTTGCTTGTTGAAAATTATCCTCACCTGAATAGTGAAAATCATGCAATCATTTCTAAAGAGGAAAGACGTGTTATATACTATGAAAAAGTATGATCCTGGGACCCAGAGATTTCAGGTCAGTGCAGCCCAGAATTCTGTAGAATTATGTGTCAGTGACATTCAGGAGACTGTTTAGTGAAATAGTGCTATGTAAGCAATAAAAAAAATGTCCTTCACAGAGGGTACCCTATTCAAAAAACATCTAAGAAATAGTATTAAGAAATTACTGAATAAAACTGTGCACAATGACTACCTTACTTTTAGTATTCCCAGAATGGGAAATGTCTCTCAGCAGTTTTAAGCAGCAATGACTGGCCTATTCCAGATGCACTGTGCTCATAAGAACCAGAGAGCCAGTGAAGACAATTTGCACAAATATGCACAGTGCCAAGATACTCACGCTTATCTAAATGCAGCAGTTATTCTATGATCAAGCCATAGCAAACATCCTCAAAGCATACTTTGGGATAAACAGAGGCTGTCCTGTCCCAAAATTGTTCAAGTATAGTGAGATCAGTTTGGAGCACAGTGAATAAAGAAAACAAAAAAAACCTCTTCCCTCCCAAAGCAGCACACGTTTTGCTCAAAGAAACAGAATATGATATCTGACATAAAGAAGCTTCATCCTGCAATATTTTAGATTCTATTTCAATGTTATCTACCTTATATGTCCATGATCAGTTTGCCCATAGGCAGAAAATGGTTTTGCCAGCCTAAATCAGACTTTAACTTCCACTTCCAAGATATTATAAAGATAAAAAAATTCAATTTTTTTGGTGACTCGTTTATAAAAAATACTACATTGAGTTGTTGAGATTTTTAAACTTGAATTTTGATTTTTAAGCTTAATTTTTTTTACATATTTTGTCCTAATTATCTACAACATTTAACAGAAATTCATGGAAGATAATATTCCTTTCCTTTTAGAAATGCTGAAGCAATTTTAACAATTGGAAACATTAAAAAAAACACAAATAAAAACAAAACAACAAACAAAACAATCTGGGATATTTAGTGACAGTATTCACAACAACAATTTAGATTTTAAAATGTTATCATTTTCTCATAGACATAACTAGCTCATCAGAAAATCCCTAACCAATTGTACAGCTAACATCTGCTTCTTCTCTCCAAATGAGTACCCAGGAACTTATCTGTGAAACTATATTGTCAGTATTTCAGATATCAGCTTCATTTTCTTTACCAATTCGGCCTTAACACAGTACCAATCCCAGATCCAGAGACATTTGCATTTCCAGTTCTAGTGTCCTTTTACTTTCCATCACAGTTTACACATCTTCCTTGTTGTGTTTACCAGTTGGTTTTTCTCTTTCTTCCTTGGTTAATTTTTTTCAGTGCTCTGCTTTTGTTTCAGGAGAGAGATTATGGGGCCATGAAGTCCATTTTAAATATCATTTCAGCATCTGAAAACAGCAGAAAAAAAAGCTTTCACTTTTCTAGACCTGTTTTTAATAAAGAATGTTTTGCTGCTTAGTAAGAATGCAAATACCAAAGTTTTTAACTGTAGAAACAGGATAAGTTCACAGAGTCTAAACATAAATAGATTCAGCTGAATGTTCAATGTTAAAATCTATGTCTATATAAAGAATATGTAAACCACAACTAGACATGAAAGCTACTCTTTGTAAAATTTGAGGTTCCTGCTCAAACACAGAAGTGTGTGTGTAGTTTGGCAATGTGTAAGATGAGGGAAAAAAAAATTTTTAGTGTCAGAATGCAAAAAATGGGTATTGGCCTGATTCAGCAACAAAAAGTGTCTTTGCCTACTTTAATCTTTGATGTCTTGTTGCAGACTGAGAAGACAAATTTTCAAGGATGAAAAGCTGTTATCTTCAGCAGTGGCTTGGAAAATTCCTCTTCTACAGGCTCCTACTCTGCATGGAACTGGTTATGAAGTCCAGCAGAGGCAAACATATGGAACTAAGGCACAAAGGGCTTATGCCGACTCACTTTCTTCCTAGACAGATGCTGCCTTCCCTCTGAGATAGAAAAGATACATTACTTTCAAGGGAGAAAGAAAAATTACTATCTTTACATCTTTGAATTCATGTGCACTGTCTTTTTGGGATCCCATTAGGAACATAACAAACAGCTAAAGGTAGATGTCTTCCACTCTGACATTGGGAAACTAAAGAAGTTACTACAGTACGAAGCCCAAAAACCTTCTAAGTAAACAGCCTAAATCTGAAAAATTAAAAGATGTTACCTGTCACTTTCTTTGCTTATTCATGCTAATGACTACTTATTTTCACAGTTAAAATATGAGCTTTATTTTCAGGATTACTTTCTACCCAGTTTCCAGCAACTGGTTCTTCTTACTCTTTATTTGCTTTTGTTCTGTTCTTTTCTCCTTGCCAAGATACATTATACTATTGAGCATACTGCCAAGCAACCTATTTTTCAAATACTGATGAAAGAACTAGATAGGATATTGCACTATCTGCCTCACAAAACCAGTAGTGAACATCTCCTTGTAATCACGTGTTCTACTCTCTTTTTAAACATACAAGAACTAAATTTTAGGAACAAGTTTAACCTAAAAACTTAGACATCTGTGTCAAAGAAACTGTCTTACAGAATATTCTCCACTGCTTAGGCATATCCTGCATTATTCTTTGCTGGATGTTTGAATTTTTTTTTTTTTTTTTTTTTTTTAGCTGTTCAAAAAGGACCAGTTACATCCTAGATAGAGAAAAGCAGAAAGCAATAAAAATTTTATGAGGGGATGGATGCCAATGCATGGAACAGAATTCCATCTATACAACGCAGTAAGCCGAAAGAACAGAAGATAACAGCTTCAGAAATACATCTAAGTGAAGGGTCAAGTATACAATGCATGAGAACATACAAAGACCACTATTCACCCTTCATACTGTGGCAATACAGAGCAATTAAAAGTAACATTACAGCAACGATACCGTGGGGGCAACTGGGAGAGGTTTTCGTAAGGTGACGTTACAGTGACATCTTCTCCTGACTGCCCTCTTCCTGGAGGTAGTCACATGCATAAACTGTGTAACCATGTGTGACAAACTCAGTTTTTCCCCTGCAAGTTCAAGGTGACAGTTGATGTACTGCTAACTGCTGAATTGATCTGTACAGGTGCAGTGAAACCTAAACTTCCAGTGGTTTTTTCAACTGTGCATGCACAGTTTATTAACCAGGCATGCACACTGTGTCAGGTCACAGGGAACAAAACAGGCCGCTGCGAATGGTCTTTTCCCTTCCCAGGCATCAGCACAGTAATTCTCCCATCTCATGAAACAGATGACATTTCAGTCAGTACAACAGGCCAGGTTGTACTTGGGATCACATCATGTCGTTCCACTGAATCCTTTTATAAATGGTCCTTGTATATGACTGGCTGACACAGCACTGAAGAAATCCTACCCTCATCTATTCTGATTTACAAATGTATTCCAACATAGCTGGCACACTAAACAAAAAATGCAGCAACCTACAACTTTTAAAAAATACTGCAACCTTTCTTTTTGAAGAAAAACTTGTGTCTGCACACAAGATTTGCAGGTTAAGTCACAACATATGAATTTTATCACTTGATTTCTCATAGATAAGAAAACCAAGGATATCCAGTTCTCAGTTTTATTACCGCTACTTCTGCTCTTATTATTTGAAGTGTGCAAAAGAGCTGTGTCATGAATGAGTGATTTAGGTCACTTAAAGAATCACCATCAAAGGCATCAGCAAAAGTAGGTTTAATATGAATTTCTAAAAGCACAACTTAACGAAGTCTGATGGCAAAGTTCACTCTATTACTTATTATATGGATGAAACATACAAAGGCAAATGGAATTAGAATTGAGCTAGGACAACTTAGAGAACGAAGACACAAAGCATAAGGGAGACCTTCCTGTCGAGTGCTTTAAATATTATTTTATATCCTTTAGATATGAACTACTGACAAAGTCTGAGACAAAGATTCAACCTAGCCACATCTAAGCTCTCATCAAGCTTAGAAAGCAAGGGGGCTCCACTCTGAACCTCAGACTCAACAATGAAGCAAGGCTGCAAGATAGTCTGTTTCTCTCACGATGTATAGAAAAGCTGGCTGGGTCATGGGATTATGGGAAGCTTGCAGTAGTTCCCAGTTTGGAAATAAGCTGACAACAGTAAAATAGGTCCTAATAAGACCGCTAAAAAAATAAAACAACACTGCTACATTTTGGTCAAAAAAGTAGTTTGCAACGAAACAGGTTGTAAATCTGATCAGCCACTGTATTTACAAACATACAGGTAGTACTGTCATCCTTACAGGTGCCACATATATCTAGTTGAAGAGTTTCTCTCTTGATATCTAAAATACTGACAGTTCACGTTTCCACTGCCATCACACATCTCCAAGAAGAGATTCAAGACGGATCTTTTAGACCAAACTTTGCCTTGTCAGCGGCGCCGCTTGTGCAAACCCATGAGGCTTGCACCCATCCCAAGATTTGGGAAGAGTAACTCTGAGTGGCAGGGTACTTCTCCTTTGCAGAGACTGTACCTGAAACTGCAAGCTGTTTTAGAGAAGAGATGGATGCAAGCTGTCCCTTGCTTCTTCCCAAAACCTCTGAATGGACTGGTGGAGGCGGCGATACGATGCTGACGGGAGCAGCCGGCCGAGGCCAGGCACAAGAGCCGGGGCCAGACCGGAGCTCCTGCTCTCTTGGCACTGCTTTCCGTCCTCGGGGGCAGCCGCCGCCACCGCCCTGCCCGGGAGAGACCACCGTGCTGCCTGCCAGCAAGGAAATCTTCGACTCTTCTCACCTGCGTCTTGAAGTGACGGGGGAAGCGGAGGCTCTCAGCCCCCGCCAGCACCGCAGCCCTCTGACTGGGCCAGGTGGGGAGACCAAAGACGGCTGAAGCCAAGCTCCGCCGCGGGGAACCAGCGGACCCCAGGGCGCCCTCGCCTGCCGGGGCCGCCCGTTTGGTGGCGGAGCGGCGCGGCCCGGCCCGGCCCGGCCCGGCGGAGGGCGCGGCCCGTCCCGCCCCCGCGCCGCGCACGGCGCCAACAGCCCGAGCGGCGGCACCACCTCGGCGGCGGCGCTGGGCCGGGCTCCCCTTTCGCGTCTTTCTCGCCGCCTTTTCCTGTCTGCATCCTCTCCGGTCCTCCCCCCCACCCCCACGCCATTTTCACCCGGGAGGAGATCGACGGGACTTTCCTGAAACTTCGCGGGGGAACTCGCCTGGCGCCTCCGGGGGGCCCCCACAAACTTTTTGCGGCGGCGCCCGCCTCTCCCTCTCCGTCCCTGGCCCTTCGGCTGCGGCGGCTGCTCCCGCGGGAAGTTTCCGATGAGCGCCCCTCCGCTGATCCGGCCGCCCAGCCCGCTGCCGCCGCCGGGGGCTGCTGCCGGCGGCGGCGTCGCCTTCCACCTCCAGATCGGGCTGAGCCGGGAGCCGGTGCTGCTGCTGCAGGACTCCTCGGGGGACTTCAGTCTCGCCCACGTCCGGGAAATGGCTTGCTCCATCGTAGACCAGAAGGTAAAAAGAAAGCCCCCAAGCGAACCCCCTCCCGCTGCCCGCGGGCGCTCTTGGTGGCTGTGAACTTTCCCGGTGGCTCTGCTCCGGGCTTAAACGAAAACCATTCCAACTTTCCTGCCGCCGGCCCCGCTTCCATCACCCCGGCGCTCCGCTTGCCTCTCTGCCGCCCTCCCCCTTACCACCCCACCCCTCGCCCCGACCCCGGTGCGGAGTGGGCTCCATGCGGGATGCTCGTATGGAGCTCCATGACATGGAGCTTGACTTTTATTTTGCTGGCAGTGGAGGCAATTAGCTGTGCTAACTAACAGCCGTTATTAAAAACAAACTCCGGCCGGATGTATCTGCCGCTTTTTAATGCTGCGGAAGGGGGAGCGCGGGGGGGCAGAAAGCTGTCAACTGTGATGGCAGCGCGGCGCCCCGGGGCAGTTCACGCTGTCCCGGCCTCTGCTGGGAGAGGAAAGTTTCCACTGAAAAAAACAAACAAACAAAAAACAAAACACCGAACGGTAACAAGGGAAAACCAACCCCGAGAGCCCAGGATTCAAAGCGGCGCGCAGTGCTTCGCACGCCTGCCCTTGTACTGGGCAGGCCGGCGGAGCCGCCCCTTGGGGCTGGGGCCCCGCAGCGCCCCTCTCCTGTCCGGCCGCGGCGGCGAGCGCTGCGCCGGGCACGGGGGACGGCGCTGGGTGTCAGCCCTGGGGCTGGCAGGTTGCCGCCGCGCAGGACGGGACTGAGTCCGCCGTGAGTGGCGGCTCCTGCGGGCGGAGATGTGTCACTGGTGCGGGGGTGGCACAGCCCGCGGGGGTGGCACTCACCGCAGCCCCTCTAGAGCGGTGCCGTCATCAGGCGCAGTTCACCTGCGCTCCGGTAAACTCGCGCAACACGCTGAAGTCCACCACACTTCTGCCTGACCCTAGGCTGCCTTTGACTTCTCCGACTTCTCTGTTTTAATAATCGAATTGTAATAATAAAGTTTTACTTTATACGTGTTTCTTGTGTGAAAGACCCACGTAAAAATATCATAGTGATTGGAAAGGAGAGAAAAGGCAGCCTGAATATTTAGGATAGTTATAATGGAAAAAAATTGGCTTCCTCCTCCCCCCTTGTTTTTACTGAGGGAAAATAATTTCAGGCAGGGATTTTATTATTTTTTAAGTTGATTTTTTTACCTTACATCTCTTTGTAGATCACATCAATCTGAACTTCACTAAATAGTGGAACTTTTTTTTGTCAAAGAGAACTAATGAAGTGTTTCCAAAAAAGTATGGAATACCCATCCTTATTTCTAAATTTTCTATTCTTCATAGTTTAAGAAGTGGTTACCTGCTTTATTAAATTAAATTCTGGAGAAAGGTGCACCCTTTTGTTTCCCATTACCATATTTGTTTTCAAACCTAGGCCAATGCTTGTCACTTGCTCATATATGCGCAGGAATGTGCTATCAGTAATGGAAAGGCTAAGATTGTTGTATTCATTGTTTCTATTTTTTATGCTTGAGTAGTTTGTTAATTTCATGGGTTTACTGTAACTTGATTTTAAACCCAGTTTCCTAACAATGCACCATTGTGTAAAGAAGACTAAATGCACTGGCCTGTGCTCAAAGACTCAAACTTATTTGAGTAAGTACTGATATAAAAATTTTGAACACTAATTTGTTGCAGTTTCTTGACTACATAAAAGAAAGCATCATTTAGCTGCTTCTCTGCAGGGCACACTTGAATGAGGAACTTTCTTCTAGTCACAGTTTCTCAGAGCCGAAATGTCTGCTTTCCCAAGGCTGTTGAGAAGGAATTGGCTCAAAGACATGGAAAACTGGAAGAAAGATAGTTTTTTTTTTTCTTTTTTCTTTTCTTGTCAAGTGGTGACCTTAAGCTTAAGGCTGCAAGTATGTCTGTATACGATTTCATTAGCACGCATCCGTTTCACTAAACCTGACAGGATGGTTTGCATAATCAAAGTCATTAAACATACGGGCAGAGATGTTAAAAAAAATTATGTGATATTTAGAACTGTTATGAGGTAGCTATTTCTGTGTTTTAGGTTCATGATTTTCTCTTATCCTGAAATGATTTGAAGTGTTACTTACTCTTGATTTTATGAGAAAGATGCATTTGCTTATTACAATCAAGCAGGAAACTACACTGCAAAGTATATTTTGTTGAAATCTCACACTATTTTCAAGTTTCTTAGGGTCTGTGAAGTAGTGGCCTACCAGTTAACAATTTTCTTCCAAACTCTGTATTTGGTCTGGATTGTTCCAGCAGTATATAAGGATGAGAAATTGTGATTTTATTTTTCTCTATGGCTGTCATCTTTGACTGCATAAATCAACACTGTGTCTGTAGTGTGCTCTTAAATATTTAAGCAGTTGTCTTTTACACAACTTTATTTATAGGATTGTGCTGAATTTTCTTCAGTATCAGTGTCAGATGATCTGTTTATAGACAGCCTCTTTTGTGGTAATGTGGGTATACCTGATTCGAGATAATTATGATGCTTATTCTGCATGGGTTTATACACCTTCCTTATTTAATCCTGCTCAAAATGTATGTTAAGTTGAACTAAACTTCTGAAAGTGTGAAGAGTGGAGCACGTGTAGGCCTGAGTAGTATGTTAATATATAGTGTATGTATATATAGTTGTATTTATGAATGTGTGTGTGTGTATATGTATAAACCCACTATATATCTTTAGAAGGTGGTTTTGTATAGGAATAATATACATGTGGGTTCACATATGTAAAATTCAAAGCTCTGTGTAATTTAGAAGTTTATATTTCTGTACAAACATGGATTCGCATTTATTTGCCCTAGAGGGCTAACTTTTGCACTTCAGATGCTGTTTAGGTTTTCTAATTTTGGTAGAGAGTATAGTTATACAAATAATCTAATGTACATGATGTGAAAAATGGAATAAGCAAAGTGTGTCTTTATTGTCCATGAAAGGCATTCTTTCAGGAATTCCATGCCTGTATAGATACTGTATAGACACTTCTGTTACGAAATCTGAAGATCAAAATGGTACATGCCAGTTTCTGGCATAAATTCAAATACATTTAAATCTGTTAAGAGCTGTTCTGAAGACAAGGAAATTTGATTCCTCCGAGTTCGTGTATTTTTTTTGTCTTGCTTAGAACCAGGGACATGAAAACCTTGAGACTTGTCAGTGGGGTTTTAACTTTTCAATGATGATGTAGTTGACAAGAAATGAGGATCAACTGTAAAACGTGTGCCAGTGTTTGACTTCTAGGCTGACTCCCCCACAAGAACAGTGGGAGGATACTGTAAAATATGATCTTTGTTTTCTAAAGATGAATAGTATGAATTATTGACCTTTTTGGGTTAGCTGCATACAGTAAAAGCGCTTCTCCAGGGCAAAAGTGTAATGCAAAGAGCACTTTAATTATCTGGAATTACCATGTTACCAAAGACTTTTTACTAAAAAGAAAAAGGAAGTAATCTTTACACAATTCTTTAAATACAAATTCATAGAAATTTAATTCAAAGAGGAATGTAGTTATTATTTGTATTTTGTGTTTATTGAAATTCTTTGTCATCATTATACCTCACATATGATGTGTTGGGGTACTGTAGTGAAATTGGCAAGTTGTGAAAACTTTTGAGTTTTCAAGTAAATGCATAATGTTATTTGACTGGAGAATGTTGGTTTTGTAAAATAACCCTTAGGTCAGCCATTTAGGTCATATACTGTATAGACCTTCTGAGCACTTAAAGGCTTAGGAGTTGTGAGCAATATGAAAAACATACAAAAAACATAAGAAAAAAGTTGATGTGAAACAGAGGAAGCAAGGTTTGAACTGCATAGTCTGTGTGTAGTTCAGACTGATTTATAAAAGTAATGTTGTAGATGATTCAGTGGTTGGGATAATTCTGAAATTTCACAGTAGGGAAAAAATAGTGAACAGGAAGGCTGTTTTGGGAAGGGAAAAGGACAAAAAGAAAAGTAATAAAAGGATGGTTCACCTAGCATACTGCAGCTGGAATACTGTACCCAGATTCATCTTTACATAAGGTGTTTGGTGTTAAATTAGGAGAATTGCTACAAAGTAAAGAGCCTTTTTAGAGTCTCCCAGAGAACTTAATGAAACAGATTCAGGAGAAGGTATGCATCCGCTTGCGCTTCTGGTTGTCATTATAAGGAAAATCTAACTTACTCTTAAGAAAATAAAATAGGTAAACAAAAATGAGCTCAGTTTTGTTTTTTTGGGCTGCGATCTCTAAACTTGTGGTCTGAGCAAAGAAAGAAGAAAACCTTTTCTAAAGGTTGACGTGAAATTATGCTTAACCTTTTATGCAAGGATTTCAGGCAACCATGGAAAATATATGGAGTTTGTTTGAACAAATGATTTTTTGTTTGTTTTGTGAGTGCTTTTTTTTCTTTGGGTTTTTTTTGTTGTTTTTTCTCCCAAATCTACAAATTCTCCTAAAATAAACAAGAGCCTGGTGGTAATGAAATCAATTCCTTTGGAGTGGGATAGGAACTCAGGGTAAATAATATACTAGGAAGATTTTTAGCCTCAGGATAAACAGAGAAACTGTGACAGTTTTTTATCATGCTGAACAAAAGTCATATATCTTCATTCAAAAATATGTAGACATTTCACGTATTCCACAATGTTGTTGACATTGTCTTTTACTGGTGTACACTGGTAACAAAGTGTTAATTTTTTTCCCCTGAAGTGAGCCTTTCTCCACACTGAATGCTTTCCTCTGCCTGTGTTGTGAAAGCACCAAGTTGTTAAATTTAATTTGAGGAATGCTAGGGGCCTTGTCATTACGCATATAAACAAGTTCCAAAGCGAAAGTAGTTTCCTAGTAATCTCTACCTTACAATCTCAAGGGAGACTTTTAATGTTTACAGTTTAATCTTTTATTGACTTTACATTTATTGTTCTCCACCCTGGAAACTGTAAGTCAGTGTATGTCACATCAGTTTGTAGCTTAGTTAAAATTACTTTTGGAGCCTATGTGAGAGGACGCTAGAAAAAACGTAGCTTCAATGAAAGGGAGTCAGTCTGAATTGCATTTAAAAAAATGTTTTGTTTTGTTTTTTTTTTTAAGAAATGTTAACCTTATTATATAACCCGTTAGACATCCAGATGAAGAAGATGGGACAACTGCCCCAAACCTATGTATTTGAGAAATTCCTAGCCAAAAATTAAAGGTTATTAAATGAATTATCATAGAGTAAGAAATAAGTTAGGGCTCTAGATGGAGGACAGGCTTGTAACCAAAGCAGTTCATATCTAAATTTTTGAAGGAATTACAAAAGAAGTGTGTTGATCTTGTGTTACTTTTACTGATTGTTCCCTCAGGAAATACCTAATTTCCATAATAATTTAAAGAAAGCAGAAGATGAATAAACATATGGCATGCTTCTCTCATTGCTGATGAGATTCAGGTCTATTGCCAGAGGAAGGAATTTAGTAATAAAGTTGCAACATTTTCCAGACAGAGGTGCTTATGTGGACGTAGTATGGCATGTGCTTGGTGAATTTGAAATAGCTGAGGTCTGACTCTCTGTCCCATAGAAGACTTACTGGGTGTAAATGACACAATTATCTGAGAATGCACTGAAAACCCAGTGTGTCCTGAAAGTGTGGTGAGTTTATGCTTGTATGTAGGTGATCTGTGCTATGTGTAAAACACCCTGCTATGTGTCAGATCCCTTTATGGATTTGTGCAGACTTTGTCCATAGGTGTTTTCCCGTGATTTGTGGAAATCCCTCACAAACATCTGAAGCTATTTGTTCTTCTTACCTAGATTTTTTTTCCCCTATCTTTGGAGAAATTTGTCTGTATGGTTACCATGTGTTTTATATTGTGGTTATTTGTAAATAAGCAAACACACTTACTGAAATCTGCGTATTTTTACTTCTGGTTTCTTATTTTTACTGTGTTTTGTTTATGAACATATTTCAGTTAAAAACTTTTGCCATATGTCTTTTTGGTGGTTTTGGTGTTTTTTTTTTTTTTTTAGTGATGACGCTAGCAATTATTTTAAGGACATCTGTGGAATTTTTAAGACAGGGCTATGTAGAATTAAAAATTACACCTGATACATTGAGGATATTGAGGCTGAGAGTTGTCTGTCTCTAGCAACCTGTGATAAGCACAGGCATTGTTTGCAGATTTTTGAAAATTACTTCTGTACAATGCTACAGACCATCAGTGGCTTCTTGACTTTGTCCTCTGTTTGACATCAGACAGGTTTATATTGACATTATGTAATATGGTTGCAGTTCCATAGTTGCAATCAAGTATATAATTAAAATCTTTTTTCAAGTGTTTATCCAGAGTCTAGGGTGAACTTTTCTCTAAAATATTTGATTATTCTTCCCATTACAACAGTGTGCCTTTAATCAGTGTTAGCAATTGACTATATTTGGCTCTTACTCCTTGAATGAGGACTTCACTTTCTTCTGGAGCTACTACATGCTTTTTGCATAATATCAAATTGTCAGAAGTCTGCTTTAGGATGTTTTCTAGTAAAATCATAGAATGGTTAGGCTTGGAAGGAACTGTAAAGGTCACAGAATCACAGAATTGGTCAGGGTAGAAGGTACCACACTGAGTCATCTGGTCCAACCTCCCTGCTCAAGTAGGGTCATCCTAGAGCACATGGCACAGGATTCCAACCAGGTGGTTATTGAATATGTCCAGCGAGGAAGACTTTAAAACCTCTCTGATCAACCTGTTCCGGTCCTCAGTCACCCAGACAGTAAAGAAGTTCTTCCTGATATTTAGGTGGAATAATGTAAAGATAATGATGTGGATATATTGCAGTGATATATGCATAGCCATAAAGTTAGACATAAATTTCAGTCTATATCACTGTTGTCTACTTTGTCTTCCTCCATGTATTTGCGGCTTCCTTTTACTTCTTCCTTGTATTTCTGGTTTCTTCTTCAGCTGAGAAAACCTTGGTCAAGAGATAAGCTTTCACTTCTCCAGCCAAGCAATGTATTTATATAGAGGTTGTCTCTCTTATGTAACCTGTTATGTGTGCCTCACCTGCAGTCAGAACCAGCTCAGAAACAGTATTATGACATTAAAACTAGAACATAGCTAATTATTTTGAGAAAAATTTATCAAATTTCATTATTTAAAAAAAAAAGAAACATGAGCATATGTAATCTAATCCGGATCTTGGCTGTTTCGTAAGTGAAGAAAAGAGTCATTTAGAGACTTATTACTGGTGGGCATAAAAAGGCCTTCCCAATGTAATTTTAAGCACAATGTGTATACAAAGGTATACTAGGAGAAGCTGCAAACCATGACCACAGTTGCAGGCTGTAAACTTTTATCTTTGTACATTTTAAAAGAACTGTGTCTGAACACATCCTGTGCAGCCTGAAAGCATGCTCTATTTCTTCTTTCTTCAAGTTACAAAAAAAAAAAAAAGGCAACCTTGAGAAATTATTTTATTCCTAAGTGTTAGATAATAGTTTTTGTTAACATCTTGTTAGATGCAAAAGTACAGACAAGACACATCTGGGACTGGGAGAGCATTCTGGCTATGAGGCAACTTGCCTGAAAGATGCTTATCCTTAAAAATGGCAACTTTCGTATTACCTGATCTTCTCTTTTACCACCTGAGAAATCCTTCTCCTTAAAAATAGAAATTACTAGTGGGCCATCATGTTCAAGTATACCATGGTCTCCCTCTTTGCAGCACTGAATATCGTTATATAATTTATGGGTGCTAGGCTAGGATCGGTATTCAGGCTGAAACATTTCTGAAAGTACCATATATCCTTGGGGCCACAAAGGATTGTTTATGTGGTTTCAACTTCTTAAATTGTGGTACTGATCCATGAGATGAGAGTCTGTGGGGTGAGGGAAACTTCAGTGTGAGTTGTTGATGATGTTTTCAGTTTAGCTTTAATAATTTTCACATTCTGCTCTGAAGTTCAGCCCCCCTCTGCATCAGCTTTAAAGGGCTGTGTTACAAGTTTGCTCTCTGTTTACATGATGTGACTCCAGATGTGCTGACCATGCTGTCTGATGTTGCAAGTGCTGATCTTACCTGTCTGAGGATTTAATATTGCCACCAAAAGTCAAACTACATCTAGGAAAATGGGAAAACTACACACCAGAGTAATAAAAAGAAACATTTTAGATATTTACCATGTGTGTGAACTTACACGTTTTTGTTTGTTCTGTTATGTTTATTATACCTGCCTTTAAAAAGAAAGAATGCAGCAAAATATTTAAAATATGAGTAGGAGTCTGTCCAGTTCCAAACCCACACAGCTTTCACTGCATGTTTTCCTAAAAAGTTGGCTGTCCTACACATATACAAAAACCCCCAAAAAAACAAAACAAAAAAATGGAATGAAAATTAAGACAATCTGGTCAGAATCTGTGTGTGTGCTTGTATGAGGGTGAAGAGATTAGTTTAGGGAAGAAGATCTCTAAATTTTGTACTATGTGTTTTTATCCTGGTTTCTGCAGGAAAATTAAACATTGCTGTCTCTGTTATCCTTATATAACAGTATGTCCACTGACCACTTTGTCACAAGAAGCTTGGTAAGTCACTGTAGCAGCAAGAGTTCAGGTAATCATAACATTGTCAGGCAGAAAATATTAGTAAAATAAACAGTTTGGAAAATAAATGCTTGTGCATGTGTCTCTAGGGTATCTTTAATCTGTGTTTATGATCATGTATTTTGTTTTCATGCCATGTAAACTTGACCCAGGGAATGACACATTTTTCAAATCTACAAGGAAATGCCAGTGTCCTGACTTTCAATTCTTAATCTAAGTTAAATTATTATACAATATAAACCTCCTCTCTCTTCCTTTTCTTTGACTACTTTTATTTGGCAACTCCCACAGAAACGGGGAGGTTCTGAGCTGTATTCTGATGCTGAATTGGTTCTTGATGTGAACTAAATACTTATGAGGAGTTACAAAGATGATAGAGCTAAACTCTTGTAGCTGGTGACAGAGGCTGAAATCAAGAGCAAAGACTACGAGTTACAGTTGGAAAGAGATTCAGATTGGACATTACGAAAAAAAGTTTTGGTAGGGCTGTAGTGCAGTATCATTGGGACAGGTACCTGGAGAGGTGTTGGAGACTTCATCCTTCATTTTTGGAGTTGGGTAAACAAAACCTTGTGTTGGTGATAGTCTTGCTGTAAGTGAGAAGTCAGACTAGATAACTTCTGAGGTTCTGATGTTTCTGTGATTCCCAGAGTATGCAGTGCTTCGTGGTTAATAATTAAACTAATATTCAAGCTAAAGTAGTGGCATTTCCCTATTAGACCCAGCTAAAAGTTGTTCAGCGGTTGACACAGCCTGTATATAGCTTTAATCAATCTGTGCTTTTCTTACTCATTCGTTGTGTTTTATCTGTCGTCTTGTTTGTCTCTGATTTAAATATTTAAAAATGAAAAGTTACATCTGCTAAAAATCAAAAGGTATTGCTAGTGGTTAAATATGCCTGTCAAAGAGGAGGTAGAAAAAACAGCTGGAAAACACTACTTCCAACTTCAAATGGTGCTTTTGCATCTTTGTTTATATCTTTACATTTGTTACATTAATGCCTAATAGATATTAAGCAGCCTGTAACATGATAGAGCCTTGTTATATGCTATATTGTGTACAGGGAAGGAGTCCTTCCCTTCAGTACTTTGCACTCAAGGTGTAATGGACATCTGATTATTACACCACATCTTAAACCCCATGGAATGATACCTCAGCATTTAAATTCAGCAGTTTATTAGCAGTATCTTAGAAAAAAAACCCTATGAGAATCTGTCTTAGGCTGTGGGCAAAAGCACAGTAGTTCCTCAGGGAAACCTGTGGTTAGCAAAAATGGTTAGTAAAAACCACCAGCCCATTCAATATGACATAAGACCTCAAATGTTATGGATTAGAGATAAAAAATAATTAGGTAGGGCAGTGCCCTGCTGAGTTATCTGTCCTTGTGGAATGGTGAAGGGTTGGTCTGTGCAGGGATGAAAGGAAGAATTGATAAACTGAAGTAATCCATCTACTCTAAAGTTTGTTTCATATGCAACAATGTGTAACTTTTCAAGGAAGGAAGATGGTACATTGCTTGAGAAGTGAACTGATGAGGACATGTTTGATATATCTTCGCAGGGAGGACATGTGCATCTTAGAGATGATCTGCAGGACAAAAGATGCATTGTTTAGACCCCACCTTGCTGTTAGGGCTTAGAGGGAAGACCAAGGTAACAGCAAAACTAAAGTTAGTGTTTGTTCTTTTGCTTTTTGTTTTAACTCTTCTTCCGCCTGTGCTCATTTTTCCTGTGCTTCTTAACAGGCTTTTAGTGGATGGTCACGCTATTTAGGCATCTGAATGTCCTGGACTGATGGACAGCCACTGATTAAACTAATGGCATGCAGTTCAAGCTAAAATTTGGCTTCTGATTTTTCAACATATCTTAAGTGTTGTGCATTCACAGATAGCACATAATTGTATGTGCAATTGTATGTTTAAATTGAAGAATGTTAACATTCTTGTAACATTCAGAGTACCTTTTCATACTGCAGTCACGTAATTTTGTTAAATACCTTGTTTTACCGAGAAGTAAGTGCTTTATGTTGTTAAAAAAGGAAAAACAAATTTGTGGCAGTTTTACTGACAGTTTGACAAGTTTCATGTTTTTGGCTATTACATAGCTGAGAGAATAAGAATGAAAACTCTTTTGAAGACTGAAGCGTGAGACAAGAATTTCTAAACTTTTAAAGCTACTGAAAATCAGACCTGTTTGTTCAAAGATGGCCTAAGAACAAAAAACTTCATCTGGTCAGTTTAAGTGGTCAGTAAGCATCTGCTTCCTTATTCAAGAGGTAAATAATCAGTATGTTAAAAGTGGGAGATGCCTCAGGAAAAGATCTGAATGGAAAAAAAGAAGCCCTTTGTTGATCTCACTGAAATATGGAGTATATCTCATCTGTTGCTGCATGAAGTGAGGATACATTGAAGCATAATTTTTTTCTGTTAAATGAATTTTTTAATAATAATGTCACTCTTTCCCCTCTCTATTTAACAGTGCAAGAGGGAGGTTCTGAAAACAACAGAAATTGTTATACAACAAGGGAGAGACTTTCCAAAGAGCAAGTCAAAGCCTAATTTCCATCTTCTGAATAGGAATGTGTAAAAATCCGTGACTGGTGTGGCTTGATTGTTATCCCTTTCTTTTCCCTATATGTTTCAGACAAAAATGAATGTTGAATGTCACTTGCCATGTTGAGAGGTTGCTTGTATGAGTACAGATCAACAATAGGCCAAGAGTTAAAAAAAATACTGAAATTGAACCTTGCAATAACTACATTTATAAATATTAATAACCGTTTTCTTTTAATCCAGGAAAGATGCTTTTATTTGATTCCAAAGTTTGCATACAGATTCTCATGAAATAGACTATCAACCAGCTCTGTGACAGTTTGAAAATACATGAAGCTTTAAATTAGAATAATCTGTATTTTTGTTCTTTCTCTGGACATAGAAAGAATTTTGTATGTATATGAATGTAGCATTGGGAGAGAACTTCTGCTTTATCTACACACACATTAATTTGTCTGAATTGAAATAATCTGCTGTATTAGAATTATGAAAATAAGCACACTGGTGGCTTTACAAACTTTGGTATTAAGGGATACGGAAAATATTGAATGTAGGAAACATGTACCTGATCATTTTGCTGACTTATGCTGACCAGAGATGCCACTGAAAAAGTTACTTTCTTCCCTAACATAGTTGTTTCCCTTTCTGAATAGCATATTGATATATTGAGGAGGTTGAAACATGAATAAAGCAGGCTTTTGGCTGAATAATCTTAAAATAATTGTTTACTCAGTGTAAAATATTTAAGAATTTAATATGTGGAAGTGTGTAAAAAAGTGATTTTAGATGAATCTTAGAATTTACAGTACAAAGGTATGTGTATGCAACCAGAAATATTGATGAATAGTTATGTAATATATCATTAGAATGTGTCTAAAATATTAGGATATGATGACTATTAGTATATTGCTTGATAGTTGCATATTGAGGATTGGTTTTAAATCGCATGAGAAATTTGTATGGAATGTCAAGTATGCTTTTAGGTAACTTTCTGACCATAAGAGTCCTGGTAGAATTCTCTGAAGTAGTTCTTAGGTCAAATATTCATATTTTGTTTGCAAATTATGCAGTTGGAAATGCATTTGTTACAGTTTCTTCTGGTAAAATGAAGTTGTCCTTCATTCCGGTATATTGTAAATTTTTCTGATTTATAATTTCTTAGTGTTCTTCAATAATTTCTACACACAGAAATATACTGTGGAAGGGACTGGTTTTTTTAATGCATTTTTTTTGTAAGATAGAAAACTGTAACTAAAATCTCAATGGAAAGCAAATTTCAGCAAAATATTTATTACCTCTTTCAAGAAAAGAAATGATTCATAATTTCGGATATTGGTAGCATTTTTTGTGTATATGACATAAAATGACAGTATTTTGAAATGACAGTTTTACTTGGGATTTTTGAAACTTTTTTCTTGTTGCAGTTATATCAGAGTATGGGTGTAAAAAATTGTTTTTCAAATGTTTCTCAACAGGAAAATAATGTCAGTTTGCAGGAAAAATCAAGGTGCTTTCACATAACTTTGTAAATTTTTTTAGAACATATTTTAATACCCAAAATTTTACTTGTTATGTTTATATAGAAAAATAAGATTTTTTTTACCCCATTTATTATTTTTCTTTGTTTTTAAAAACAGTTCCTTTGAATTAATTCCTAATTATAAGGAGAGGTGGGGTCTTTCCAGGGCCAAGTAAAGGGAGAGAATCACCTCCCATGACCTGGTGACCACCCTTCTATTGTTGCAGCCCAGATATGTTTGGCTTTCTAGGCAGCAAGTGCACATTGCCAGGTCACACTGAGCTTCTTTTCAATGAAACTGGAGCTGTAAACTCTTACTGTTGCAGTCAGCTCTGCTTTTTTGACCCATAAACCTATCGTTTTCTAATTTAGGTCATTCTAATTCATCTGAATTCAGTGTTGATTCTACTGCAAGCAGCCGATTGGACTAGATGATTTCCAATGGTCCCTGCAGCTACAAAGCACAAAATTTGGAAAAGAAAAAAGCTCTTTCCATTATTGTGTAAGATTTACATTTTCTGCTTTACAATCTGTAGTTTTGTGCAATAAAATAATCTCAATTTACTCCTCCTTTGAAGTTTCTTAGCTGGCAGTATTGGAGATCACATCTTGCAGATTCATCTGTTTTATATATTTTATATTGAATTTTCTGTCAAGTTTCAAATAACTGAAGCTTCCCATGTGCACTTTATTGTGCCATTTAATCTTTCTTTTCTTTTGGAATTAAAATGATATTTTTCAGTAGTGTTTTATGGATTTTATATTTTTTTAAAAAAACTATGGATTTTTAAAAAATTTTTTTAACATCTAGGGAAAATCTAGAAATAAAATTGTTGTCAAGTAAGTTATTTATATTTTCATGCTTGGGTCTCCTAAAAAGATAACATAAGGAGGAAATGTTAAAAAAGAGAAATTATAATTTTCTGTTATTTGTGCATATAATTCCGTACCCTGAGGTAATCAAGTGTTGCGTATTGCTTACAATTTTTCTTGTATTAAAAAAATTGACAGCAAAGGTTTTTCAGTTCCATAAGTCTCAGCTTCTGTTTATGCACCCTATATCATCATCATCATCATGGCTAGGCTTTGCGAATGAAGATTTGAGAAGGGCTCTACCCACGCTTGCTACAAGCGCGCTGATGGCTGAAAAGGCCAATGCGAGATAGACAAGTCTGGTTGCAGAAGGCACAGTAGAAAGACTCCCCAGGTGATACAGACGAGACGCGATTCTTTCTGCGTTGTCTTTTCTCCTCGAGAGTGATCCTGTGTGTGTTCTCAAAAGCAGCAGCAGCGTTATAGATGGTGTGTCTCCAGGCCTCCCGATTGGAGGCCAGGGTAGACCAATGGTGGTGATCAATATGGCCAAGGCTGAGGGATTGTTTTAGGCAGTCCTTGTATCTCCTCTTCGGGGCTCCTCTCTTGTGGCAGCCAGTGGCAGTCTGCATGGTCTTTTTCATCTAATTCAAACATAGATCAGTTTCCCTTTGTTTTGTGTAATAGGGATTAGAGTAACTGCCCAGTATATAAATGTTTGGGTTTTGAGAACACTTAGTTTTTCTTTTTACCTGAATATTATGCGTCTTGCACTTAAGCAACTTTTCTCTATCTGCTACCTGATTCAGGGTACTGCACAGCTGCTCTGAAAGACAGCAGGGGAATGGGAACAAGTGACAGGTGAACAGAGGGGACACTATTGAAATAAACTAGATCGAAGGCAGATACAGGGATGTCATACAAGTAATGGAACTAATCTGTATTTTACAGAACACTTCTTCAGGCAAAAGAGGATTCATAATGAAAAGTCCAGTTTCCGTTCTTGCAGTTTTATGTCAAGACACGGTGACAACTTTTGTGTTTTAAAAATCACACAACAATGAAGAGGTGAAGGAAAATTCTGCAAATAAATGTTCCCCCAGAAAAGAAGTACTGAAGGCTGTCATGCAGTGACTTAGGTTGGGAAAGCTGGACAGAAAACATGAAGTGTACCTAGTGAAGAATACCTATCGAAGTTACCTGTGTACATATATTTTTGTTTGGAATCCATGTAGTAACAAAAAAAAGTGACCTGAAATACATGCTGGACATATTCTTGAATGGTCATGACTATAAAATAATATAAACCACTTACATTGCTAATGAAACATGAAAATTTGGGTTCTCAAAGATGCCTTTTTTTTTTTTTTAAATTTAATATGACTTTTCAGAGAAATCAAGCAAAATGGTAATGAAAATACCCTCAAAGCATCTTGGATGAGGTAAAAAAAAAACCTGCATAAATAGAGATAAGCAAATATGTTAAGTATACTACTCAAAAGCCATCTGGAAATGGTCCTCTGCAGCTGGCTACAGGTGCCCTTGCTTGAGCATGGAAGTTAGATTAGAGGGCCTCTGGAAGTCTCAACCTCAACTGTTCCATGATTTTGTGAAATAAGGTAAAAGACAGGGATAGAAAACTTCTGCCTTTCTAGTGTGGAATGTGTCAACTGCTGAAACAGAACAACTCCTGGAAATGTAACCATTTTGCCTGGACTTCTTTCCTGGCAATTTTTTTGAGTGTTTCTGGGTGTCCACAAATATGATAAACTCATTTTATTTATTGTTATGGGATCAAATATGTTTGGACCAGCACTTGTCTGCATGTACTGTGATTTATGCAAAGCTTACAGCTTTTTTCTAAATCTTGTCAAAGAGAATTGTCCAGAAAAAGCATTCTAAGCTATGCTACTGAGGGACCGTGCTGCTGTTGTACCAACACTGCGTATTTGCTCAGCTTGCAGGGCTGGCTTTATTAACAGTACACTGATGCAAAGATGAAAAATAAGTTCTCGCAGGTTTTAATAGAGCTTTTGAGCTTTCATATGATACCTGCAGTGTTTGAAAGTCTAATTCTTAAACCACTGTAGACCAGTTGGAGGTATAGAAAGAGTAGTCTTTCAACCATCTAAAAGTTTTACCAAAGATCTAATTTAGCAATGTGTTCTAGGCAACATTCTGAGTTGTTACTGTCTTACTTTTAGACTTCCCCCCTTTCCCCCTCCCTCCCATTAGTGTGTTTGGTATCTATAGTCTGATGTTCTTAAAGTTTTGATTGCTTGGGTTGTGTCTGATGTCAAGGATTTCTGAATGGTGTTTAAGCCAGGTCCAGGGCTTCCGAGTGCAGGTGAGGTTTGGTGCACTCAGCCCAAGAAGGCTCTGAGTCTTGCATGGAGTCTTGCATTGAGAAAGTTGAGTGGCTGTTGGAGATCTCCCTGACTAGCTGTGTCAGTATAAGTGAACAGCATATTGGCAACTGTTGTCCGTGTTTTTAGGTAATTATCAACTGATAATGTTGGTTAAATGCAAAAAGAAAACAAAAAGCATTGAATACATATATGGAAGTAAACTTTCAGGGGGAGAAAAAGTTTTTTTGATCTCTTAGTTGAAAAAAGAGCTAGCTCAAAAAAAGAAAAAAGTGTAGCACACTTGTTCTTCTGTTCGTTGTGGAATATGTTTGCTCTATGTCTTCAACTATGTGCTAGTTTGTAGTACAGCTAGATAAGCAAACCTCTTGCTACAAAGACAAATTTCAGCTAGCAGCTGTAGAAACAAGAGTATGATTTGGAAGTAGTTATTTGTCTTAGTAGATACGTGTTCTCTTCTGACAGGGGAAAAAAATTGAATACCTTTCCACCACTTTACCTGTATTTATTTTCACATTTCTGTTTCCTTGTGTGCAGACTCGCTTGTATCCCGCAGTTTCAGACACTGTTTGCTTTCCACCCACTGCTTTCTGAAACTACATCAATGTGTCTCAGCTGTCGTCCTCTGTCAAATCCATAACTAATGACAAAGTGGTGCTTTAAAAATTAATCAGACTGTTTCTGAGGAAATGAGTGATCTGCATGTAATCACTTTATTGAAAGAGAAGAAAAATAGTCAAACATATAAATTAATAGTATGTGTAAAAGCTTAAGACTTAGAAATGTGTACATGGCTGTATTTTGTTAAAAGTTCCTACAGCTCCTCAATTTATTTTTCAACCCATTTTTAAAACTTACTGCTACAAGTGAATCAAATGTGACTCATACATCTGGAGTTATCTTGGATGTAGCTGTAATAGAGTGTTCATAAATGTCTTCAAATTCAAATATTGAATTTCAAATTGTTTATAAAGCTGTGTAGTGCCATGATTTTCCAAGCAAAATTTTCTTATTTTCTACTTTTCTTGGTCCTACTTCAAGATTTGAAAATTGTATGTGTATTTTCCTTTCTTACCAGAAGCACCATCTTTCTACAGGTAGGAACTAAATAAGTAGTTTTTCTTGCATTATTTTACCTACTGAATATATGTTACAATTTTTTAAAGTGCCACAATGGCCATGCTGACCCCCTTTTTTACGAAAAATAAAAAATCTCTGTTTTGACCATAGCTGACCAAGAAAAGAGCCTGAAGGATTTAAGAGAAGATAATGAATTTTATGTTTATCCACATGAGTTTTAATTACTTGGTTTTATGTTACAGATTTGATCGAAGTTACAGATCATCTGAAACAGTAGATTGTCTTGTGTTTTCCCTGAAGAATGCCTGTACCTTACGCAGTTTTTTCTCTAAGTTCTGACATATTAATAAAATGTGAAAATATGCTACATTTGCATACTTTTTTCAATGATACTTTGTGCAAACTCTATAGAGATCTTTTTAAAATAAACTGAATGTAATTGGGACTTATCAATAGAAATCCATACATATATATAAAAATTGAAAGGTGATTCTTCCTCCACAAAATCAAAAAAGTGAAAATCAATTTTATGAACCTGTCAGTTTCAGGGCTACATGAAGATGTTTGAGTAACAACTTTTAATCCACCAATAATATTCTCTGTAGGAGCTATTAGGTAAACAGGATGGTTGTTGAACAATGCATACTCAGGCAGTTTGGCATCTACATCCTAAAATTATCAAATGTATCTCTCAGTGTTTCTAAACACTCTCCTTTTTCCTATTGGACAAGAGTCAGAAAAGTGCAGCCATGATTTTTTTGCTAAAATATTTAGGATGTCTGCAAGATTAAGAAGGTTTCTTAGATTAGGCTTTGCAGTAACCTAGTGGCTGTAGATACGTTGCACATAGTAATTTGTGCTGTCTCTCAATTGAAAACTAAGAATTAGTTTTTTTGTATTTGTGAAGTTGCTTGTTAAAAGTGGAAAATCCTTTTGTTTGAAAGCAACAAGCTGGAATGGTTTTCCAGAATCTTCTGATGTAAGCAGATTGGCTTGTCTAAAAATGTACAGAAAAGTACCATGCTTTAATAGGATAAATTGATTCATGTTTCATAAATGTTGGACACCTTAGGATAAAGCAGTAGATGTAAATTTAAAACTGTTTGTCACATTATTTGTGCTTATAATAGTAAATCCTTCGAGCAAAAACCAGACACTCTGAAGTTATCTTCAACTCAAACATTTTTTTTTTATGATATTAGTATGCATGAACGCCTGTGAAAAAGAGCTGCAGCTGAAGAGGTGTCCTTTTGCTCATCATACACTAAACCTAATTTGGTCAGTCTTTGTCTAGTGAAATGTGGAGGAAATTTGAACCACGGTTCTAATCTAATAATTTCTGATTGCACTCATTTTTTTCCTCTCTCTCCAATTAAAAAAGGAATTACAATTTACAATACCTTCTTAGTGTAATCCTGAAGCAGAAGCTGTGTTGTCATGAAATGGGAAATCAGTTGAGTAAGCAATGCCCAATGCAATTGAGATAGGTAACTTAAGGGAGCATGATGAGAAAGAATAGCTGGGAATGAATTTATGTTTTGGAATTATTTATTTTTATAAGTGAAAGCAAGGACAATTTTTTTAAACTACAGAAACTTCAAAAGTGCAGGCTTAGCTTAGATGTAGCATTCTGGAGCATTTTGGTTTGTCTTTATGAAGAAGAGAGTGTAGAAGAAGAATTCAGCAACAGAATTGAAGATTTAACTTATCAAATTAGTTTATCTCAAGAAACCTTTGCAACTGGAGCTGAGGAGCATAACGGAAGAGTATCAGTTACATTTTTATTTACAACTCTTTCTGTTTAGAGGATGTAATTTATTCCCACAGACAAGTATAAATATTAAGTTTCATGCAATGTATAAGGTATAATTAAATTCTGGAATAGTATGCTAAAAAAGAAAGAAGGAAACACTGTACACAATTTTAGTTCAGCTTGAATGTAGCGTTTTAATCTTGACTGCATTTTTCCAAGGAGAACAAATTTGACTTAAACTGACCTAGAAAAATACTGCACTTTTACCTTAGTTAGAGTTTGAAGCTCTAAAACTTTACTGTTGTTTGACTTTACATGTTAAGAATATAAGTATTTCTAAAGCAGGTCTTTTACTGATTATAAACATGGCAATATCCTTAGTGTTCTCTGTAACTGCCACAGATTTTCTACATTTCTGTCAGGATGAGGATAGTCTTCTACATTCCTTAAAGTAAGTTAAGCAATAATAAAATAAACACTTGAGCCTGAATGGAAGTAGTCATTTAAATCTGATCTCCAAGGCTGGAGAAATAGTTGTCTGTGAACTTTTTAATTTGCCATATGCTTCCAGTGTTAGGTTGTTCTGTGTTTGTTTTTCCGTCAACTGTTTGCACATGCATGCTTCTTGCATAGCTCCCTGAATGTCAGCCAGCACTTGAGGGCACTTGAGATTGTGTATCTACAAAAGGAATCTGTTTCCTGGGGAACCTGAGGTTTTTTTTCTTCTTTTACCTTTAGGATTCTTTTTGTGCAAGCCCAACAATTCTTTCAAAGCCCTAGAAATACTCAGATGGTCAGTTTGAGGAGACACAATTAACATGACAGTGAGTTTGTACTAGTCAGTGCCTGTGCTGGTGTAGCTGCAAGAGACAACTACTGAAAGAAACAAATTTTCAGAGCCTCTCCCCAGCATCTGATTACTGACTAGAACTTTTTTTGTGAAAGCTAGTGGACAAGAATATAGTGGAATTTACTGACTGAAATAATTCATGAAGAAGTGTAACCATTTTTTGAAAATTTTAATAAAAATATCAATTAAATTTTTAACCTGAGAACAAGATACTCTATAAAGTGTGCAAACTGAGATTGACCTTTGAAAAAATAAAAAACTATGAGTACAGAGGTGTAAAACTGCTGACATTTGGTTCTCTATGCAACCTCTGTATCTGGAACCCTTTACATGCTATGTCCTAATTTATTTGGAGTGGTAGAGCAGGAAGTAATTTCTGTCCAGGTCACTGCGCAAGTACCTCGAAGTAGTAAACATGTAGTAGATCTACGCGATAGGTCTGTGCCAGATGTTTCACTGGTAAAGAAAGCAGTTGCAATTTCTTTTTTTATAATGAACAGAAGATGAGCAAAAATGTCTCCAGAATAAGACCTGTATCATGCACTGCAGTACTAAACTAAACCAAAACGTAGAACACACGCAGAGGAGTACAGATCTGTGTAAACTGTATTTTTTACAGATAAAACATTTTGTGGCTCTGAGGTTGAACTGGGAGTGGATAGTGAAGGAGGCTGTTGCCAACATGAGAATATAGAATCATAGAATGTTAAGGGGTTGGGATGATCTTAAAAATCATCTAGTCCCAACCCCCTCTCCCACTAGACCAGGTTGCTCAAGGCCTTATCCAACCTGGCTTTGAATACCACCAGGGTTGGGGCATCCACAGTGTCCTGGGAACATGTTCCAGTATCTCACCACCCCCACAGTGAAGAATTTCATCCTAATATCTGATCTAAATCTCCCCTTTTTCAATTTGCATCCATTACTCCTTGTCCTATCACTACAGTTCCTGATGAAGAGTCACTTTCCAGCTTTCCTTGTTAGGTTCCCTTTGGATACTGGAAGGTTGCTAGGAGGTCTCCATGAAATCTCTTCTCCAGGATGATTTGTTGCAAATTTTGAAGTGTATGTGGTGAGCAAGGCAGGGAAAAAACTGGAAAAAGAGAAGAGATAATGGCATAATTTAGGAAGCTGGATGCCATTTTGTGGGATTGTATTTATCCCCATACCTGCTGCTAAATTGCTTTGTGGAGCAAGCCAAGTAACTTTGCTAATACCGCACTGTTACTTTCTGTTTGCTCAGTTTGTGAGCCCTGGCTTGCAAAAGTGTCAGAGCCTGCAGCTACTACTTTAAGAAGTGCTTCATTGAATGAATTAAAGTACCATGTAAAAAATAGAGACTTATTTTGGGCATAGCAAAGGAGCACAAGGGAGGTAACTGTTGTGGCATTATCTACTGGATTATCTTCCATTGTCCTTCATCACTTTAACTTGCAGTGCTGTGAAGAGCATTTTCTCTCACCGTTCACTTTGTGATAGGGAGGATGTGCCACCTTAATTTCTGGGTTTGCATTTACCACGTATAATGGGAGGTACTTTGGAAGACAGACGAACATGAAAGATCAAACTGGGCTTAGACAGCTACTTTCTGTTTACTCTTGCTTTTACTAAGTTCCTGATAATACAAAAGGACATAATCATATTTCTTATTTTGTGTTACTGTTACCACAAAAATATTTTTTGAAATATTAATATACTATAGCATACAAAAGTAATTGAGAAAATTTATCCAAATGTTATTTGAAAAAGATGATCAGCATCTTGCAATGAGTTGCTCCATACCGTATCAAAGCAGCAGGAAGAAGAACCATTCAGTGCCGTGCACAAAGGTGATGTAGGCATCACAAGTAGTATAATTATAAGTGTAATGACTTGGTATTATGGTCCTACAAAGCAGATGGAGTTTTCATAGGCAGCCTTAATTTTGCTTAAAAAATATCTGTGAACCCTTCACATTTAGAAAAATTTAGAGATAGTGCTATAGTTAAATATTTTTGCCAAACTGGTTTGGGTAAGTAGTTCAGGTGATCAAACTGTCTGTTTTTGTTTTTCTGGGTCATTTGTTGAACAGTATAGCAGAAGAAAGTCAGTGCCAGGATAAAGACTTCACGATTGTGTCATATGGTTCTTATGAAGTATACTCTTCATACATTAATCAGATTTGTATTCAGAAACAGTTCTAATTTGTACTTAGATCTTATACTTAAAAAGTATATTGTATGTGTTTGGTTTAAGAGCACTAGTATTTTAAATGAATCTATTTTAAATCTAATTTGCTCCCAGTATATGGTAACTAATGTTAATAGGCAGCATAGTAAATTGAATTCAACCTCATAATCTTACATCAAGTCCATCCATCACTCTTCCATTCCAGTGATATGGAACTGCATGGTGCAATTAACTTTACTTCTTCTGGGCAATGACATGTGTTGTCTGTCCCTTCTGCAAATCTGTACAGGATTTGGAAGTTTCTTTTATTTGGGTCCCCTGAGGCAAGTACTGTCTGTACTAGGAAGGAGGTTTAAAAAAATTGCCTGCTTCATGAAGGATGTAAAATGTGCATGCTATTACTGACATTCTTCTACTTAGAACATCTGCAAGAGAAATTGTTTCCTTTCTCCTCAGTTGCCTTCACTTGTTTTTTGCTTAAGGGAGGAATGTAGGAAATGGATTAAAATGGCCATCACATTTATAGCTCTGGTGTTGAAAAATTAAAAGGTTTGTTCTGGTTTTTTAAATTTTGTAAAATGATACTTGATTTTTCTTCTGGTCTCCACACTGCACCAGCTTGCCTCTTGGACATAACAACTTCAGCACACCAAAAATCTAGCCAAGTCTAGCCAAGTATGGCAGTCTCCAGCAGTAGTAGTTAGGAGAAGCTCATTAAAGAGGCATTTCACACCTGGCCCCTCTTAGGAGCTTATTTCCCATGCTGCCCCCTGGGTCTCTATCATTTATTCATTATTTTAGAGGGCGCATCCATTCTTATTTTTGGATCAGTTTTGGACCTGTGTTTTATTTGTCTAATGTGTTTTTGATCCTGTTGATGTTTCTGCTTCTACACTTTCATGGTATAAATTCCAGAAGATCCCTATATGATCTCTATAAAAAGAGCTTAGAAATTTTCTGTAAGTCTTGTGTGCTCTCTTTGTAAGGAACCTGAGGCATTTCTTGCTAGGGTGGTATTTCCAGTTAGAGGCAAAGGGTTGTCAATACTTGTCAGGTGGAACGTGCTGAGAGCTGTGTGTGTAAATCTTATTCTCTCATCAGGGATAGTTTCCCCATATCTTGTAGTCATCGTGAGTATTTTGCACTGTATTCTGGGAATACACCAGGAGGTTTTGGAACTATGGGCCTTAATAAAGTGAGTGGTGAATGCAGCCCAATCAGTGGGTGTGGTGTGTCACAACTGTGCCTTGCACCCTGTATCCTTGCAGATACTCAACAGTTGCATGTACAGTTTTAATGTGGGGGAAAATGCAGTCATCCTTTGCTTTGTGATGGATGCTACTGGTAGGGTAAGAAGATAATCATATGTACTGAGGAATTAGATACTGGTTATTTCAAGTCTGCTTGGGTTGATTTAGTATGACCTAGCTGGAGTGTGGACAGTTAATGAAGTGTGGTTAAATTCTCAGTCATACTTGATGCTGTAACTGTGTATTTTCAGTTTATCTCAATTGCAAGTAGAACATGTTGTTTAAGTCATAATGCAAGCACCTGTCATTTGTTTATCCATCAATCAAATTTCATTATGATTTGGTTTTCTTGGGCCTGAATTGAATACCGCAAGAATACTAGATTTTTCAGGTTTTTTTCCAGGAAGCCTAAAAAGCTAAGTACTTGGGACACCTCACTATGATAATGTATGTAAAAGCTTCCTGTATATTTACTGTAATAGTTGCTTCTGAACAGAATATGAGAAACCTCTTTACATTTTTGGCTATCTGGGAGTGTCTGTCATACAACAGTTTCCAATTTGCTATTTGTAATGCCTTTTTTTTGGGAGATTTGTTCTTTTACTTTGTAATGTGTTATGTTGAATGAAATGTTTCTTTAAATTTTGAAGTTTCATTATGCATCTCTGAGCCATCGTAATTCAGATGATGAAGAAAGAGATACACCTGAACATACACACTAGCAAACATGCTTGCTTTAAAATTATGTTTATTAATATAGGTAAAGAATAGAGATTTAATTGTTCAGAAATAAAAGTTTCAGGATGGAACAATAATCTGCAGAATTTTTTGTATCCTGAAGCATTTCAAGTTTACATCATTTTTCCAACTCAATTGATCTGGTGTCACAAAAAGAATGACTTGGACAATTACAGCTGTTTCAGATGAGGAAATAACGGGAATGTCTACTTCGCAGTAGTGTAGGGATTTGTCTTCTGAAAGGCAGCGAGGATGCTGCTCACAAGGTAGTAGGATGATATACTCTTAAGTGGCACTGGGCAGGCTATCGAGATTTTTACGTGTTTTTCTTTGACCTCACATCCCCAACAGATCAGTGATACTCATTGTTTCTGTCTTGTCAGACTGAATACTCAGTGACATGTGCTACACAAATATGGATCCACAGCTGAAAGAGACAATCTGGCAGGTTTTTTTTTGTTTTTAACTGTTTAACTATTTGCTATGTATGTGAAAAACAGTAAGTGGAAATAGAAATAGAGCATATGAATTTTCATTATTGTGAATTACAAAAACCCCTACTGAAACACTGCTTTAAAAAAAAAGACTTTATCTACTGATAGAGTGATATTTGTTTTCTCATTGTGTAGATTGCATTCTTGCTTTGTATATTTAATGTGGAATTCGTGTCATATGATGACCTTTCAACTCTGAATCACTGCTTACTTGAAAAATAATTGTTCTTAAGAAGTTTGGCTGTGTAACAACAAGGCGTTATAGTATACAGTTACTGTATCTTTTGTTGGTTTTTTTTAAATTTTTCTTTTTTTGCTGTTGCACATTACTGGGATCAAAACATATACTGTCTTACACTGAATCTTTTAAAAAATGTTTTTGTTTCCAATTTTTTTTCTCTCCTCTCATTTGTTAAATATACTGGGCTTTAGGAAACTTCTTAGGAAATTTCCTCAACTGTCTTCTAAAGATTGCACTTTAATAAGAAAAGGAATATGCATACACTTGTTCTGTATGTGTCTGGCTAATGTGTTCAGAAGTGTGTCTAAAATCTGTAAAAATTTTAAGCCGTAGCCATTCATCCCTAAGTGTTTGATCTCTGTACTTTGAGATACTGTAGATAGAACTGACCTTACTTATGGACCGTGGTGTGAAATGTGGTATGAAAGTGTTGATGTTATTATTGCTGTTAATACTTTGTCTCTGTTGTGAAAATTTTCCTCTTTGAAGCTTTCATATAAGTGCCTCTATATTTTCTTATTTGGAAAGTCAACTATATTTCAGTCTTTCTGCAACTATGTACTTTGAGATCAGCAGGCAAAGCTTACAGGAGTGTTACTGGTAATAGTAGTAGTATTTAATTATTTTAAAAATTTATTTCTATTCAGAATAAAAATAGATGATTAATAAAGTATGTAGAAAAATTAGTGCTACAAGGAAAATGTTTCTATGTGGGAAATGGGTATTTTAAAGATACATATTTAATAATTGTTATAGGAATACAATTCATTAGAGTACCTATCAGGAAAATTACTTAAATTTTAGTTCATATCAATTCTGAAGTGAAGCTCTAGGCTTTTCTATACTATGAACAAGTGACATTTCTGCTTAGATGTTAGAATGATGTGTGCTACTGTGCCTGTATTGTTGTAAGTTATAGACCTGACACTTGACATTCACACCTCTTTCAGTGGCGCACGTTTAATGTTTGCAAATTCAAGTGGGGACCAATGTCACTGTTTCTGCTACATTCATATGGTGTATTGCTAAGCAACAGGTGTACAAACAATAGTGTTTGCTTTCATTGTATCTCTTTCCTGTTCCCCTCCACCCCCCACTTCCCTAAAAAGTGACACAAGTTTGAAAAGTGAGTATTACCTTGTCAAGCAAAACAGTATTTTTAGTTCATAGTATGTGAACAGTATGCAGTAGATAGTGAAGATTTTGGTTGTTGGATGTTCTTCAGTTTAATTTCTTAAATATGGATGACATTCCCTTTTTTATTTTTTTTTTCCTGGAAGCCGTGATTCATTAGCATATTTTTATACATCCTCAATAATATTCACTGAGGAAAACAGTTTTGGAATATTCTTGTTTATGTGTATACCTATTATATTGTACTTATACAAGCTATGGGTAAATTATAGGTCTGAGTATCTATTTCGGATATTGCTGAAGACATCTTATTATGCTATGTAGATTCCTGAAGTGTAAAAGTACAATGATAGAACATTATACAAATGTGTGCATATGTGTATATCTATATCTATATCTATATCTATATATAAAGAGAGAGTCAGGATTTCCTATAGCTAGGGTTCACAGAGTGTGTGACATTTTAGATTCATATATAGCAAGCTAGATTCTGGTGAAAGAAGTGAGGAGGAGAACCTCGATAGTCAACTGAGTTGAAAAACAACTCAGTAGTTAACTGAGTTGTGAAAAAATGGGAGTAAAAGACACATTTTCTTGCCTGAGCTATCAGTAAAGGCAAAACTCAGGAAGGAGATAAGTATCTATATTCAAAGCCATTTTATCAGTTTCAGTTTTATTTTTCAGACAATAGGCTTTTTTTTCCCAGTATTAATTTTACTTGTACAGTGAAAACAGTTTCCAAGATGTTTCCTTGCCTTTTTTTTATGCTGTGGGGACTTCTCTGCTTAACATTTTGCTAGGTTTTTATGTGGATACTTTGTCCTGTCTTTTCTAGTTTTCTAGGAGAAATAGTTTAAGAATTTCAGAATATGAGCCATCATGGCTTGTCCTGCTAGATTGGGACTAGGAGCAGTTGAATATATCATTTACTGATTGGTTGCCTTGTAACTATACTGCCTTTTAAATCTTTTATTCAAAAATCTGAACTGCTTTCTCAGATTTTACCATTAAAATTACCTTACGGAACTCAAATCTTGTACATATTTGATATTATCATTTGCGTGTAACATATAGGTAAAGGTGATCAGGAGTAAATTTATTTCATTTACATTTTTTACTTACATTGCCAAACTGATGGTAGCCTTTTTCCTATTTTGCCTTCTCTTGTTTTTTTTTTCACATTTTTGAGGAGAAAAAGAATGTCTTTCCCAGGATGTTTGATTATACAAAGATGAATTCTATTATTTTTCTCATATGATATTCATAAATCTGCATAATGTTTTCAAGGGAAACTAAATATGCTAATTTCACAGCTTTTTAGAAGATGCCTTATTCATGAGGATATTTGTATGTTTAAAAAGAAATGAAGTAAACTGCCAGCATTGCTTCATAAAATTACACTGCAGGTCAATCTGAAAATCATGTCTGTTTCAGGGGCCTTGTCTCCATAGGGAATAGAAGCAGCTATTGCTGAAGTCTAAGTTAAGTATAATTTAAGAGATTTGTGTTTTGGGTTGATTGATCCTTCTACCTTTTACCCCTGGTTTATGGAAACAGTGAAGCTAGCATTCAGTCAACAAGTCAGTCAGCAGGTCTTTCAGTCTTTTCTATATGATCTTCAAAAAAGTTTTTTGTACACATAGTAAATATAGGTAGCCTCTTTACATTCAATTATGATTAGATGATTAAGGAGTTCATTAATGCTTTTGTCTACTGTAAAATTGAGTAAGCATGATGAAAGCCAGGAAGCACTGTTTCAGAATTAAAAGAAATAGGAAAAACTAAAAAGGTGTTACTAAGACTTCTAGAACTGCAGCTTCTCTTCTGAGGCTAACTGAATATTTTGCTTAGAGTGATGTTAATTCCTTCTGTGTCTGCCGAGATAAATACTGTAATGCCAGGTTACCATTAGCTGAAATACGTAAATATGGTGGTACAGTTACCAGGTTTGCTGTCCTGGTAGCACTGTAATTAGGTCAGCTGTAGAGTTGGCAGGATACTCAAGAGAAAGACATAAAATAATCTAGTCTCTTCTGCATAGTGGTGGGGGGAAGTAAGTTGGAGAAAAATGCAATTTACAGTACCTCAGGATTTGCCCTAATGGCCTGTGTGCCATCTAATGTAGTCACCCTCCCGGGCTGTTGGTGGTGGTGTGATTGAGTCCTATCAAATGAGTAGGAACTCTTTTAAATATATTGAGATTTTTTTCAATAATATTAGGTCACAATATTAGAACACTTTAATTTGCTGGATGTCGTTTCTACCACACTATCATTGTATTTAAACTAGATTAATATGCCTTCTGACTTATTTGTCTTATACTGTATGGTACATGCTGAATAATTACATCTGTAAATTCATGCAGTTTAGAGCTTAGTCATTACGTTTCATAGTCAAATATAATAATTGTCATCCAAATGTCCTCATAGAAATGAGATATGCATCTCATGAAGCTGTACCAATAAGAAAAATTTCAATAAAATGTATATCTTCTTTTCATTATGTACTCTATGAAGAGATTTTTCTCTTCAGATGTATTTCAATGTTAGCCCAATTTTTCATAGCGGTTTCAGTAACATTGTTGTTTCAAATGAATAAAACATTAATTATACATTTTTTCTTTAAAAAGTTCAACAACCTTAAAACAATGTATCCATAATGTGTCATTTTAATCACTATTATTATTTAGTAATAAGTAGTTGAACCTTGACTGTAGACTGATGTCAGGAAATTAATATTTTGGTGCCCATCAAATGGCTTGTTGCACAAAGACATTACCAAGGCAGACTGATACCATACAATCTCTTGGAATTAAGTTAATATTTAAAAATCACATTTCCTACATAGTTTTTTAACAGAAATAATTTAAACCTTCAGTAAGTAGATTGGATGAGGTGAATGTCCTTTTCCAGACCAGATTTCAAATAGGACTAAATAAAATCTTTAAATAAAATACTTAAAAAAATATATATTCAGCAGAAGTAAGTGCAGTTTGCAGTATATAGTTTCAAACCATTTCAACTAAGATTTTTATTCTCTAATCATATGTTTAGGAGGCTGGCTATTTACTAGATTTTTAGGTTTCCAGATGCTCAAACAATGCACTCTAAGTAAAGTATCCATAGATTATCCCCAGAATGCTGTAGATTAGCTATTTTAAGATTTGAATTGTGAATAAAAGCTGGAGAAAAAGCAACAGCAGTTGCAAATGTGTTGTCTCCATTAGCTCATTTAAAATGTATTTACCAGTGAAAGAGACAAAGTAGGCAGTGTCTGCATGTAACACTGTTACTTCATTAATATTTTATATACGTATGTGTGTCTATAAATAAAACCTTTATGTGAATTCCATCAACAACAAAGGGTATCTAAGTCAGAGGCCTTTTTTGTTTGTTTATTTCACTAGGAGGGCAGTGCAAGTTGTGATCACCAAGGACTGATTAGCACATTTTGAACAATAATGAACATAGTTAAATTTTAAGTAGAACTTCTTTCTGTTTGTTTAAATGCTAAAAATTTTACAATTTTGGCAGATAGGTTGTTTCACTGCCAGTTGGGCCAGTATTTTTAATTTGCTTTAATTAAGTAATTGTAACTCTTACAAAAATATCTTTTTATTGAATACTTTGTAACATATAATTTTTAATCCTTAAAATTAAAGATAAAATATGTTTAGTTTAAAATAATTGACTTAAAATGTGTGTCTTGCTAACAAACACTACTTGTTGGATCTCTGTTGTCTTGGGTTACTTTGAGTTATAGGAGCTATATATATACTGCAGTTGAGTATGTTACAAAATATCTTTTTAAATCAGGAATGACAGGCCACTCAGTAATGGTTTACTTTTCTTTGTTTCATGTAATAAAAAATTGTATCTCAGTGAACCTCTTCTCCTTGATACCTAGTCAAAAGTCTCCACCTTTTATTATTATAGCCTTGCTGAATACAAGTAGACTTTGAGTGGGTTCCTGCAGCAAATGATGGTTCCAGTACATTCCAAATTGATGGAGGACAGCTATGGAGCAGGCTTGCAGGCAGAAAACAACCAGTATATGTAAACCCAAGAGAGTGAAGTAACATTGTTATATATTATCCTTCTCTGGTGACAAAGACAGCATGAAAAAAAATTTTTGTTTGTTCATTTGATTTAACTGATCATGTTATTTCAAAATCATTACTGGTTGATTGTTAGCTGTACTGACAATATTTTGTATATTTTCCTTTATTTTCTTTTTCTGATTGACAGATTTTTATATCATAGAATCATGGAACAGACCAGGTTGGAAGGAACCTTGAAAAATCATCTGGCTCTACCTTTTGTGGGAAAGGCAGCCTAGATGAAATTTTCTAGCGCCCTCTCCAATCACATCTTGAAAATGCCCAGTGATGGGGACTGTACCATGCACTTGGGGAGGTCATTGGAGTGTTTGATTGCTCTTACTGTAGAGAGCACTTATAATGAGGTGGAACCTTTCCCTGTGCAGCTTGTACCTGTTCCCCTTGTTTTCTCCACATGGCTCCTTGTGAAGAGGGAAGTCTCTGTCCTCATTTTACCCACCCTTTAAGTACTGCAGAGTACTTAATCTATGAGTATGAAATGGTTAATGTTAATTAACTGTTAATGTTTTTGCTTGTATTGGTTTGGAGAATTTTCACCCAAGTGTCTGGAAGACTGCAAAATATACATTAAAAAAAAATAAATATCTCCAAACAAAAAGAAGATAAGACATTTTTCCAAATTTAAGATTATTTAGTACAAAGTTAAGATTGCATAATACCAGCATGCTGAAAGCTAATCTTCACTATTGAGCAGTCCAGCTGCAGTTATTGAAGATGGTGGTACAAATATATCAGATTTGTATTGCCAAACTATAAATCAAGTGTCTTAATATAGGCTAAAATCTTCACATCCAGCACTGAGTTAAGTGTGCAGAGGAAATGGAGGCAGTGGAGTGTCAGTGGAGCATGGATATCCATTTGAAGAATATTTTAAAAAAAAGAAAAAAAATTGTGTTATTTTTTCCATACCTCACATTCCCTAATATGAAAACATTTTTGCTCTTGATTGTTTACTCAGACTTACACTGTAACCACTGCTGGAAATATACCATCATTCTTGTTGCAGATAAGTCACTTAAAATGCACATGGATTGATTGAACTACTGAAGTGCCTTGAGCGCTGACTCCCAGCTGTGCTCATTCTGATTGCTGCTCCCAGTGTGCTCTGGGAACTTTGCTCATGGAGAACAGGCAGACATTTGGTGTTGCCCTGCTCAGTACTAATTGTGTAATAGAACTGGTAATAGAGAAAAATGGGCTTAATAGTCTCAGGTATGAATGGGCTTTTAAACTGCATAGTTCACAGTACAGGAGTTCAATTTTCATATACTCTCTGTATAAATACTAGATGTATACCTAATAGCACAGACTAGACAGTTCACTGAATCCTGTTGTCATGGCTAAATGTTTCCTCAGTTTTGCCTATTGAGGCTAATATTTTGTAAGATTATGTAAGTTTTAGGTTTTTTTACTGGAATGATCTTACACTCTTACTTGTTTACTGAAGGATTGTCAATATATAAGCAGTTTCTGAAGGAGGAGCATTAATTATTTTTAAAATTAATCTTTAAGATGGAATTGGAAATTACAGAAGGAATGCTGTTATAGATTACCTTACCATATTTTCTTATTAAGGTGCAAACTATATTGCTGGAATTTAAGTTAGGCAGGTGACTGTCAATGATACCAGATCACATTATTAGACATGGAGTATAAAGAGGGTAGTAAAGTCACTGTATTAGTTGTTGGAGTTACTAAATTTGATCTGCTGCTGACTGAGCTCTTAATCTTGAATGTAATGAATACTTTTCATTAAACAGGTATGCATTATTTATTCAAATCTTTCATCCAGAAAAGTAGGTTGTTTTCTGTGCTGATGGGAGAAGAGTGACCGAGTATAATCCGTGAGCTAGATACTTGTGGATGCAGTCAAGGAATCCTTGAATGCACAAGAACTGGATTCACTGAGCTAGTTTTCAGCACTGGTTCACAGTAACTGATTATAAGTATGGATATTTTTTTTATCAGTATAAATACTGGATATTTTATATATCAGTATAAATACTGATTGTGACATTAAATTGGTATGAGGTGTGAGTGAAGAAAACTACAAGTAGTCCTTTATTCTGTGGTATTTTTCTTTATGTTTGTAGATTTGGTTTGCTTCCAGTTCAGAATTTTCTGGCTTATTATCTATAGCGTATACACATTTCAGATTTTGCACTGCAAAGAGAGAAATTCTATGCAAACTAAATAGGCTTTTTTCTTTTAGAAAATCTAACTATTGGCTAGTCACCTTTTGAAATGTGAAAGATTTTTCACCAATATTGGGTTGGATTTTTCATTTAAATAAACTTCTTGTTGTTATTATTAAATAAATAGTAAACTGGTAACTATTCCATGACTTATTTTTACTTCTACATGGATTTAACATTAAAGTAGTTAAAATCAATGATGTTCAACTCAAGAACCATTTTACCAACCCGCTTGCTAGCAAATGATTGGCAGTATAGTTCCACTTTCGTCATTAGCTCTTAAAGAAATTAGATTGCAAATGAAGTTATGAATGGGAACAAAGCCTCAAATTTCTCCTGTAATATTGATGATTACCTAAGATTCTTGTACATAAAAATGGGAGTAGCAGGACTTCAGTAAAATTGCTTGCAGTTTCCTGATTATTAGATGAACTTTGTGGAAATCAGCATTTAGTACTGTCTCTAGTAGGCCTAAAATTGCAGTATGAAAGATGGCTCTGATTTCACTAAAGCTTTGCTATCATACCTTTCAACTTTCGAGCCTGCCAGTGTGTGTGATAGAAGACATCAAAATGTGTGAAAAATGACCCAAAAGCAGAACTGTTATTTGCAGTTATCAATACAAACTGTTATTGTGCCATAATTGACAGATGGTTTTTCACTCTAATATCTGTTTTTAAGGATATTTTTACACTGATTTAGACAGAGTTGTGTTGTGGGTTGTGGGGGTTTTTGGTGGGTTTTTTTTGTGTTTTTTTTTCTTTCTTTCTTCTTTTTTCTTTCCTTTTTTTTTTTCTTTCTTTTTAAAAAAGGAAAACCAAAACCTAGGAATTAATGGTGGTCAGCAAGGAGGAATTAAACTGTAGAAAAACTTTGGTACTATAGTAACAATAATAATGGTGGTCCAGTGGTAAAGGCGCCGCGCTATCACCGCGGAGACCCGGGTTCGATTCCCGGTCAGGGCCACTCCCGGGCAGGTGGGGCTCGTTAGCCCTTAAAGGCAACCCACCTACGTCCTAAGGACCTCGCTGCCACCGTCCAAGCTCGCTTGGCCCCGGCAGATGAACCTTAGGATTAAAGGGTGGGCTCAGTTCCACGCACACTGTGTCTCACCTAAAAAATCCAATGCGCAGGCTGGAAGGTGTAAAGACCTTCCCCGGATCTTCGCTCGCGAAGACTGGCCATTATTATTATTATAGTAACAGAACTGAAATTTGTTATTTGAGTTGGGGAGCACTAGCACCAAAACACAGATTTAAACCTCCTGAAAGTGCTGGTGAGTAGCTGTTGGATATTCTGGTGTAAAATGTATTTCTCTTTCTGTAGAACTCCAAGATCTGAAGTTTATTCTGCTGCCGAAAGAGTGAAAATACTTGAAAATTCGTAAAGCTAGATAAAATGAATTTGTTTCTAAGTTCACTGACAATCACATTTAGCTAAAACAGTGACAAAATCTGCTGTTAAAGTGCAACTTCCCCCTGTTTTTCCCTCCGGTCCAGTCATTCTCTTGGAATGAATTAGTGTTGGTGGTAATATTGGCGGTAATTGTAGCTCTGCTTGAACACTGGCATTAAAATTAATGTGTCCTTAGAAAGTTCTTATTTTTGTAAATAAAGTCACATCTGCTTTTCCTTCTTCAAGACTAGTGTCAGGACCAAATACAGATTTCTCCAAATTGGAATAATTTCCACTTGATTTTTCTCAGAACATTAAACTTTATGTTTTAAAACTAAATTAGATTTTTTTCTGTTTGAAAATCAACACTTTACAGTTCCTTACTTGAGAACAGCATTAGCCAAATGTTTGTAATATAGAAAAGAACTGCAGTTAAGAGGAAGGTGGATGTTAGAGTAGGCTGTCCCTGTTATGAGTATTGTTGTGTTTCAGTGGAGTATGTTGTTATTTGGGGAACTGTATAAAAGCTGCACTATTTGTAGTTATATTCTGTTTTCTGACTTTCATTGTGCTCCTTGGATAGATTATTTAATAAATGATCTCTTTTTTGACTCATGTTTTGACTGTTGCTGGATAAGAGAATAATATAAGCAGTAGAACAATGTTTCTGTAACACCATAATATTTCCGTTGATCCTTTTGTTGTGTTAATTACAACAGAATTCTCCTATGAGAAGAATTTAAGCAACTGATTTGGAGCATCTTCAGCCTCACTGTCAGCAAGGCTTCCTTCTGAAATGGAAATGCAGGAAGCTGTGTTGGCTGTGGAAGCTATGGTGGTGCTGTGGCTCTCGGGTGAATAGTGATGGAATTAAAGAGCCTAGTGATAGTATGAGGACCTGCCTGCATCTAGAGCTTGGTGTTTGCCCCTGAAATGTTTTTTTTTGGTGGAGAACAGAAGAAAATTGATCTCAGAGGACACTTAAGTGAGGTAAAATGATAGGATCTAGGTCAGGGAGGGCAACTGTTTGAAAGAAATCTGAGAAGTAGAAGCAGAAAGGGAGCGAGTAAGATGAGAATAAGATGGTAAGGAATGTTAAGCTAGTGTACAATACAGGAAGTGCAAATAAGTGAAGAGCTCTGGAAAGAAATGTTTTACTTTTGTCTGGGAAACGAACCATAGTGAGTGTTCTGGGAAATAACGAAACAAAACAATAAAAAAACAACAAAAAAACAAAACCAAAAAACAACAAGCCAAACCCCACCTAGAAGTAGAAGGGGATAGGAAACATGGAGGCAAACCATTTGGGAGTACTGAATTGTCTCAATTTCTTCCATACTGCACATGCTCACAACTCTTTTTTTGTAATGTGGTCTTCTTGGTGGTCCAAAGTTGTTTATGTGCAGATCTTTCCTCAGGCTCTTCTGTGCGTAGGTACAGCCGTTCCTGGAATTAGAAAGTGCAAGAAACTCTGAACACACCTATCCATCTGTCCATATTCTAAGTCTGCAGCTTTGCTTACTCCCAGTGGGTTTTAGGGGGTTTCCTCAGCATTTGCTGAAGGTAAAGGTTAGTGTGTGTTGGTGATAACTGCATGGAAGGTATTCATAGCACCAGCTTTAACCACCTACTTGAAATTTTTAGATACATTTCCTGAAATTATGTAGAAAGCTGTCACTCAATATGTTTAGTGTTTTTATGTATACACACACATATATATGCTTTCTGCTTTTGTGTTGTTGCCTTTAACCCATTGAAGATTTAGTGCTTGGGGCTGTCACAGGAGGTTGCTTTGTCTCCTGTCTGTTGCTATAAATACTTCTGTCATACTCTTAACAACAATCTGTAATGATGCAGAATTTGTCAGTTTGCAAGGGTATTCTCAGAGCTACAGCTATGGGCTCACAATGAGTTTGGTATTAAAAGAAAGAAGATTGAGACCCAGAAATAGGTTTTTTGTGATCTAGTATCACTTCCGACCCTTGCATGCTTGGGTTTTTTATACTGTGCATTGTTTTTTTGTTGTTTTTTTTTTTACTTCTCTGTTTTATATACCTTATGGGGAACTACTGGAACCTTTGTACAGGGATTAAAAAAGTGATAAAAGCAAGTGTCAAATGTATTCCTGCTTTATGTAAACCAGAGTTTTAAATGATAAGCAGCAACACCTAGCCTTTAGGCATGACTGTTCAGCTGAGAGCTTCAGCATCAAGTACTAATGTGGGCATTCATACCCACTGCCCCTTCCTGTAGTGATTCCCTGTAACTTATTTACTTTATTAAAGACACCAGCTCTAATCTGACAGCATTTGCAATCTGCCAAAGTGTAAAACTGTCACAAGATGCATTTACATATATAGCAGAATCTGCATAGCTGTACAGGAGGTGAAAATAAGTCGATATAAACCTGTGTCAGTGAAGATGGGATTTTGTGTACAAAATCTGGCAAAACAGTTTATCAAATTTTGAGCTGTCCTTGGTGCCAGATGAAAAAATGGAAAATTTTATGAGGAAACAAATGACAGAATTTGGAATCACTGTATTATAGGGCAAAGTACATACAGTAAACTAGCCACTCAAACTTTGAAAGCTTACAGTACATTGATACTAATAACTGCCTAGAACATATTGCTAAATTACCATTCCCTTTCAGAGGCTTGCTATTTTTCATGGTGACCGTGCTTTCCTTCAAAGCTTTGACCATTTTTTAAACCTTTTTTGTTTTGATACACTTTTTTGTTGTTGAAACACTCGAAGAAGATAAAAATGAAGAAGTGAGGGATCCCAAAGAATTTTATGAAACAAGGAGATCAGACTAGTGGTGTTGGTTTTTGTTTTATTTTGTTTTTTACTTCTGGATATGTTTAGTTTTGTGAGGTTTTTGGTTGTTTTACTTTTTTTTCTGTTTTCTGATACTTTCACTAAAGATGAAATTTTAATTTCAGTCATTTGCACATATTTAATAAACATTAAGATTAAATATTAAGATTTTATTAAAAATACAGGTACTGCAAAATAAAAATTAGCACTATGAGCCCTTTGTACTTTCGTATGGAAGTGTAAAACAATGTATTGGGACAAAAAAGTTGAGGATGTCTGAAGCAAGTGCAGCGTTGTACCCCTTTTTGCAATGGAGGAGTTTAAGTAAGGGCAGCTTCTATGATGTGTCAAATCACAGGAAGTTTGTTACATTTCCAGCTGTTTTGTTATTTACTCCATGTGGATCAACAAAGATGGAAGAACCATGCTCTTGATTTTAGTGCTCCTTCTGTATGCTTGCATTTGGAAAGATGCTACCCTGTAATATTAGTTTATGTCCTCGTGAAATATTCCAGTGGTACTCACAGTATGGGATGACATCATGAAGATAACTGAAATTTAAACCTATGGAAACTGAGAAATAAAACATTATTATATATATTGCATGTTCTATATTGTCTTTGGAATATAGTGTAGAAACTGTTCAGTAGAACAACTGGTTGGTCAAGGCACGTGGTAGAGTAGTCCTGGGTGATCCCAGCAGGGAGGCAGGCATGACTCAACACATGGTATAAACTATGGAGATTAGATAAATTTACAATGAGGATATGATGCTAAATCTGCAAGGAGCAGCTCTACCTAGTTGTTAATAATCATTAATGGACTATTAAGACTGAAAATGGTGGGGAAGGTGGAAGTAGCCTGAAGTAGCAGTCTGGAAAATGGAAGGCGAGGCATGGGTTGCCTATCACATATGTAGAATTGTAATTACTATTTCTATAAAAGATGTTGAATTCACTAGTAAATTTTTTTTTGTCAAAACAAACCTGATTTTGCTGATAGAACTGTGAGTTGTTGCAGAAAGTACAGTGTCAGAAAACTGAAACTTTGGAAAACAGGAGATGAAGCATTAACCACCATGCTGACATAGGAAGGTCAAACCCTTAATTTACCCACAGTTAGCTTTATTTAGAAGGTGGAAATAAATGTGCTTTATATTATAATGAGAATTTATGTAAATTTGTTCCAGACTCGCTAATTAAGTACCACTTGAAATTAATGATTGTTTTATGCTGAAAGCATATTTATGTTTTTTTTCTTTTTGTTGTGGCAGGGGATAGTCCAACATGAATATTTATTAAAACTTTTAAAGTTACTTAGCATTTTACACAGTGTTCCTTATTAGTGCTTCTTTTAGCAGTTTGTTTTTGTCATATCAGTTTTAGAGCAGGAATGCAAGATAATATTTTTGTTATGATACTAAGATTGAGCAAAAATTTTAAACCATGGCCCCCTGAGAAAACAGTGTGGAGTTTTGTGTTTGGTGGTTTTCTGTTTGTTTTGTTTTATTGTTTGTAGATTACATATATAGTTTTTGGAGTAGATGTCAGATCTACTGGGGTGAAAACATCTGGGTTTTTTTGTTATGTAGCTAGATAATGTGTCATGTATTCACACTTTCAAGTTAGCTGTATTTAACCTCTCAATTCGCAATACTACCCTTACTAGACATTTAATGACATCTGCATTGCTCATGGGGATTTTGAGTGTATATTCTTCAGGTGTACCCTGTCTTTGTATGAAGCAGTTATTCTTCCAAGCTGTTTCATAAGTTGTGAGAAGAATTGTTTTACAGCTGAGGTGTATAATCTATTTCACTGACACAGTAAAGGAGTAAGAAATGCATTCCCTAGCTACCAATGCAAACAAAAGTGTTGCAGTGGAACGATGACTTACAGTGAAGTCTAGTATTATGTAAATATTTCATTGTCTTGTCTTAATAAAATGAATGTTAAAGAGATGATAGATTTTTACTTAAAAGTTTTACTGCACTGGTTTTGGACCAGGTAATCCAACATTTAATTCTAAAGGTTTGTCGATACTGTCATGCTTGAAGCAGGAGATTAGACTAGATGTACTCCAAAGGTCTCTTCCAACTTGAATGATTCTGTGTTGGTGGGTTCCATGGTAAGCCATTGTCCTGCTTACTCACTGTTAAGACTGCTTGTTATAATTAGTTCCATTAGGAAGGCAACTGGAGAATACAGAGAAACAAGATGCACCGTAAATAGTGTAGCCTTCTAAAGGGATCCCAGGAAGCCTCGTGACTTAATGTTTTCTTACTGTATTTCAGTTATGCTGTTAGAAGATGCCTTTCATAGGTGCCATGCCACATAAATTCCTGGGAAAACTTATGTGTATTATAGAAGGGTATGATGGGAGGCTGTGGACATTATAGGCTTCAACTGTGAGCTCTTTTATGGCTTCAGATTTGAAAGAATTTTTTTGATATAATAATATGAAATACTGGTGGTCTAGCTCTCCAAGTATTTATTGTGGTGTGGAAGCACAGCTTCAGTGAATCTTTATGTGGGCAATTGGTTTGGTGGGTAGGACAGGTGAGAAAGGACTCAAGATGTGAATTAACTGATATTGTGATCTCTCAGGCATCCCATGGTAGGTGGATCATCAGCAAAATATTCTGCCCAGATAAGAAAAGTACTTTCCCATGAACTTTACCTTTCTCTTTTCCCTGATGTGGCATGAGAGTTGTGGTCTGTACAGTGGAAGGGATGCCAAGGGGCTAGTTGTGGCTTTGTTACAAAGATGTGGCAAGCAAGAGACATTATTATAGTGCTTTCACACAGCAGAGACAGAAGTTGGTGCTTTCCTCCAGTATCTTGTAGCTAAAGGACCCTTACCTTTCCTTCTTCTCAAGCCTAAGCTGCAGGTTGCAACCTGTCTTTCAAACAAGACTGCTACTGCTCCATCCTTCTGCTCTTAAGGCAACCTTGTTCAAACAAGTCAAGCTCAGACTTCTTGACATTTATATTTGTTCAATGTAAATTCTTATGTTGTTGTGTGAAGTAAAACCTAAGTATAGGCATACCAGAAAGATGCTGATGTCTTGGGGAAGTTTGGATGTCTCGGGGAGATTGGGCTGGGCCAACCCACATGACACAGTGCATCTTGTTCCAGTTTATAATGGTTTACCAAAGGAAAATATTAGTCCTGTGCTACTGTGATCTCTTTCATCCCTCCCTTCATGCTTACAAATATTAAACATGTTTATTTTTATTTTGTGTATATAAATGTACATTCAGATGTAAATACATACATATATGTACGTATAACAATGTTTAAACTTTTGTCAGCCACAAGAGAGGGCTGAAGAGAGTGATGTTAAAACTTACTGCAAATACTCTGCTTGGAATGTTTTCTGTTGGAGTAGTTTGTGGGGCAAAATCAGCTCAGCTAAAGTTCTTATTGAATTGTTTTTACTTTTCCTAAAACTCTTTGTGTCTGATGATATTCAAGTCTTTAGATGTATTGTCAGTGGACTCCACTCTACAATGGCAAACATACACTCATGGCATTAGTTGCTGGGTAGATGTTCACTTTTTGCTGTGGTAACCCTGTTCCGAGGAGCAGGAGAAAGAATGGGGAAGACTTTGTATAACCACAGTTTCCAGTTTCCTGATGATGCTAACTATGCACAAATGAATATTCCTTAAACCACCGGGGATGTTCTAGAGATCACATTCATTTAGAAGAGAAATGGGAGACTTTACTTTCTAGAAATTTAGACTGGATTTTGTTTTTCAGTTTCTTAGACTGAAATGCAACATTGCTTTGCCTTTTGCTTTCTTCAAGATTGAAGTTCTTGCAGGGACGAATTTCTGGCAACAATTGATTAGGTATTGTGTCAGGTAGATTTAGCAAGCAGATAAATACACTGCTCATTCAGAGGACAATCAAAAGTTGTGTGATGTTAGTGCAGCCTCTTTGGCTTGAGGTGCTTAAAAAACAAAGTATTAATTGAATTCTCAAAAAGAAACGTAAACCCTCTTAGGACTGGTACCCCTTATTGTTCCTCAAGTTGTGACAAAATGCTGCTTCTTGTTTCAGTGCATTGGTATTGCTAAACATGTCTGCATTCATTGTGGTATAAATGTGGGATGTGTTAGTGCTATTGTAGCCTCTTTCTGTAAGATTGGTTTGTCTGTTTTCAGAGGTAGTGACTAAGGTGATGTTAACACAGAAAACTGTCTTTTAAAAAATAAACAGTAAATCATTCTTTAACAATGTGTACGTGATTTGGCAGATATGTATGACTAAATGAAGTCATGCAGCTCTATCAACCCTCAGTCCCAATGAATTTTCTTCAGATTAGTTTACTTTGAGTCTATTTAGACTGCAGTTGAAAATCATGTGGGGAAGTTGTCAGAAGACTTGCTGGAGATGCAGAATATGAAGTTATGAAAATAATTAGGTAAGAATAAATAAATTTTTAAAGAATAAATGAAGGTATGTTATAAAATTTCAGATTATTAAAATACAATTAAAATAAACATAAATATAAAAATTATTACAATTGTATAAGCAAATTAAATCACTGTCATATGAAGAATCCAAAAGAATAACATAAGCACTAAGCAGAAACTTTTGTAGTAATTGCATATAGGAATAGTAAGTTGCAATATCTAGCCCATTGAAAAACACTGTCAAAGGGAATAAAATTTAAAACAAGAGATGATGACAATTTGAATATTTGAAACAACACAGAAGGAATGGATGTCAGCAGTAGCAATGAAGCTGGAAAGATGCACTTAAGCCTGGTGAAGTACCTAGCACCTCTGTTGTAGAGGTGTCTGAAGGCTTTCTAAAGTATGAGAGACTATTTATATAGTTTCATTGTAAAAGTAAAAAAAATTAGATAGAAAACATTTAAAACTATGGTCTTTGTGGCAAGGAGTGGTAACGTTTTTGTACCTACATTAACCAATATTTGGAAAATATCGATTTGGAAAGATCATGCCAGCCCTTCATTAGGGTTTAAATAACTGGTGGCTGTACAAGTAAGTAGAGCTGAGAGCAGTTGTTCTGAAATTTTCTTAGTATGTTAATCCAGGTTTCAGTGAAAAGGTTGGAACCTGTAGATAGAGAGAAATATTAGTGAAGGAAGTGTTGGTAAGTTTGTCAGTGTCTGTAAAGGAAGAGAAAGACAAGTAGTTATTCCTTGTACAACACTAAGGATTGTTTGAACTCCTGCATCATCACAACTGCAGCACTACTTTATTTTTCTTCCCTTCTTTTTCCCAGTGGTTCAATTACCAGCTCTGATAAGTTCAGTCTAGATATGGAATTCAGTGCACCTGTGTGATAAAACCTCTGAAATAAATCTTCTGTGTACAAAAAACTCACTTGAACATTTACTATTAACAGAAGTATCTTGTTATAAAAATATCTAAACTAAATTTTCATTTAGTATATAGGTAGTGGAACATCAGAGGGAATATAATACAGTTATAGGTATAATATGTATTACTATAATGTAATGCAAATAGCTATATTATGTAGAAAAATATTATAAAACTTCTCAGATCAATAGGAAAAAATTTCTGGGCTGATGAAAGGAGAACTAATGAGTTTGGTTTTATATTACTATTAATCTTTAAGAACTTTCTGGAGGAAAAGTGCATTATTTGAATTATTTATAATATGTATTAACGTATTTGTGCATTAGTAAAAGTTAATGCTTTCTACATCATTTCTTTACGTTAAGCTAGTATAAAACATTGTGAAAATCTCTAAGAGATTTCACCTTTAATATTGGCTTGGTTCAAAAGATTTCAGCTTGCCTCAGCAGCTTATTCTTTATGCCTACTTCTAAGAGGATAAAACTGAATAACAGATTAGTAATAATTTAGTATTTTGGTAAGATTAGTAGAAAAGTGGATGTGTTGTGGTTTTTTTTTTTCTTTTTACCTTTACATTTAAATAGGATTCTAGGACTGGAAAGGATCTCCTGTGTTGCAGTGAGTTGTATCATTTAACTTGTATCATGAAATTGTCAAACTCGACTTTTAAGAAGATTTGGGTTTCTGCCCTTGGGGCTTTACTTGAAATAACTGTCCACATTTTTTAAGTATGCAGCTTGAGTCTCTTCCTAGTCACCTGAGAGTCACTTTCGTTGGCTGTATCTTGGTTTTTCTTGTTATTTTCCTTCTGTTCTAGATCTTGATATCTCTGTAAGCTTCTATTACTTTCTTTTTCAAGTTCATTGAGACAGATTAACCAAACAAAACTTTGTCTTATCTCATAAGATACAGTATCTCCTGAATTATAATATTTTTATCATCTTTCCAAACAATCTATTTGATATTTTATTTTTTTATTCATTGGCAATGGAGTGTAGGGTTTATGCATCATACCCACACTGAAGTCTTACCAATGCTTTTTCCTAGAGTATGATCTTTCTCTATTGAATATGCTTAGAATCAAAAGTATAGATTTTTGCTTGTAGAGGCACACCTCCATTCTTTTACTTGGCTTCTATAGTTGGTTTATATTAAATGCAACATTATACTTCATGGTAAAAGTCTGTAGGTTAACAAAATTACTGTCGGACCTTGCATCCTCATATAGCATATCTTAAAAGAGGTGTTTCTATATGGGCTTTACTATAAATACAAATATTTTGATTTCAGTGAAAATCTTCATTGTTAATTGACTTACAAAATCTATTTCAAAACGTTCTTTTATGATTCAGTTTCTGATGAGTGTGAGGTCAGCAGGCCATTGTTTAACAATTTAACAATGTGTTTCTACCGGATATGATGAGGCAGAGTGTTGATGTCTAATTTAGTAAGTAATTGTGAACACAAAAGTTGTTTCTGAAAGAATTTTGACTTCTAAAGCTGTGTTTAAAAGACGCTGGAAGAGGTTACTTGACATCACAGGCTCCTCTAAATCAGTGTTTTATAACTTCTGCTTGCGTGATAGAGGGGGCATTGTCTCTGGTTTGTCGTGGGTTTGCTCTGGACTGATTTCTCTCACCCCCCACACAATTGCTATAAGTTGAGGGAAGGTTTATGCAGACAAAAGAGATCTGATTGGGGAGAATAGTATTAGGATTTATTACTAGTAAGATAAAAACTAAAGAACTATATGTACAATTCTAACTAGGCAAAAATACTATGCATTTACAGAAATACCCCTCCCCCCTTATATCGGTTCAGGAGGAGAAGCAGTCTCTCTTCCATTTCCGTAGCTACTATATCTTTTCAACACTAAGACACAAAAAGCCCTTTGTTTTTTGTGTCTTAGTGCTAAAAAGATATATTAGCTCATATATTGGATAGCAGTGTGTGAAGGATATCACTAATATTTTTTAAAAAGTAAGCATGACATAAATGAAATAGCTAAATGAAAGTAACAACCTAAGAAGTCTTTGAATTTGAACCGCTGTCAGTGGCCTTTGATATACTGTAACTGTGGATATAAATATCCACACACTCAGGCCTTGCAAAGAATGCTGTTTGGAAGACAGAGTCTAAAATGCTTCTTTCTGCTCATCATTAGGAGGAGGAGAGGGGTAGTTGCTGGGTATGAGAGTAAGATCTTCCTTACTTGTAATTCTGAAGCCTTGAATTCTCTATCTTCTCTCCTATTTCTTCTTCCTTTAATCATAGTTATTTGAAGGTTAAACAATTACAATCAATTAGTAAAAATAATCTACGTAGAAAGTTTGCTATTTTTGTCATTAGGGAAAAAGCGATCTGACCTGATGACCTACTCAAGCCACTGTAAAGAGATGCATTGTATGATAATAAAACTCACTTTTTTTCAGTAAAGAATAATTAATTGTTAAAAGATTTTTAAAATTTTCTCATTTAATTTCAGTGACCACTTTGCTATATACATTTTTAATTTTTTCCAAATCTCAAGGGAATACATTCGTGTAAAATGATGCTGAATACATGGCGAGTCATTTAGCCATTGTGGTTGGCAGGCATGGGACTCTGTGGTTTAGTGTCTTCTTATATCTTTGTGCAGGCACAGACTTTGGAGGATGGAGAAGGGGGGGAGAGGTACATTTGTTTCCTCATGATTCTGTTTTTATTCAAAGTAGAGTTGATAAGTTTTTTTTTACTAATTTGCTTCTTTCTATTTTGAAGTTTTTTTAAAGACCCTATTTCAGATATGACTGTTGCATTTGAAATACAGGATTGGGTGTCTCTTTGAAATGCCATTCTGTTTAGAAAGAACACCTACCATTTAAGTAAAATTACAGTGCTCTGAAAGCAAAAAAATAGTCTTTTGTCACTCCTGTATATTTATGCATATTTCATTTTAACAAGATGGACTTTTTTCCAGCTTGGCAGAAGTAATCATTGGCAGATTTTATTTTATTTTTTTTTGTACTTTTAAAAATACCAGTGTGAAGATTTCTCTTTCTGTTTAATAATTCCCCTTTACAGCATAGATCGTTCAGTGTTGGTTTTTTTTTTCCCCTTCAGCTTTTTCATAAATACAACCAATTCCATTCAGGATTGGATGATTCCATTGTTTTGGTTGTGTGGGCTTTTGGGTGAAATCAAGTGCTTTTCTCTCGAAGCCAGCTGTAGTTCAGAGGGAAGTTGGCATGGACTCTTTGGTTGTTATACCGAGTAGGCAGACAAAGCTGCGGGTGATTTGTCCTTGCCCAGCCTTTTTTTATGAGGCAACCAGTGCAAAGTGGTCACTTTCCTCCACTTATGTGGTTGCAAAATCTTTGGAACAAGAAAGGAATTAGACTTTATTTAAGACAAGAGATTTAGCAAAATATAGGCAAGTTTGCAAATTGGAATGATCTTGAGTAATGTTGAGGAATGACAGAAGTATTACCAATGCACTAAAGAACATTAAGCATTTTGTTTTCTTCCCTTTACAAGAAAATAAAAATAGTTGCAAAGAGTATTTCTAGACTACTCCTTGTTTAATTATCTTTGAAACCATGCATATCTGTATTTTGTACTGTATCATTGGAAATAATCGGTTATCATGGCTTTCTCTGTAATGTAATTTTTTCTGAGTGGTGAATTTTTTTGCTTTTTGTAGGAGATTATCTGCACAGACTTTTGTAGGCTGTAAACAGAAATTGCAACAACCAGGTTTATGGCTGTGGGCTGAGATGATCTTCAGTCTCTAATCAGATTGGCCCAAGAGAGACCAGTGGGTGGGGAGGGGGAGAATGGTTAGAAACCAAGAACCACAATGTAAATGTGCATATAATTTGAAAATGCACCTGCCCATGGTTCCACATCTGTGCATGCAAAATTGTTTCTGTCTGTAGTATTTTGGTCTATATTCGGATTTGACTCTACATAATAATACAGGCATTTTATTTTTACTTCAGTAAGCTTTCTTTTTACTACTTGTTAAGTTTTGTTTATTTTACTAGTTTGAGTTTATTTGTGAATAATAAAACAAACACCTTTTTCCTCTGTGCATGGTTAACAGTGGTAGAAATGATGGTGCTGGTGAATCATTTGGTGTGGAAAATGTGATTGAACATATAGAACAGAAACTTTGCTTGTATGCACCCACTAAATGGACAGTCATATATGTGATTCTTTTCACTGGACTTTTTTTAGCTTTCTTATTACATTGTAGGTTCAGTGTGATATAGGTTCCAAATGTTCAGCACAGCAAAAAAAAAAAGAATGTTAACCAACTTAATCTAGTTCCTAATAATCAATTTTAACTTGGCATGCAAAAGAACAATTACCAGATGCTTTTAAAATCATGGCCTTGGTTTTTATTTTACCCTACTAAAAATTCAGAAAGTCAAACTGGTCTGTCAGTGCATCGTATCCAGTTACAAATGCTTATTTACCTTTCTGGAGCATAGCAATTGATGACCAACATATGCTTCTAATGGTACATTGCATAAAGTGAATCAAAGGTGATATAACCCATTCTGCGGTGACTGCTTTAGGATTCTGAAATGTCATTTTTTGTTATTATTGAAGCCATATATGTTGGCAGTTCAAGATAGCATGCTGGATCACTGCAGTCAGATCAGGGCTTATTTGAAATGCTTATTATACCTTTGTTCTCGCTCAGTTGTGTACCTGCTAGCTTTAGAGGTAAAAAGTAATAGAAGTGAAATTACCTGCTGATGATATGTAATTAGTTGAGTAAAAGTATTTGTTGCTGTGAGGGAAAGAAGTGAAGCCATTCAAGAAGGACAAATATTGTCTCTAAAGTACTTTTGTAAACATTGCAGGGACAAAACCTCCAAATTTCCTCTATGCAGTTACAGAGGATCTGATATAATGAAAGGATGTGTTTGTCATAATCTTAATAACACATCCATCCATTATTTTATGCCTTGATGATGCATAATAAGAACACTGCTACTTGTAGAGAATCAAAATGGTTGAACATGCTGTGGGAAAATACTTAGATTTATGCTTCTAAATGATAAACGTTTTTATGGTTACAGTGCCCCCTGCAGTGCTGGAGGAGAGGGTAAAAATATTGGGAGCTGGGTGGCATGAAGGCTGTTGGGTGGCATGCAGTAGTGAGCATGTGGCGATAGATGTGTATGGAGCACCTTGAATGTTCAATATTGAACATGAAAAATGCAGGGTGGGTATCACTCATAAAGAATGTAGACCAGAAGTGCCCAGCTGCAGCTACTCTGGCTTAGTTTGGACTCTGGTGTATTGTCAGAATCCGCAGGCCAGGAGTCTGTTCCTTGTAGGGGGCACTGAGAATTCATGGCTTGCTACCATACTCAAGAAAAATGTATGTGGTCAGAACTAAATGGGTTAACCACCACTATTTCTGAGTAAAAAAAGAAATTACTCTTTTTTTTTTTTTTTTAAACTTGTCTTTTTACTTGCTGCCCTTTGCTTCTGCTGTGTAAGAAGAGGTGGGGTTGGGGGGAGAATTGAAAGTTCAAACAACTCAACTTAGTGTTGTGGTGGTTTTTTTTTGTTTGTTTGTTTGGTTTTTTTTTCTGTTGTTTTTGTTTTTGTCTTTGTCTTGTTAGGAAAGGTGACTGTCTCAACTAGGAGAAGAAAATTCAAGCAGCTTAACTGAATAACTAGGTTTTAAAATGGTGATGAATGAGGCTGGCTGTGTTGTTACCTCTATTTTCCTTTCATCAGAAGTTAGTCTCCTGACATTTTTACTCCACATTTGTATGGTCATGGAGCTTACGTGACATACAGCTTTCTTTGACTATGAACATTACTGCCCATCTTCCTGCTTCTGATCTGTTCCAAAAGACTAAGGGAGCCCAAGAAAACCTAATTTTGTATATTCCCTTTTTAAATCTGAGGTCTTGTTCACTTAGCTGCTGGCGATAACATCTCCTGCTCCCTGCAGACTTGTAGTTGCTAGAATCTTTGTGTATTAAATGTCTGTCGTTTCACCCCCAGATGGCTGGGTGCCAAATGGCTGAGACTTCAAGCAAATGAGATTACTTTACAATGACTTGTTTGTTATTAGAACTTGGAAGGGTTTCTTTATATTTTAAATGAAGGTCTGAGAAGTTTTCTTAGTTTGAGACAGCTGCTTATCCCCTGGCAGGAACAGAATTTTGACTTTGCTTGTAATGCTCTTCAAATATTGTGGTTAATGCCAGAGACTTCAATTTCTCAGTAAAAGGCAGGAAGCCATCATTTCCTTACTGTAAGCAATATATTTTTAATATGATATTCTGTATGAAAATATCCTGTGAACCAGTAGCTTCAAAGAGCTGATTCACCTTTTTGTTCTGTGTAAATTTCTTTTCTGCATCTTTGTAAGTTAATAGTTCTGACTTTAAGTAAGAAAAAAAATAATCTTATTTCTTTATTTTGTGGCCTTGTTTAAGCAATTGTTAGGATGATGACTCTAAAAAAAGAAAAAAAAATCTTAAAAGTTTCAGCATCAATTGTGGAACACATTTATGCATCTGAAAATTGTATCATTGCACAACACTTTTTTTTTTTTAATACAGTTTGCAAGAAGGCAGGAGCCAACACTTGAAATTAAGTATTCAGAGATGTGTTTAAGTGAATATGTTTTCACAAAAGCATTTACAATTTTTTAGCAGCAGGAGAGTTTTAATTCAGTAAAAAACAATAGGGAGGAACCTATTTAACCTATTTAAAATAAGAGGGGCAGAGCCATGACAAAAGTTCCAGTCCCTTGTTGTCTCTGAGGATAATACTGTCAAATATAATTTCCATTGTTGGAGGAGAGGTGAAATTTAGTGAGTGTGAAATTCTTTACTGAGAAATTAAAATACTTAAGTAGGACAGTATGGGAGTGGTTATTTGAACAATCAAACCCATGCAGGAATTTGGGGTTGTAACTGTGTTCATTTCATGTGTTAGATATAAGATTTCTAAGATGCACATCCCAGACACATTAAACTTTAAGGCAACTTTTGTCTTGATGTTTAAAAATATTCTTGAGGCAGATAGGTCTGACTGAAATTAAACTGTCAAATAATCTGTCAGTACTAGTTAGATGGGGGTGGACATGTATTCACCCACACTGAGATGCAAATACTTCCCTTGTGAAATGTGACAGCTATGTAATGTTGCAGAGGAGCTCTACACAACAGTTCAGGATTTGAAATGGGGAAGTATTTATTCAGCTGAACTTACACTTGGAATTTTAGATAATCAGAAAGGAAAGTCACAGGAATGTGATTTACAGAAAGGAACATTAAACTGTAGGAATGTACCTTATGTAGTTTTCCTACTCTGAACTGAAAGTAGTTTTTTTTTTTCTTCACATCTTCAGAAGAGTTGTAGATACCGACTTAGAAAGACTTGAAACTCATGTTCCTGACACTCATGTTTCAAGTCAGGATCAGTATCTGCACTGTTCTCTGTCTAACCTGTTCTGAGAATGTTCAGTGATGGAGATACCACAAGCTCCCTAAAAAGTTGTTGCCAGTGTTAAACTGTCCTTTATTCTTAATATTGACTGTTAGTTCCCTTTATATACCCTCCTTTACTGCCTGTCTAAAGGCAGAACTAAAGACCGTAGAAGTTTCCTTCAATCTGTCTTCTTTCCCGTAGTCATTGGTTAGCTCTTTAAATCTTGCATTTTATAATGCATTCTGCAGATTTGCCATTGGACTGTCTTTGGACACACAAAACTAGACTGTTACATTAGAGGCCTTGTCAATGCCAAAATTAGTGTCAGGATAATGTTGGATACCTGATGTATTAAGTAACTCTTTTGATGTTCTGAGTCTGAAAGAAAAAGATAGTCTGAGAAAAGTCCCAAAAAAGCTGTTAACTTTCTCCAATTTAGCCTGATAGTGATTGTTTTTGCAGATTATGACATTATGGTAATTTGTTCTAATATTTTATTGTATAAGAGAGCCATAGGAATTGTCTGAATTAACTCCTTTTCAAATAGAGTGCCTCTTTTAGAAAGAGAAATCCAATAATATTGAAATAGCATGAACTTATTGATTTTTCAGTAAGATACATAGATTTTTAGATACTTAAATTAAGCAAAAAAAGAAGTTGGGCCACCAAATAATTGTTGTGTAATCTAATTCTACATAGCCTCAGCTGTCAGAAATTGGAACTTGCAGTTTCTTTATCTAAATCAATAGATAATGAAATTCACCTTCTAGTACTGATACTTTTCAAAAATGATCAAATCACATCCGAGTCAGCCTTTAGAAATTGAAGTTTAATCCCTTGTTGCCATGTACAGGATACAGTGTTTCTCAATTCCTTAATTATTCTGTTATTCTTCCCTGAATCCTTTTTCCAGTGGTCTGGAGAAATTTTTGAAATTAAAATTTTTGAATTTTAAATACTAGGTGTGGGTAGACTTTCAGTTGTGGTTGCAAAGCAGAGGTGGTAAATCTGTATTCTGCCCAGTTTATGGCAAAACCATTTCATTAAGAATACATGGTCATCCAATTACCCACTACATAAACTAAATTGCATTTTTGCTTTTCAGAATAGAGTCCCTGTTACATTAGAGCAGCTTGTGTTCCATGTTGCCACGTGCCTGACATAATATTTTGCAAAGTCTGAATCTGTGTTGCTGTTAAGCTATACTTGTGCAGTCTCCTTGTTGCATTGCCAGGTTATCTAGTTTTTCCATAAGCCGAGGTAAAATAGTAGTACTGCCCTTCTTTTTAATTTTTTCTGTTACTGTGAGAAGTCTACATCTCTGTGTCCCTTTGTAAAGAGCAGCATACTAGTTTCCTCATCTTGATTACTCCAGAACCCAACCATTGACTTTTCAGCTATTTCAGTTTCTCTTTAAAGTTTTTCTGACTTGACAATATGACTGTGCAGCTTCAGTGAGACCTCTTCAACATCCATATCAACTGATGTTAGAATGCGAAGTGTTTAATCAATAATACCCAATAATACCCAATAAAACCTTGTCCCAAAAGGGGAAAGTGTTTGATAAATATTTATAGGCGGTAGAATTGTTAAAATTCTTTTTGTTCCTAAAGTATTAGCAAAACTTTTAATGTGCCTTAAGTGTGCTGACAGTGACATTTACACGTATCTTTGGGCTTTCCTGAGTGGTTTTCTACAACTCTTAAGTTTCTATTTGTATCTGTTGCTATCAGATTTCTGTTTTGAATGTTGTATTTCTATATGTATGAGACACACACTTTAAAGCTCCTTTTGCAACCTGGCAATTTCTCTGTTTAATGCATTCGCTTTTTTGAAAGCATTGAAAAAAATAATTCTCCTTAAGGTTTATTTGCATACTTCTCTTTAAATTATTTTTCTTGTTTTGTCAAAGTGTTTCTAGGTTCACAGAAGGCTTAGACATATGTTGAATCTTTATGCCTCTGTGTGCTGACAGGTTTTCCTGCAGTGAATACATGTAATTAAAAGAATTACTGGTTGCAGATGGAACCACAGCAGCTACAAGCACTTCTGTTAAGAAACAGTATTGTTGACAAAGTGTTTGGGGACGGGATTTTTATTTCTTAACTCTCCAGTTTCTTTTGAGTGCCCATAACAGAGACAGAAACTTTGTTGTGATCTGCTTGTAATCCTATTTGCCTTTCAGTGGTTTCCATTTCTTTACTGATCCTAGTGTCATGATTAGGACTGTGTTTGAAGAGTCGTACAGTCCACCTTTGAAACTTTCAGGTAAAAAGGCCTGGAATCCAGATGGCCTCTTCCTAAGTCATTCACTGTCTAGAGGTCTGTATATCTCTAGTACTATTATATAAAAGCTGCAGTTTTTGTCATGTGTAAATAGAATAAGTAATGCTGTTTTCCTATCCCTAAACAGGTGTTTGGCAATGAAAGTCCTTTTGGGTGTTTTGGACAATAAATCTCAAACTTGCCGTGGCATGGCTTACTCAGAGCTAAAAAGCAATGCTAAATTGGCATGAAACAACAGTTTACAGACATTTTTGTCCTAATGTTCTTTACTTTCGTTCTGGACAGCTTCCTCTCAGTATTTTGGCTTTCTAAGCAACACCTGGAATTTGGAATGAATGTGTATAACATAATATTAGGAGTTCTTATTAGAAGTTACTCATCTGACACCCAATGCAAACCTGGTTTTAGTGGGCTCATGCTAAACTGATGTCCCACATCAACACCCTCATCCATTTCTTCTGCTATAGTTCCCTCCAGGTTATATTCCTTATAGGATTAGGGTGCCAGTAATCCTGCTACTTTGTGTTGTCTTTGTCCTTTATTAATAAGGATCCTAGTTATTAATAAATGGAAGTAAAATTGACAACTGACCAAGGAGCAAACTAGTTATTAGTACTAAAAAGTATGAAAGTACTAAAAGCTGAACGAACATGCTTCTTATACATTCACATTTCTGTCAAATTCAGTTGAAGAGAGCCCTTACCAAGTATTTTTCAAATGGCTCTTAGTGTGTTTCCTGGAATATAGAATTGATGTTGGGAGTGGATGAAAGAGTAATGAATTTTCAAAATATCTCTTAATACTTTACTTAAAATTTGAGAGAATTCTGCTTTATCAGGAGGAAACCACATACTTTATTTAAAACAGTACTTTTGATCAGAGCTATTTTGTTTTCCTTTCTGTGCCAAAGAAAAAAAAAATTAATCTTTAAGCAGTTATGGAGACTGGCATCTATCTTGAAGGAAAGGAAGTCGATTTTTAGAGGAGAACAGAGGTATGAAGAAATTATAGTGATCTGTAGATCTCTTACCTTTACTGGATCTGTCTAAATTTCTTGCCTCATTCACAGAAACTTTGAGTGTATGTAAGTAGTTTATGTGTTGGGCAATCTGTGTAGTCTGAGGGATGTATGTGACTGGTGACTGAGTGTCCAGAACTGATGTAATGCTCGGTCAGAGATAGCTGAAATGCGTCTGGTGGGGGCTTGCGCTTTGTTGTGGTTTTTTTGTTTGTTTGTTCGTTTGTATGGGTTTTTTGGTGTTTTGTGTTTTTTTTTTTGTTGTTTTTTTTTAATAAAATATTGTATGGATATTGCTCTAGAATTGGTTTCTTTTCACCTTTCTGAACTTAGGAATCTGTTTTCCCAGATGTAATATATGGCATAGAACTAGTAAGACTACAGCTTCAGAAATAGTCAATGCTTGTGAGCAAGGGACTTTTTAGTCTTTAGACTTTTTTTGGATTAAAGGAACTTAGAGAAAGACTTGATTTTTTTAGTGATTCATCATCTTTTTTCTGCCTGTTTGCTGAAGGGCATGAAAGTATCTGCTCCATTTCTCAACCTCCTTGGTGACAAATGCAGTCTGTTTGTGAAGTAGCTACATAAATGGATGCCTGTCAACAATCTGACACTTGTCACGTTCTTCTCCTAAATGTTTTACGGGAAGCTCCAGAATTCTGCACAGAGGTGGACAGTGTTGGGCTGCTCAGAGAACATGTACAGGAACTGTGTGAACCTTTCTGCTGAGGTTCTCCTGTTGTCTTTAAGAGAAACATGGCATTAAAGGATCTGTGTTATTAGAACGGTGCTCCCAAATTCAGCGTGAAACAACTGAGAAGATAGAAACTGTTAGTGCTCTCCCTCAGTGCTTCTGCTAGTGAAAGTTCTCAGGGAAGTTATGTAGCATATGCAGATATGGTAGATGTACTAATGTAATAATGTTTTTGCCAACAACAACAGGGTGCAAAGACCAGTTTATCTTTTGAGTCTCATTGTGTTTTAATTATTATTACTTTTCTAAATGTTTCTACTGAATTAACCTTCTAATGTATAATAGAGCAGTCAGCTACATACACAGCAGTCAGCATGGCACCTTAAGTTTTAGAACTTTTATGTGACAAAATTATTTGAGTGTTTTCTCAATTTATGAAATATTGAACTTATTCTTTCTTTACATCTTCTTGATGCTGCCTCATCTTCATTGCATTGAAAGCTGTAATAGAATATTCACAAAATGCTGAAGAAGTAATAGTGAAAAAGATACAACTCCTGGAGAAGATGGATTATATTTAAGAGACAAGGGCTGTTTTAAATTAAGTAGTCTTTGCATGGTATTAATGAAAATCAACTTCCAAGACATAATCGCCATATTTTTGGTAATCTATCACATGTAATTGAGAATAAAATGCTTTCTTAGAAGTTTCAATGAAAACTAAATCCAATCTTTTTAATGGAAACGGAGATAGTTAAATTGGTGTCCTGTGGTAGCACAAATAAAGTTGGACTAATTATGCTGTAGTTCTCTTTGTTTGAGAGAGAAGTGTTATTATTTAAGATTTCTTATGATTAGTTGCATTGAGTTGTGGTGGTTTGATGCCACCCAACAGCCACTTGCCAGACTTGGTTCAATAGCAGTGAGAGAAGACTCAGGACTGCTTGCCCTGAACTGGGAGTTTTTAAACTCTGCGTTGAAGTAGCATGAGTAATATGGGATATACTCAGTATTTTTGGCAGCAAGCAATTTGAATGAGAGAAGGCAAGCTGACACACAGTGGCAGGAAGCATAGGTAGCAAGAGAACCTGTTTCAAGATACTATGCAAAGGAAGCAACTCCTACTCTGAATAGCCACAGGGAACAATCTGTATTGTAAAAGGCTTATGAAAAGGTTGTTCGGAGTTCAGGCTCTCTCCACAATAGCCATGTTCTTATGTCTCACCGTGGCCATGTTTTTTCTTTTTCGTGGATACTTCTGTGATGGAGCTCAGCTGAATTTTTCCTCTGTGGATCTTCATTGTCCAAGTCAGTGTGTGTGGGCAATGTACTCTCTTCCTGGTCTGAGAGAGATGAAGGAATCTTACTTCTGCAGCAGATCACTGCAGTAAACAAAGCAGCAAAATACTTTTATGAATATACTTGTTTTCTAAAATGTTGTTTACAACATAAAGAAGTCAGTAAGAAATTTGCTTCTTTCTGATGGCCCACTTGGAAAAAGCTTACTAAGTTCTATTCTGCAGGCTGCAAGTACTTTATAGAACATATAATTAATAAAGAATTGTAGTAAAAAAGTAAAAAGAAAGTAAATAAGGAATGACACTGCCCACAGTAAAGCATTAAGAAGCTTAATGGATGTTAGGAATGTATCAAATGGTAAATGGTTCTCTGAAGTTACCTCCAAAAATATATCTGTGAAATAAACCTAAGTGAGAATGCAGGCTCAAGCACTGGCCCAAAATCACAGAAACTTTCTGGTTTGGGTCCTAGCATGTGTAAGAGACTTTTTAAAATAAGCAGTGGGAATGTTGTCTCCCAGCATCTGAAGAAAGCAGTCAGCTGTGTGGCAGTGAGCCATTTTTGTGCCGCTTACCTGTGGATCCAGAGAATGGTTCCTGGCTGGTATACTGGGTATATTCTTAGCAACTTATATGATTCACTTAGTAATTAGATTGGAAGCAAAACTTCTAATACTTTTTTAAGAAGGCAAAGGCAAAATGGAAGCAAAGACCTATAGTGCTCTTCTTATTCATCACTTTAACCCTCATAAATCTGGGTCCTTGCTGCTATTCTCAGTGCTCACGAGACAATCAGTCTTTCCTATGTACCTGTTCTAAGTGTATTTTCCTTACTCTGGTCATCTCTCTTCCTAGCCCATCAAGATTTCTTCAGTTGCTCCTTTAACTTTCCAGTGCAAGATATTTGTTCATAATCTGTCTTTCTGTATGTGTGACATGAGGGCTTGACCAGAGCCTGTCTTGATTAGTACTTCAACATTGGCAGCAACAAGTTGATCAGTACTATTCCTTATATTTTTGGACCCTATTCTTTCCTGTATAACTGAAGACTGGTTTCCTGGGGAAAATAAAATAAGGAAAGAAAGGGAAAGAAATATCAGTCTACTGCCTATCCTTGCCGTTTATCTGCCTGGCAAGTGCACCTCCTGTTATTACTGAGATGTTACTACATATACTCTGGCTAGCCATAGCGTAAACTTCTATTTAAACTCCAGTGTTTGTGTTAGTTTGTAGTAACTGTAGTGGTGTATATTCAAGAAAGTCTTTGAGTAATAGGTGATGTTTCTTACAACAAAACCATGTAGTCTTGTGGTATTTTGTTTATGCATAAAAGAGAGACAAATATTTTCATGATACCTTTGTGCTTGGTAAATAGAGCCTTTAAAAAAATGTCTTGAGTTTTGAAAGTGAGTTATTAGTGACTGCCACAGCTAGGTGAAAATTTAGACAGTCCTCTTGGTCACAAATTGGCTCTTCAGTGTCATGATTTTTCTGTATTCTGACCTCTGCAGAGAAAGGAAATTCTGACTTCTAAAAATAAAATGTGTTGTTATTTTAAGAATATAAAAGAAGAATGTTTCAGTTTGGTTAACATGATGGTTTCAAAAATTCTGTACATTTATATCTTTATATTAAACCAGTTGTATCAGTGTAAGACCATTAATTTATTTATGCACATATTAGGACCAGTTCAACAATCGTGTTTTGGTTAGGTCAAGGTTACTTGTGTTTGAGCAAGTTAAGTCAACAAACATTCAGTGTGACTCAGCTTCTCCATATGCTGTGTGAAGACATTGTTTATCCTGCAGTCTTTAGTGTGCTGGATCATTATCTTTGTGCTGTGAAAGACTTCCAGGTTTTATCAAGGTTCTGGTTGCAGTTGTTATTACAGTAATCACTAAGGACTTCTCTAAGTGCATGGCTTGTAAAAAGCTAACTAATTTAGAAGAAAAATGCAGTCATCACTAAAGAAGACGTAGTTCAATTTCATGTTAAGGAAAAGGTCATCAGGGGCTGAAAAAATCAAAAAGACAACTCTCATTACTTCCTAGAATAAAGCAAGAGACACTAACCCTTACAGGAGAAAACTGTAGTAAAATACAAAAAGGCAGAAACAAGAAGAGGACTATTTTTTCTTTTTTCTTGTTCACCCATAGCACTGTGAATCTATCTACCTGTATGTTACAAAAACATTCCAATTTTATTATGTTGAAAGAAGACTTTTTGCAAAATTATCACAGCAACAGACTTTTTTCACTATTGGAATGCATTAGTAATTGCACTGAAACCATCATCAGCATTTAGAGTATGTATTTTCCAGTTCTTCCAAATAAAGTACTTCATGTGGAAGAAATTTATTTCTCATCTGTTTTTCATTTGAGATACTTACTATGCTAATCTTCCAAATACATAATTTTTAAACCAAATTGATGAGAGAGTTGTCTCACTATAGACAGTCTCACCTTTCCTTTAAGTTAATTTCTATTTGAAATTTTGTTTTAACCCAGCAAAGAAGGGTGAATAGGTTCTCCATTCAGATAACTGTGTATATGGCTTGTTATTATTAATTTTTGAAAACCTTACAATTCAACTGGAAAATACGTTAGCACTTAGCTATATCAGGTATTCTAAATTTCTGTAATAATAAAACCATTTGACTGTCACAGTAATAATAATGGCCAGTCTTCGCGAGCGAAGATCCGGGGAAGGTCTTTACACCTTCCAGCCTGCGCATTGGATTTTTTAGGTGAGACACAGTGTGCGCGGAACTGAGCCCACCCTTTAATCCTAAGGTTCATCTGCCGGGGCCAAGCGAGCTTGGACGGTGGCAGCGAGGTCCTTAGGACGTAGGTGGGTTGCCTTTAAGGGCTAACGAGCCCCACCTGCCCGGGAGTGGCCCTGACCGGGAATCGAACCCGGGTCTCCGCGGTGATAGCGCGGCGCCTTTACCACTGGACCACCAGGGGCTCCACAGTAAGTGGATAGAGTTTACATATGACTAATCTTGCTTTCTGTCAGTTTGCCTTTGATCCTTGTTTTGAGAAGAGCTGTTAATAGGACAGCATGATTATGGATGTACATAGTTCAACTTGTGTTTGCATGTGGAGGGACATAGGCCATTGAAATTATTGACTGGTGCAATGGATTAAATGAATTACTGAATACTTATAATTAGAGGTTCTAATTATTGAAGTTCGAGTCTGCAGTTTTTTCTTGGTATCACCTGAAGGCTTTTTAAATGAAAATCCAGAATTTGCGTAGTCATTTGACTTATATATAGTTATTGGTGAAATATTTTGGTGGATTTTCTTGAGATGTTGATAGTTGCTAAGGGTAAAAACACTGCAATGATTGCTTCTGTTTTGATATCTGCTGAGGAAAGGTTAGTGCTGAAGCTCCTTTTGCTTATGTTTTATGGACAATCTTCTGCCATAGTGCTCACAAACTGGGCAATAACAAGTTATTATTTGAGATCCTGATCAACAGTCTTTTTCATCTGAAAAAGTGATTTTTAAAATTTTTTTTTTAAGTCTTATGGGTAGATAATGGTGGTGTGATATTTTTAGAAAGTGAAAGAAGCAAACAGCTTTAGTGCGTGCTTATTATGGCTGACTTCAAATGGTAGTAATGTTCCCTCTTTTTACCATAAAAGCTGCTATAATATAAAGTGTAATTTATTTGTAATAACTAGGAGCAACAGTAATGAATGCTTCTTCTTAACAGAATATTTATATTTTAATTTTAAAGTGGACAAGTGAAAAAATAACTTGCGGCTTGATCCAGAAACATCTTCTTGCTAAAACTTCAAACAGTCCCCTTCTGCTATCCCTGAAAGCTGATTTTACATGGAGATGACCTCTAAACTACAAGTTTTCCTCATCAAGCTGTCTGAAATCAATTTGACTATACTGTGTATTTGTCTATATGAATGCTATTTTACACTAAGGACTGAAACTGTTACCCTGCAAGCTTACATGTATCTGTTTTATAAATAGTCACACTGATCAGTACCAGTCAAACCTTAAGTCAATTCAGTGCAACTTTCCAGGACGTAGATCTTCCTTAAAGTTTTAAGCCTGGTAAATATTTACTTACTGTCAGAATTTTGTTTCTTCATGGGAGTAATTAATTTTTTTCTTTTTAATGTAATTGTCAGTATGATGAAAAACAGCAGATTATATTTCCATTTCCGCAGAAGAAGTGGAAGATTAGACAATAGTTTACTTTGGGAGTAGTAGTTGTTTATATGTGGTATTACCTTTGCAACAGTTTTCTGACAGTGTCCTCTGATATGGTATGTTACAGGCTGCTTGCACGTAATACAGAATGAGGGAATAATACTGAGCTTCCACTATAACTCCATTGCACTGATATAAACATAATAATGAATGGCATCTACACAGCAAGGCTGGACAACATTAACTGCTCTTTTAGTAAAATATAATACTTGTTCATCTTCTTAGGATAGGTTTATGTTTTAATTTTAAAAAAAGTTGTATATATTACTTTTGATTTTGTAAATTAATGAACAAAACTTGTAGATGTATAGTACAGAGTGTCCTGTGTATGATAATAACAGTTTTATTGAGAACAATCATGCCAAGTTTAGCACATTTTTTTTATGTAGTATCACTGTTTATAGGCACCTGCAAGATAACATTGCTTGTGGACAGAGAGACTTATATGTAATAAATAAGTAAATAAATAAGATAAAAGTAATACACATTTAGCCATACTTGTGATCAAAATTCCCCATAGTAAATTTTTCAGCATCATGATGATTCGATCGTATGAAGTTATCTGCTTCTTTCTATCCTAACACAGAAAGATCAACTATCAGGTTCCTGTCATTTATATAACATGGTATTTTAAAAACTTCTTCACTAATAGAGATTCTCTTATTCTTACACTTACAAAGCTTTCCTTGTCTCCAATCTAATTCCCTGTATTGTATCCCTTCCTGTTTTCTGGATTTGCTGATCCGTAATGTTCCATGCAGAGGAGAAACAGATTGATCTCTTCCTATTGAAACCAGTCTTTTATGTATTTAAAGACTGTAACTGATTATGTCCTGATCCCAGACAGCGACTGCATGTGTCTAGGCTAAAGAACCTCCATTTTTATGGAGGATTTAACTAATATGATGTCTCTTCCTAATGGTCTTAGACATCTCTCATAATTTGACCTAAAGTAGCAAAATTGAAAGTACAAATTTGGAAAACAGAAATAAAGAGATTCACATTGCACATTGGATAGTCTCTTCAGTAGTAATTGCATACCTTCTTATTTGTGTTTTCTTATAATATTTTTTCTAGGTCGTTTTATTAAAAAATTAGGTTAACTTTTCCAGAACTCCAGTGTCTATAGCAAACGACATTTTCAGCCTATGCTCAAATGCACTGAACCTTTCATTCTTAGACCAAGAATGTTGTCCAGTATTCTTTCTACACTGGAATGTACCTACTAAATAACAACAAGACTGGGGATAGACTTGTATTAGTACAGAAATTCTGCTAAATTGTAAATCTGGAACCAAAAATTTTTGGCAAGTGATCATGTTAGAGACTTGATATTTTTATTTAAAAAAAAAGGGAGCTGAGGGGGCTCATTTGAAATACACAGCTAAACCGTAGCAGTTTAACAAGTTATTATGCTGTAAAAGGTCATTTATCCTGTTTCATTTTAAACTACTGCACCTTAGATTGAACCATATTGAAAGTCATTTAAGTAATACATTCTATTTCACACTTGGAGTAGGCAAACAAGGTGTTTATGGACAGTTGTGATGTCTTAATGGCTACTGATGACTTCTTAAGCACCCAGAAATAGATCCTGGTTTTGAACCCTACATTAGCAGTTTTACACATTCTTAGAGAAATATTGCATTTCCTCATTATGGCAATTACAATTACCATTTAACTGTGGTAATTCCACTTTAGGCAGCTCTTAAGTTGCAAAAAAGGCTTTTTATTAGCATTGGGGAATTTAGCTCCAATACCATTGTTTCCTTATTTTGTTCTGTGTTTAGCAAAACAGAATGCTGTTTATAGTGTTGTAGTACCAAGCTATGTGGCTGGTTTTTGTTTACTTTTGTCTGTCCTAATCAACATTATTGTTGGCAGGAATGAATTTAGCTAAGGGAATTTCTTTCATTGTTGCAACACTTGGTCCTTATATAATGTTTGAAGAATTTCACCATTGAAAATGCTTTCCTGACATGAAAGTTGTTTATCTGGGGAAAACTAATTCAAATACAAAAAATAATTATTTTATATAATTTATCAAAAAATGTTGTGATTGAATTTACTTTTCTCTACAGAGTATAATAAATGATACCTCAAAATACACATATTTATACACACGTACGTACATGTATAATATCTCAAATACCTTTTTTAGATAGAAGAAATGGACCTGATTTGAAAAAAGCAAATGGAATGGGAATATGTAGAGGGAGCAACCAATTTAAGTCATAATGAGTTTAGAAGGAAATGCCTGTGATATCTCTGAAATCAATGAAATTAGAAAAATCTTACAGTGTCTTACAGAAAAGGATTGGCTGGTATTTCACTGCTTTTGTAAAAGGAAATTCTTAGGACTCCCATTAGGTTTGTATACTGTGGCAAGATAGGAATTTTATGAATTAAAATTACAATTCTACCAGGATTACTTTCTCATGAATGTTCTAAATTTAAAATATTTAGGAGAAGAGTCAATCTGCTGCTGCCAGTGGCACCGGGGTGAGGGAAGAAGTGCTTGTTCAGCTGTAGAGCCTCGTGACACAGCCATCTCAGTGGATCCACCAGGCTTTCAGGTTCTGCTCAGCTTAGTGGGTTGGACATTGAATGACTCCGTTAGACACTCAGGTGTCAGTGCCTGTGTCATCCGCTATTACCTAGGCTACGTTAGAACCAGTATGGATGCAGAGTGTAATTGCAGTTCAGGTTACATCTCCCTTCAAAAGCTTTGATTCACTCCCACTTATGCTTAATGTAAAGCAAATTTCTTTGAAAGCTAAAGCAACTGTTTTACATCTGAGCCATAATTTATTTTGTTCTTGACCTAGAGAAATGCTTTTGACTATAGGTCGAATAATTTATTGTTTAACAGAGTTTAGGAACTACTGCCTTGACAATTAAGGTTCTTTGTAATGCACGTTCAGAAGTGCACTCGTTGGTGCCAGCCTTCGCAAAGTTTGACAATAGATTGCCAACTCTTTCAGTTTGTAATTGGTGGATGATAAAGGTACTCAAGGAAACAGACTTTAATTAGTCTCTCATGTCATATACAGAAATGATCTGTCGATTTTTAACGTGGTGGGTAGTGGATGTGAACCAGATTTGTGCATCTTTAAATATATGTACTGTAGCTGACTTTGCAGATATTCTGTGAGTAATTCCTATGTTCTTGGTATATAAATTCTTTCTGTTCGGTATAAAACCTGTCTGAGTAACTAAATTCACTAACTGTTTTTATTTTAGGCAGGTAATCTGCCCCATCAAGAATTAGGAGTGTGTTGGTATTTACAGTATAACCTGGAATAAGAAGACAGAAAAAAACTTCATTTAGATGTATTTCATTCAAACCAGAGATCTGACAATTTTTTTTCTCTCTCTCTCTTTTTGGTACATGCTTCAAAACTTGGGATACTTGGATAGATTCCAAAGCTTCCAGTAATCAGTAATGAATATATTGTTTTAAAGTACTTTTTGTTGCGTTCCTTTTATTCTGCATTCTGGAAATTACACTACTGCAAAACATACCAGTTTATGTCTCAAGCTGTGGCTATAATTGTGTTTTTTTCACTGCATGTGATAAAACAGAGTAGTGCATTGATGTAAGACTGAACAGAATCTTTTGTAACAGATGAAGAGTTTCTCGGTTGTGTTTTCAGAACAAAGTCTTAGTTCTTTAGGCTGGGGGCATGAAAAAAACTTTCAGTAACTTTTGTGCTGCAGAAAAGAAAAAGGAAAAAACACAAGTTACCTATATTACCTCAGGGTTTTTAAAAATCTTTTTTAGTTTAAACAGCATGTAATCTGATTTCAAAGCTACAACTTCTCTGCATTGAAGTAAATGATTGTGATTAAGTTTGGAAGCATTGCTTTATGTGCCTAGTAATTTCAGTCTCAAGAAATAGGTATTTCATAATGAGCTATCATTTAGGCATTGCATCTTAGGCAGAGCTGAAATGTATTTCTTTTGGCCTCAAGGCATGTTTTTGGCAATTGTCTGGGGAGAGATCATAGAATCATGGAATAATATAATATGGAGGACATCTGCTCCAGGAGGGTCTAATTAAATCATCTTACTCAGGAGCTTGTGTTTGAAAAAATTATCAGCAGTAGCTAAGGGACACACTTACTTCTCTCTCATTTGCTAGTGGATACTGCCTTGCTCACAGGAAGGCAAATGAACTTTCTTGCTTAGGGAAAAAAACATTTTCAGAATATAGTGATAAATATTTTCATACATGAAAAAATATATATCCTATTTGGTACTAGTCTGACAAATGGTCCAGTCTGTCCTCAGAATTTTATTATACATTATTTGTAGCGTACAGTGATGTATTTCACAGCATAGTAAATTCTGATGGGTTTGTATTGCAGTTTCCTGAATGTGGTTTCTACGGAATGTATGACAAAATCCTGCTCTTCCGCCATGACCCTACCTCTGAAAACATTCTCCAGTTGGTGAAATCAGCTGCAGATATCCAAGAAGGAGACCTAGTTGAAGTTGTCTTATCAGGTAACTAAAAAACAGTAAAAAATTACTGTCCTGCTTTTGCAACTGAAAATATCCACAGTAGTTTTCTCCTGGTTAGATTTTGATCCAGCATAGGTGAGAGTCCATAGAAATAAAATTTCCTTTTTCTTGATTCCTCTCTCAGATGCCTATAGGCATATTATGCCTTTTTTTTTTCCTCTTGCACTGTATACTTTGTAAAACCCTCTTTTGTACATGTTACTATTTAAGTAGTGGGTTAATGTTAATAAACTTTTACTTTATGTGAAGTGCCATGAGATTGTCCACTGGAAATATAGTAATTGCTTTCTCAAAGCCTTGTGTAATTATGTCTGCGAGGACTGCTTTGACTCTTTACATGATTTATTTTTTTAAACTTATGAGAGGAAAGGGAGAGAAAAATTTAAATTCTAAGTAGAAAAGAAAAAAAAAAGATATGCTTTGTGTGGATGACTGTCCAAAATGAGTGCTGGATGCTTCATGTACACAATTATTGATTCTGTGAAAGATATGGAAATTGAAAAGGTGGAACAAAAGAGAATAACTATTTAGGACCTAGGAAATAAAAAAGTCAGAGGGAAGAAGGTCATGCAAAGCCAGGGAATGAAAGTTGTAGTCTGAAGGTGACTAGAAGGTGAAGGGGGATTTGAGAAGAGATGTAGTATGAGTGAATCATGAGGTAAAAGGCCAAATTTTGGAGGCAGTCAAATGGCAAATGGATTTTAGAAGCATGTTTGGCCAGCAGAGTAGTCATGAAGAATGGATTGCTATAACTGAAGAAGGAAATAAGCACAAATTATGTGACTGGAATATGGAGGAAGTCTAGGGATGTCGTGGAATGTCAATAAGACTTGTCAAAAGCTTACATCTAAGATATGAGGTATGTGACTAGGATTGATGCAGAGTTTACAAGGACATGCAGTAGAGTGAATGCTGGAATTGTGAAGATGTAGAGGTGTTATTTGACAAATAAAACTTGGAAGATGGCTGAAAGGCTGTATTTTTGCAATTGCAACATGCAGTTAGAGCGTCTGGAAAGAGGCTAAAAAATACAGAAAAGCATATGTCATATGAAAGTAGAAATTGAAACTATAGGAGAGTGTAGGATTAGTGAAGAGAAAGGCAAAGTCTTAATGGATGCTGAAAAGAGTGGAAGAAGTAAGACTTAGGTCACATAATCTAATCTAAGTTAACTGAGCTTTTAAATATAGTTTTCTTGTGTAGCACCCTATTCTATACTCTTTGATTCGAATAGGAAAAAGTACAATAAGGAGTAATGCAAGTCATTCCTTAGGTCATTATTCATCTTTTCCATATCAGGAAACAATTTTTTCCCTTTCCAAAATATATCAATTTTCTCTTTAATATTTCCCACATAAAGTAATTACTCCACATCAGTAATTAGGATGCAGTGAAAAAAGAAGATATCAAAGACTTTAGTACTTTATTTGATATATTGTTTATTGCTTTTGAAATGGAGACCATGTATCTTCTAGTTTGCCAAAATTAGGCAAGTAGGTGTTTAATCTTTAAGAGCGAAGGACAGCAAATGAAACTTGTAATATGTCATGGCCTAACTGATGGCACTATTCAGATGTCTCAAATTATTCAAGAAGTTAAACACATTTCCTGTGTAAACACTTAAGAGCATCAGTGCCCTTCCACAGATGAGCCTTAACTAAATGCAGCAATTCATTTTTGCAGACAGTTCCTGTGTTATGTAGGGGAGGAAGGTATTTCGAGTTCTGCAGCACTGAAGAAGAGAAGGAACTGCATAAGCAGTCTGTAATATGTGGGGAATTATTCAAACTAATGCAGGCAGTTTTTGTTGAAAAATATCCAGACGTAGTTTCAAATTACCAAAGATTTTGGCAATTTGTGATGTAATTTGTGATAGTGCCTGTCAAGTCAACTGTAGATGGGTTATCTCTCATTTTTAATTAAAAGAAAAAGTGTCTAAATGCAGGGCCATAAGAAATCTTTTTCAGGATGTTTAATAACGTACGATGAAAAATTATTTTGAAGGGAGAAAAAACCTGAAAACGGGAGAGATTGCTTTGAGCACTACAGTGTGTGATACTGAGCACTTAAACAGTGGGAAGGAAAATGAAATGCAATATATGTTCAGATGCATATATTGAACTGGTTGAAGTGTTTTATTTCCAGCCTTCATTAAAAATTTCTAAACAGAATATGCATTCTAAAGTCCTGTAAAAGCAAGGTTTATTATAACAGTTGTTCTTGAATGGCACATTTGAAAGAGAGTTGAACACAGTGTTAGTGCTGCAGCTTAGCTGCTGAAATCTCCTTGTGCTTTGGGTCAATATCCCCTGAGGCACTGATATCTGATGTCAAAAGCTGCACTGATTGACTGCCTTCATTTTTTATTGCACAGGTCAATACTGGGCAGAGTAGAGAAAACTGAATTGTTAGTCCTAGTTACTACAGGGTTATACAATCAGTTCATATCCTAGTGGTATGCATTTTCTAATTTTCATTGTTGTTTACTCAATAACAAGTTTTTTTTTTTAAAAGGCTGGACAACCTGTAGTGTTTTCTTTTTTCTTATTCCTCTTATGTTCTTCAAGGTTTAAACATTAATAAGTGTGATCATCATCTGGTTTAGAGCTTATATTGTAGGTTCTTAAAAGAGTTGAAAGTTATCTACAAAAACTTATAGTAGAGAGGGGTTGCTCACTGTAGCTGAAGCAATTTAGTCCATTTTAGAGAAGAAAATTGTACTTGTGGATGTCATGCTGTATAACAGAAACAGTTTGTGTTAGACATTTCTGGTGAAACACAAAATATTTATTCAAGTCAGAATGCAGCACCTGCTGTGCTTTCTTATTCCTAATGAACATTATTACTTGCTTTCTGCATTGGAGAAGTATGCAGTAGGATTTTAATAGAGTGCAAGAATCATGTAAGCTGCTGAACAAGTGTTGTGTGTCAGTCTACTGACTGGTCCGGAGGAGATAAGCACAGGCTGTTGCAGTCAGCCAGATGAATTGTGGTTCAGTGCCAGTATAGATTCTGGCATTCTGGAAGTGAAAGGACTGGCATTATTGTAAGAGTGGAAGCATAACTGTGTGTTGAGTTGCAGATTTGGTTAGCTGCACATTAAAAGAGGAAAAGAGAACTTTTGTTATGAACATTAGTAGCTCTCATAAATACAGTTTTAACTTCTTATTTTCTTCTTTCTATATGTTTTTTTAAAATATCTGAACACTTTGTTTCAGTTGACTATATGGGATTCTTGATAGTATTTGTATAATAACATGGGGACACTTGAAAAATGTATTAAACCCACAAATTTGTGTGTTGAATGCATTGGTTTCTTAGGCTGCACTCCTGGGCATTCATTGAACAGTACCGCTAATACCCTTCTGTCAGTAATGTAGAGCTTTATATGTTTCTGTTTTCTTAGCTGTGCATTTTCTATTTCATTTTTCTCCAAAATGTTGGAAAGTTCATCTTGTCTTCATATGCACAAAAGAGGAAAATCCTTCACTACTGCTGTGGAAATCTCCACTAATGTGCTTATTGAATCCAGCATGTACTTCGTTTTATTGCATTTCAGACTGAAAGGGATACAAATCTTTTAAGAAAGGATTTTATCAAGGTATATTTGTAGGAAGGATTCCTTTTGGTTCTAATACTGTCAGAAATGAGTAGGCAGCCCAAAATCAGGAAACAAGGTATAGAAGTTGCAGTCAAAGTTACAATCAAAGATGTCTGTAAATGAGTAGTCAGTCATTTATAAACACTGACAGGAAGAGAAACCAGAAGTTGCATCTGTTTAGGTCTCTCTCTCTCTCTAAAATGCAGTCTTAGTGTTTGCTCAGGAAAAGGAAGCAGATCTGTGTGAAGTGAGTTGAATCTGAAAAATGTTCTTCAGGCTTGATGTTATCAAGTAATATTTGCCAGAAGCTTCAACTGAAGCTCTGAAAAGTTAACTTTCATGTTTCACTTGTGAAATAAAGGATGCAAACATGAATTACCAAAATAGCATAATGTAAAATTCACAATGGATTTGAACAGAATGGAATATTTTTGCTGTGATAAACTCTCTTCTTGAAGTTAGCTCCTAGGTTTTTGGAGATATTAAGTGTTATTTTGACTAGATTTTAAAAATAATTTTTTCAACTGCAATTTGTTAATGCTGATGAATTGATATTAATGATAGAGAGATGCTGTCCTTCATACCCTTTCTTTCTGGAGAAGGTAAATAATTAACAAGTTTTTACATTAAGTTGTTACATGAGATCTAGATTGTAAATCAGAGGATCACAGAATATGCTGAGTTGGAAGGGACCCACAAGGATCATTGAGTCCAACTCTGGTCTTGCACGGGACCATCCCCAAGAGTCACACCATGTGTCTGAGAGTATTGTCCGAACACTTCTTGAACTCTGTCAGGCTTGTGCTGTGACTACTTCCCTTGGGGAGCCTGTTCCAGTGCCCAACCACCCTCTGGGTGAAGTTAACCCCTTTCTAAAAGGAAAGATGTTTTGAAGTTACTATTTTAAGCTGTCTGTAGGTAGCACTTCACATGTGTACCCGTGACCTTTTTCAAGTTAACTGTATTTGCTCTTTTTCCCTTAAATGGAGGCACTTACTGTGCAGAACAAGCTGACAGATGAGAGCTGGGACTCTGTACATCTGTATTCTCTTTTTGAGTTCTGTTTTTCTAAGACTTCAAGGAAACAATTGCTTTAGGTGCCTTTAGACTTATGTTCTTGCCAGCATAGTTTATGTCCTATCCTATACCTCGTTCATGAAGTTTATTAAAAACTGCTATGTAAATTTGCTAAGTCTATTCATGATATAGAGAAAAAAACCCAATGGTATAGTTACAGTTTTAATGTGAGTTTGCTTATAAAAAAATCTAGCTTGTTTTTATTGGGGCAAAGTTACATTGGAATGTAAGAGGTTTTTGTCTGCTGCTGGAAGGCGGACAATGAAACATAAGCCTCTTGTGCGAATTAGTGGAATGTACTTCATCTGCTTGCTGTGAGCAGTTGAGTTTAACTTGGCAGGATTCCTGAAGTGAGAAAGTCAAATAGCAGCTATTTTATGTTCCCTTGCTGAGCTGATGAGGGCACAAATTGATCCACTGCTTTTGTTAAGAAGCTGTTTCTGTTTTAGTATCACATGGATGATACATCACCTGGTTGTTAACGTGGACATTTTATTTGGATTCAGTACAGCTTATACTGTCTATATTAAAATACTTTTAACTGAATAAAAGCTGTGGATAGCCATAGAATTACAGTAAATGCCATATATTAACACAACTGTATTGGAATGTTAGTTCAGCTGCCAGCTCCTTGAGATAAAACACTATGATGTTATATCTTTGAACATAATTTTATAATACTTCCATAGATGGTCACAGTTTATGATTTTGCTTAGTTGTGATTGAAGAGCATCCTTTTTCTCTTGGTGCCTTCATGGCTATGTTAACTTGCTCTTTTCCTGTGTTTTGAGAAATACAGATATAATTTTTCTATTCTGTCTAAGATGGTATCTTTAGCAATTAGTCATCCTCTATCTGTCATCTATTTTATTATTTCTGTAGAAGTAAGACTTATGATTAGGCTAAAGTGGGTTGATTTTGTATCCCTCACTGTTTGTTGGTCTACATTGTTCCTGGATCATGAATTTCAGATAGACTTTGTGTTTGAAGTTCTTAAGGACTAAAAGATTATTTCCTTCTTTGTTTGTGTTTGTCTCACTGTCTTTTCTTCTGTTTATAAGTGTGGTAATTTTTACCTTCTGGATACAGACCTCAAAGTTTGTATTTTTTTCTACATAAGCAGAGTTATTCTGAACTCCCTCTCCTGTCTTGCCCTCCTATTATTTTCTTTCTGCTGCAAGAGAGAGTAGGTAAAAATAGGATGAAAAAATATATATCAGCATAATTCCCTTATATTCTCTGTCTGCATTACTGACAGTACACACTGAGTAAAAAGTGATATGTGACAGGCAAATGTTAGTAGTGAAACACCTAATGTGTCAACTTTACTCCTAGCACCCTTGCAGAAATACAGGCCATGCTAGTTGTTCTTCCTTGGGCCTTTCTATATGTTTTTAGTATTTAATGATTATTTCAGCAGTAGAAACTCTGAAATAATGGCAAGATTTTGTGAATGTGGATGTGCAACTGTGTATTTCATCAAAGGAACAAAATTACATTTTTAAGTAAGCTTTTTGAACTTTAATGATTTCTCACTCAAGATTTTAGATGTCATTTTTAAAGCTTGATTAGTTGGTAATTCTAAATAATGTCAATTTCTATTTAGAAAAAATTAAAGTAAATGTTGTTTAAAAATACTGTTGATATGGAAGGTTAATTCTCTTAAAGCTGCACAAAACCTTCTGTCAAGACAGGGCCTGTACATGAGAGATCACTGTTCCACTGCAAGCTAATAGATCAGATCAGACATCCTGCCTTATTCACCTTTGATTGTCCAGTTTTTTGAGATAATACATTTTCAATTTATTTGTATGCTGTTTAATAAAATTTTCTGTTCATTTGAGGTAGTTTATTTGGTTCTCCAGATTTAATGCAAACACTTTTTTTCCCAAATGCTCATAAAGAAACTATGCTTTCATGAAAGAAGAGGATAGATACTCAAATGGATAACTATTTATGACTTGGGAAACAAAGGGTAGAAAAGCATGCTGTTTTCACAGTGGAAGCAGGTTACCAGCAAGGTCTGTAGGTCTGTGCTGTTAAAATACATTCATGAATGATCATGAAAGCATGACTAGTAAAGTGTAAGGTGTCAGCAATGGCAGCAAAACAGAAAATGGCTTGTAATGTCACTGCCCTTGTGTCATCTACCTTTGTTACCTTCTCTGCTTCAGAGAATGCTGATGCTGCTTTAGGAACTCCTCTTTTTCAAAGACAGGATTCCAGGCTTAGGTTTTTGTCTGATCCAGTCATTCTTATGCTTTTGTGTTCTTATGACATGATTTCACTGAAAAGAAACGTATTTCTTGTTACATCAGTTTAACAGGATAACCTCAATGCCTGCATATTTCCGTGTCGTTATGATTAAGATAGAAAAAGCGATTACATGATTTTTAATTGTTATGCATCAGTAAGTTGCATAGCCAGCTTTCCAAGAAAGGTGGAATTAAAACTGATTAACTACATTAATTGCAGTTAATGTTTTTAAAAAATATCTATCAGCTTCAAATTAATTCTTGGTTTTAATTTTGTGCTAAATATATACTTTAAAGACTTTGGAGTTAAAAAAAGCCCTTATTCTCCTTAAAACATCTTAGTTCAGTGAAGAAATTTTAAAAATATTTCATATTAATTTTTACTCAGTTTTCTTAATGTGATACATACCACATTTAGCCTTTTCTAAAAGGTTTTAGATATTATAATTTTTACTGAGTTTAACACAATTCCCTCAGTAAAAGTATCTCAATAGGTTATTCAAGTATTATACTTCAGCAGCCCACACTTCAGCTGATCCTTTCTCAAAAGACCTGAGGTGATGAATGAAACTTGGAGTCTGAAGTACATTTTCTTATATATTACTGGATATTTTTATGCTTATTTAGTCTTACATTACAATGTTATGATCTGATTAGTCGTCTGAATCAGTATGAAATTCTTATAATTAAAAAGGGAATGATAGAAAAAAAGTGCATGATAATTAAAATGTATTTTCGTTAAAGGATAAATCAACTCTGTTTACTGTTTTACAAATTTACTTAATCTGTTTAGTCTTTCCTTACCTCTGTGGTGTGTGAAACTTGGACATAGCTATAAATTCTTTCAGGGGACGTGTCCTTAAAAACACTTGAGCTATTCTTAAAGGCAATTGCAAAGTCCAAACTTTTTTATTGTGCACCCCATCACTAAAAATCATTGAGCATACACCCTCAATATATGTATATTTATTTTGTTATAATTTATGTATGTTGATTAAGTTCTAATATTTTCTTTCTGCACCCTAATGAATTGTCTTGTGTGGACCCAGGGATGTGTGCACCTGACTTTGAAGATCGCTGCTATAGGGTCACTTGAAGTCGTTTATTAGGAAAAAGATTCTCACCTCTTTCGGAAATTTAAATCATCTTTTTTAAAATATTTGAGTAAGAAAACTTCAATTAAATTTTTTTCTCCTTCTCTCTGTTCTTCATATTCTTTCAGCTACCATTTGAAGAATTCTCTTTTCGTCAAATAATAACCTCCCTTGTTCATTCTCATTAGCTACAAATTTAATGGGGAACAAGCTTTGCTTTGGCTAAGCAGAAAACTCTTCGATTTGTCTTACAGTCTTTTGTTTGATAGATTTGTTTAACAGTTTCTTTGACCAATACATACTTGATGAAACATTTGTATCAGTGTATTTTTTAAATTATGGTAGTGAGCCTTGAATGGCTCTTAGCTGTAAATGATTCAGCATATTGAAAAATGAAAGGTAACTTGGAATAACTTGCCCATCGGATGAATTGTATTATATAACAGTGTATTCTACACTGCTTGGATGTATATCACGAATAAAAAAATCTATTGGGAGAATCTCTCTGCATTTTCAGTCTTTCTGAAGTCATGGTCTCCATAACTTGGTGTTCCAGTAGGTTTCAAATTGCTTTCAAATGGCTTAATGTAAAAAATACATCTTTCAATATCACTATTGAACTCACCGAATTCACTTCTACTGGCTGACTGCTGGCTTTGATTTTGAAAGAGCAAATAGTCCATGGTAATTTCCAGTAAATGATATTTGCAGCCCTTTGTGGTAAGATACACATCTTCTTTTAGGAAGTGCTTGAGGTTTGTAGCTAAAGGAGGTCTGAGCACAAACAAGCAAACCTCCTTCCCTTGGGGGATATCACAATTTGAAACGGAACCTAAGGAGGAAGAGACTCAGGAACTGCCACAGGTTGTAGTCTGCTGGGTTTTATATCTGGATGATAGCATAACTCAAGCCTGAAGACAGTGTCATTCCAACTGAAATCTGTCTCACTCTGGCTTTTAAAGAGGCCCCAAGAATGTTTCTGTTAACATAGTTAAGATGTGACTTGCCAAAAAGAATTTTGGTGAGCTTTCCTACTTCTTAGGACATGAAGACTCCTATCACTCTTGTGATAGTTTGTTGGTGCAGAACGTTAGTCTACAGCAGTTATTTTTGTTTCCTGGTTTGATTTTTTTTTTTTTGCTTCCTCCCCTTCTTGAATCCAGTAAACTCTTACTCACTTCCTCTCCAAACAAAACAATTCCAATCTTTTAATCTCTCCTTATATGGAAGTCTCTTCCATGCCTCCAGTGGTTTTCCTCATTTGTCAGTTTTCTCTCTCTTACCATACAACTTTTTGGATCTCTCTTAGAGAAACTGAACACAGAATGTCAAGTAGAGAATATTGGTGTCACCATTTCCCAATGTTAATTTCTACTTATTTTTGTGCATAGGTGAAATACTGGGTAAACTTGTTAAGTCAGTAGAACACTTCTGTTGTCTTAAGTGGAGCAACTACACATTTTGCTTTTTTTGACCTTCTGATCTACCTGGTCAGGCAGTGGGGATGTTTTCGTGATGAGTAATTCTTGAATTGTTTTAATCCATTTTAGAAAATCATCCACAATTCAGAGCAATAATTAATTTATTTCTTTCAGGTTATGTCATCTTGTGCATTTTTTTAGCATTTTTGATTTCTCTTCTTCCTTTTCTAGTTTTATCCAGAAAGATACAAGTAGGGCTGAGAAAACTCATATATACAGTCATGCTTCTGTTCCTTCCCTCTGATGGCCCCATATCAAAAATCTGAGGCCTGGAAAAAGCTTTATTAATGAGACAGACACTAAAGCATATTCTGAAGTGTTCATATATTTCCAGGATTAGTTGTTTCATTCTTTTCCAGGGGCTTCATGTGAGGCTAACTGGCATGTGGTTCCCTTGAATCCTCTTTTTTACCCTTCTTGAAGGTAGAAGTGACATTTGGTTTCTTCCAGAATTTGAGCACTTCTTCCAATCACCATAATTCAAAGATTACTGAGAGTGGCCTCGCAAGGACATCAGCCAGTTCTCTCAGCACTTCTGGGTATAACCCATCAGGGCCCGTGGACATCCAAATGATACCATGCAAAAACCCTGCATGTGTTTAATCTGTAGAGGTATATAGTTATGAATTCTTAGGGTAATTCTAAAAGATATCTAGACTTTTGCAGATAGTTAATAGTAAAGTGTGTTAAAAATAGTTTAATATGTGCAGAAATTCCGTTGTTCCTTAGTGAATTCAACATAAGATTGTATTTCTAATTCCATTAGACTTACTCTTTTAACCAGTAGCATTTATTCACCAAGTAACCAAAAATTTCTTAAACTTTTATTAAAGAAACTTGTGGGAATTAAGTAAGTTTTACAAGTGCTACTAATTTTTTTTAAGCACCTCTTCTTTTTGAAGAAGAGGTTTTTATTCAGAGTCCTTGAAAAAGAGATGTGAAGAACTTAAAGAAAGAGGAAATAAAGATGTGAAGAACTTGCAGCATATACTTTTGATATTGATTTAGATGAGTCAGAACATAGAAAAGGAACAAGAGACTTTATTTTTTGTTTGGAGCTGCACCTTACTGCCAGTAGTCAGGACTAATTTGAACACTGCATCAATAGCTCCAGTAAACTTCTGGAGTATTTAATTTTGTTTTCCTATGCTAAATTGATACTTCTGCAGTGCTTAATGATTGACAGGGCCTGAATCTGTGAACTAAGGTATTGCTGTTTTCTTCCACTTGGCTGAAAAATGGGTAAATTCATGATGAACGAATTGTGTGATGGGACTTCAAATGCAGTTAAACCTACTGTGCTGTCTAGTTTGTAGGTTTGAAACTGTGGAATCATTCAGAAATGAATACAAGTACATGAAAACTGAAGTTCAAAAATTCAGAGGGTACAGATGAGTCAAGCATGTTGACTCATTAATTTTAATCTTTTCTTAAAAATCTCCTTAAAGGTCTGAGCTAGCACTGGACAAATGATTGCAAATGGTTTGGTGTCTCCTTTAGTTTATTTCTTAAATAGCACATCATCAATGAGACAGTGTAAACAACAGCACATAGTGAATCTGGATACTGGATTTTAGGAACCAGGGAGATGAGAACCTTGACCTTACTTGGATGCCTCCCACACCAGCTCATTTGCTTCCTTCCTAGTCTAACATTTGCCAGCTTCCCACTGTGCTTCCCAGTAAGGAGGAAGCTGCTGGCCACAGAAGGCTGAGTGCAAAGTCTTGTTTGTTCCTGGTGTGCCACTGCTCTTACAGCTGCCAACCTTTGGCATCACCTTTCCAGCCTCCCTTTTTTCTGAGATGACTGCTTGTTTTCGGGGACCTTTCTCTTCTAGCTCCTCAGCTAGAAGACACCCAACCTTGTCACGTTTCCAAACTAAACAGTTCATGTGCGGAAGCCCAGTATGTAATCAGCCTTGTAGCAGGTGATTCAGTTTCCTGTCTCTCTCATTGGAGGATTGAGGACATGCCACTTTTGATGATTCTAATGGTATAAAAAAATTGCAACTAGGCTGGAGTTAGCAAGTAGCAGTCTTCTGCTCAAGAGTTCCAAATTCAGTTCTGAATTTCTCTCACTCCATCCTCTCCTCCTGCAGCTAATTACCCGAATGCCAGCACTTCTTGTAACTGTGTGCTCAGTTACAAATGCCTGTGGGAAGTCAACAGGATATATTACTCTTAAATGCTTTGCAAGTTAGGGAGGGTAGCAGGAAAATGCCTGCTTTTCATAGCTGCAAGATATGTCTAGTCTTGTGGTTGATGATTTCTTCTGCTTATGAGAGTTGTGGATGCTAGATTACAGTGCCCATTATGTGCAGCTCTGTTACTCATATTAGCAGGATCTCACCTCTGCTAATAGTTCAAAGGCCTTTTGGGTTTGATGCACAAAATGATGAGTAAATCATTTGCATCCTTCTGAAAGCAAGACCTTGCCTCTCTCATTTACGTCTTGCTTTCCTTTACAGCTGTGCTGAATGATAGATCTGCCCCTAAACCCAGAACAAGGAGTACTAACCATTAATAGCCGAGTCCTTAACAGATTTGATGAAATAGTCTTGTCAAAACTGTTGTAGTTTTAATGTCTGTGTTTTGGTGATACTAGGAAAGCTTTAATAAATGATGACTAGTTAGCCTGAGAGCTAACATATTAGAGAGTGTCATATTAGAACATAATAATGCAAACTTTTCTGCAGAGTAGTAAGTTATACAGGGTATATATGCATATATATAGGCATATTTGGAGGCCCTCCCTTTTATGCTACACAATTTTACATACAGTTAGAAAATTGTCTTCACCCCATCAGTGCTTTGTTAAAGCAAAAGGATAGCGTGATTACAGAAGCTTTTCTGTTAATAAGAAAGGTCTCCATTTAATTTGGAAAAAAAAATCTTTCATCAGTAGGACTTTTATTTTTTCAATGCATAACAGGAATATTCTGAAAGGTAAAACTTTAAATGTTAGTGGCTACATGAAAGGCTTTTTGGTCATATAATTTAAAAAACTTAGGACTTGCAAGATGATGGAAGAAGTATAAAAGAAGGATCTAATTCATAAAGGACTGCTTCTGGAATTGCATACTCTGAAAATTGAAGCTGTGATACTTTTAGCCACAGAAGGTCAATTGCGCTGTACTGGTGGCAGAACGAGAAATATGAATTAGGCATGTTAATACAGATTGAAGATTTGTGTAACTTACTAGCTGACATATTTCCAGATCAAGCCCTGATGACATATTAGTTTCAGTGAATAGTGATCTGACATAACATCATTTCATGAGAAGAGGAAGCAGAATGCTGTCTGTTGATGCTGATGAGAACATGTAAATCTGAAGCCTGGAAAATCACTGTTTTTACCTTAAAAATTAAACCACAAAACACTTCCATGCCTTTCAACAGAATGGAACATTGCCAAAACAGTTTCAAAAGAATGAGAAAGAGTGATGTTTTGTGTTCTTCATATTGCTGTATTCTGCAATATATACTTGCCAGAATTAAAGCTTATTTAAAATAAAATGCGTTTTACCTCCCTGCCTTTTACTTTTGAATATTTATGATGTCAGTATAAAATAATACAGATTTTTAAATATATAATTAAATAAAATGATATTATAAGTTGCAGTTACTCGGTTAGGATGGTTGAAATGTAGAAGAAGAATGGTATTTATCACTGCTTATACCATTGGTATCTCTTTTTGAGAATGCTTAGAACTTACCTCAGTTACTTTTTCAACCAACAGGTTGATGTTTCTTGTCTGCTAAGTTCAGGTTCTTGCTGACCACTTGTATGGGTAGTGCCTAAGAATATATTTGCCTGTGGAGTAAGTAATTTAGTAATGATTTGTTGTAATAGTGGTCTGCACACCCTTTTATTCCAGCCTCAAAATCTCATACAGATGTAGGATTTAACGATCCTTTGCTGTTCCCTGAAACCATTTTGTACCTTTCTGTGATCTTGGGTTCCTAGAGCTTCTGAGCATAACTTTCAGGACCTTTCAGTTCAGATGGACCCTTCATGACTGGTTTTTGCTTGCTTACTGTCACAGAAAATACAGTTCAGGTCATGGTAGGTGAACAGTTTTGCCAGTCAGCTCATCCCTGCTGAGTCTTAACTCTAGTAAATACACAGCAGCTATGGTGGATACAGGAGGGTGAGTTCACCATGAAAACAACAGCCTAACCAGCCACAGAGCTACTTAAATCCAGCAATAATTCAGCAGAGACAATTTACTTTTCTGTCAATGATCACAATCTTAATTCAGTAACCAATTAAACAGGCAAAATTTAAGCTTCCTTTGAAAGGCAATTCTTTTCAAAATTTATCATCTCTGTTTTTCATTGTGTGATGTACAAGAAATTCTAAGGATATTTAAATTGAAAGCAGTTGAAAAACCTAGGTACACAATACTGTATGTGTGTTTATAATAACTGCCACAACAACTTCAAGTTCTGTACTTCAGGAGGGTTCTTTACATTTGATTTCTGCTTCCCTATAACTACATTAATGCTATTACTGCTAAGTTTGGAGTTTATTTATTCATATATTTTACAACATAAACTAAACAGAAGATAGAATAAAGTAATTTCTAAATTTTTTTGCTTTGGGACTGGAAATGTTTTTTTATTACAAGAGCATGAGCCATGATAACCAATTAATTGACTTGCAAGGAGACTGGGAGGTTCAGTTACAGCTTTAATGGAAATGATATAAATTATTTTTCACCATTTATGAAGGGGCGGTGGAACCTGGGAGGAGACCAGTACAATAAAATTACAGTTGAGAAAATGACACTCAACAACAAAATACATTCCATCCACTCAACAGCTTCAGATGGAACTGGATTCAGAGCACAGGAAAAGAGCCAAATGATTAGATAGATCCCTAAGGCAAAACTACTTGTGTTTTACTGTACTGTTCATACTATTTGAAAAACTACATGGTAAATCAATATAAAATTCCTCCCCAGTCTTCCAACTTAGCAAGCATCATTTACACAAAATAGAACTTAAATACATGCATAGCTTTAGGTGTTTATTCAATGAAATTGACATGAACTTACACATGTACTTAAATCCTTTGCTAGATTGAGGTTTAGACTGTTCTTATTGTATGTATCACTTTTCTTTTAATAGTGCTTTGATTATTACTTTTATGCTTTGAGAAACAACCTTAGGGAAGTCTATTTTTATAAACAAAAAGTTTGCATCTCTAAAATTCACATATATATATATATATATAATCAAAATTCATGGCTATCATGGCTTGAAGGTCTTCCAGTAGGGTCTTTCTTGTCTTTTCACTGGGAGAGAAATGCATGCTCACCGAGTATCTTTTTGTGAGCGGCTTGATTTTATATTTGTATGTGCAAATTTAAACTAGAGAGACAGTCACAAAAAAGTGTACATTACCGTTCTGTTGGAAACTGGTAGGGCACACTGTTCCAGTTTTGTGAGAAAGTTCCTAGATACATAGCTTTTCCATGATCATTTTGTTATGCAAAGAATCAGAGATGTTAATCACGATATTATTCATAAAGTTGTAGGTAAATATGCCTTGTAAAATTCAGGAGCAAAAGTCTGAAACAGAAGACCTGAGGCTTTGAACTTTAGATGGAAAGTCTGAGGTAGACAAGTAAAGAGATGGGAAGGTTTAGCAATGTGTTTGTAGTGGCCTGAGTTGCTGAGGTAGTATGTCTTAGCATGTCATGTGACAAGTTTCCAGAATGCTGAGGACCGTGTCTTCACATGTATATCACGATTTCATATATGAGGCAAGAGGAGATGAAGTGAATTACCAAGGGTCAGTATGATTTTCATGTGTAATTTGATCTCATCCAGCTGCTGACCTGTCACAGCTCAGTTGATACCTATATGTATTAGGACCATAGAGGTGTCTGCTGTCTGATTGTGGCAACTTTTCCTCCTCGTGGCTGTGTGCTGTGATAATAGAGGCCCAGAAAAACAAATCCTTCTCAAACTCTACAGACCAGTGATCTGCTGGGGATGAGTTGTCCTAATTCCTGTCTTGAATATGAAATTAAATAGGGAAGTTAATATGTCTGTATTTTGTTCTCTTTGTACAAGTGAAGACTATAACTGTATTTTCATATTTTAAGTAATGTCAAAATATGTTTTAAAGTGTGAGTGCTTGATTTTTCCAACATATTCTTTGATTTGGTTGGAAATACAGAAAAACATCTGGTAATATGCACAAAAAGGTGGTTCACTCTAAGTCCTAGACAAAGTAAAATCACAAGAGATCTGTTCAATATCTAAAAATCTGTTCTGAAGGGAGGGTGTCAAGAGGATGGAGCCAGACTCTTGTTGGTGGTGCCAAGCAATAGGACAAAAGGCAATGGACAGAAACTGATGCACAGGAAATTCCATCTGGATATGAGGAAGAACTTCTTTAATGTGTGGGTGACTGAACACTGGAACAGATTACCCAGAGAGGTTGTGGGGTCTCCCTCACTTGAGATATACAAGAACTGTCTGGATGCAGTCCTGTGAAATGTGCTCTAGGATGGCCCTGCTTGAGCAGGGAGGTTGGATCAGATAACCTGCTGTGTTACCTTCCAACCTGACCCATTCTGTGATTCCGTGTTTTCTAGTAGACCATGGAGATAACGATGGAGACCATCGTTATTACAGAGTGAACATTATCTTAACAATGAACTTGACCACTGAAGTCTGGAAAAAAATAGAAAAATAACATATTTGAACAAGTATCCTTATGTGTTTGAAAGCCCTTGAGTCTGAAAAATATGCCTGACCTAACATTTTTAAATAAATATAAAACTATTTAATTTAGTGTCACGATGTTCTAATATGTTGGACTGTTTTATGAAGTCCTAATTTTATGAATTAAGTAAGCTTTTTTAGTATGGCTTTTTTGAAATAATTCTGGAAGAAAGTGAAATGCTCAATTAAAAAAACTGTTACTGATTTGGATTGTTATAATAAGAATTTAAGAAAGGGGAGGTTTGATATTACTGGAGTAATTGGATGGTGCATATTCCATATAGCTGTATTAATAGATCCCAAGACTGGTTGAGACTAGAAATATTTTTCTGTGGACAGTTCTGGAAAAGTTTTTCCTAAGAGTAGCAGTTCTTTTCAAAGAAGGAACTGAGTCCAGGGTGTAGGTCTTTATTGGTACTCTACTTAGTTAACAGCCTCTGCTTGATTGGTATGCAGATTTTTGGTTCTCTTTTCATTAGCAGAAAAGGAACAAGCCAGGATATTTGGATCTTTTAGGAATTCCTTTGAACGGAACCAATAAAAAAAAGGGTTATGTTTTCTGTTGGTTTCTTCTTTCCTTCTTTTTTCTTTCTGTTGCAAATCAGGAATGTATTTCTGTTGAAAGGCAGAATATTTCTGTTAAGTGGCTACATACCCGGTTCATTCATACTGATATCTGTGAACAGTAAGCACACACTTAAATAACCTGTTTAAATGGCAGTCCGAATGAGATTGAATGTTTGCATATGTGATTAATCTTTAACCACATTTGAAAGGTATTATTTTTCAGTAGACTATCAGATACATGTTTAACATATTTAATAAGAAAAAGAAAAAAATTCATTTAAGTGTATTTTTAAAAATATTGTGGTACTGGTTGTCTCTGTATTAAAAATAGTTCTTAAAACATTGTAGTTGTTCACAGTTTCCACCAGTGCCTTTTACTAGCCCCTCTTAACTTCTGCAGCTGTTACACTAGTTGCAGGCTCATGTCACTTTGAGGGGATTTGATGCTTCAGGAAATGCACAAGCATCTTCCAGGCTGCTCTGCAAGGGTTTTTTCTGTATTGATAATTGGGTCTATCGTTACATGTTTTCTTTTTAAGCTCTAATAAGAATTTTTTACTCAAGTGATCAGTTCACCGCGACCAACATAGGATGCTGAATCAAATAGACCAAATCAGCAGCAGAAATGGCCTATTTTGGATACATTTTCGTTTACTTGTCAAAAAAACCTTACAGTATTTCTTTACTGAATGTGTTCGGTTTATTTTATGTATCTATACCTTTAGGTGTAGAGAGTCAAGCCTGTAAAAGAGTATTTTGAAAAATTTCTGACATTTAATTAAACTCTGTCAATTTTGGTAAATATTTGATATGCTATTATCCTCCTGTGTTTTTATTGGAAAAATACTTTCAGAGATGTTACTGCTGCAGGTTTGTAAATGCAGCTTTATGCTTTTTGCAGTGGTCATTGTAGTATGAAGGTATATCGTCAATCTTTTTATCTTCAAAGTGTAGTACAGTGAACAATACCAAATTCAAGGTTCATCATGATAGTGACCAAAAAGAGTTTTGCTTTGTTCTGTGATGAAGTACTACATAAATGAAGAATATTAGTTACGTTAGTAATTCTATTAATTTTTAAATGATCTTGCTGTTACAGCTTCTGCTACATTTGAAGACTTTCAAATCCGGCCCCATGCTCTGTTTGTTCATTCGTATCGAGCGCCAGCCTTTTGTGACCATTGTGGAGAGATGCTGTGGGGGCTGGTGCGCCAGGGACTCAAATGTGAAGGTAAGCTACAGCAAGATGCAGTTTTTCAGCCTTAAGAAGAGACTTGTCCATTCTGTTTCTATATGTTGTCTCTGATGCTGCTTTTAGATTGGTTAGAAACAGTAAGACCTATCAAAGTAATTAAAAAACTGATCCTTTTGACTGCTCTGAGGCCTCCTAGAAATGGCTCTGTAACCTGAAGTGCAAAAAAAATGGTCTATAGGTATTTTTAAGAAAAGGCTGTCTGTTCTTCACTCTACTTTCCTTATGAGTCTCAGTCTTTATCTCATTCTGTATCACATTAATGCAGATTATTTAACTGTAATTACCGTCAGTCCATAGGAGGTTGTAATAGTTATGTTTTCTCATTTTGCCACAACTATTTGACTTCTGATAGACTGTATCCGGTAGAATATACCGTTTGCCGTGAAAGACTTCCTTACCTCCCAAATGCTGATCAAGAAATTTCCTGCTTTTTGAGACCATGGGTTTTGAAAGATCAAAGACAAAGCACTGTTGTAGATGTAACTATTTGGAACTGATAACATTATCTCTCTAAAAATTCGTTAGAATATAGGAACAGAATAGAGGAAAAAAGTTTAGTCTAAAATAAAGGTAGTATTTTTGGATTCTTGTTTTTGAAAAAGTCCAGAATTATTGGCTTTTTTTACAGTAATGAGCCATAATCAGATGGTTTTAAATTTCTCTTTTCAGGATGTGGTCTAAACTACCATAAGAGATGTGCATTTAAAATCCCAAACAACTGCAGTGGTGTACGGAAAAGACGCCTGTCAAATGTCTCCCTAACAGGACTCAGCAGTGTTCGTACAGTTTCTGCAGAACCCTCACCCAGTGTGCCGGATGAAGTGCTTCTGGTATGGGATTCCCTAGCTGTAAAGGCTGTGGGAGGAGCTGATAAGAAACAATGATATTTAGTGCTATAGAATCTGGTTTTGCCTGTTATAGACTACAGAGGAGGGTGGTATATAAATTATAAAGTGAGAAAAGGCATCTTGACATAAAAGGGAGGTCACTACCTTAAGGTATGTGGATTTGAGGTATGTGCCACTTCTCATACTCCCAAGAGTCTCCTCCTTTGTCAAGAATTAGGTTATTTTTGAGGTATGAAACTGCTATCCATGCTAACATGAATAGCTGTATCTTGGAGAATGACTTCTCTGGAACTAGAAGTTGAATTTCTTCTGTATTGGGCCATTATGTCCCTTGGTTTATTGTACGGGAGAGGTTTGCCGCATTAGAACACTGTGACCCAGACAGCACAGTATCAAACTGAGTATCTGGCACAGCCGAGGCTATAGTTAATTAGTTGGAGCCTGTGTATTTAGCATGTTTCTGAGTGTTCAGAAGAAAATAGGAGAAATCTCCATTAGATCCTTAAACAGGTCTTTGTGGTCAGTGTACAAAGATGTGTGTGTGTGTGTAGATGTATATATAAATGTACAGTATACACACAAGCACGTGTCAATATATGGTATACATGTATATGCATTAAGTTATTTGTTTTCTGTAATGAAATCAACTCATCTGGGAACAAAATGTTGTCTGGAGTAATTGATGAAAATATGTATTATTTATCTTTGTCATGACACTGATGGTCATAATATACTTGAATAGTTAAGATTTTACACAACGTGTAAATGAATCCACTTCTAAGTGAAAGTTTTGAAAACCTTAAGGTTTAAAAGAGAGGAAAGAATTTATAAGTACACACAACAATTATCATGTTTTCCTCTCAATTAGAATATTAAACTTATTAAACTTGACATACTAAAAGGACACTATTGCAAATTATGTAGACCTGGTGTTAGATGCAGTACCATCTACGAACCATAATTATGTACTTATGCTACTGATTATCATTAGTCTAAAGCTACTTGGAAATTAAGGTTAACATTATGAATCTGTATTTTTAATTTAAAAGCTGCATAAATGAGTAAGGTGCTTAAGTTCTGCAAACTACAGCAACAAATGTTTACAGATTAATCATCATTCTCAACAGGTTGTTTCAGAAATTGCTTAGGCCAAGACAGAAAATTTTTACATAGGCTGGCCCTAATTCTGATTTTTTTTTCTGAAATTTTGCTTAAAAAGTTGTATGAGTGAGCATGTTCCTATACACTCTGTAAATGTTCACTGCACTGTACAGTTACAACGTAGCAAAAAAATTTCAATTTGAAAACATTTTTAATTATATGGCTGTGTTGTTTGCGGATACATTCTTATATAAAATACTTGTTTGGATAAGCTATGTATTGCAAAATGGTTGAAAACATTAAACTGCCAGTGAAGATATACAGTAAGTTTCATCTATACTGCAGGCTATACTTCTCTAAGGACTTGTAATCACTGGTGTACCTGTGTTGATGATTCTGAACATCACACATGGGCACACCTGTGCATGCACAAACTAAATATATTTACACTAGGTAAAGGGATGGACATTAGCCTAGAGAAATCAAATAGCTTTCTGATTTCACTTTTATTTCATGAAATCATGGTATCATTTACTAGATTTTCAGAAATGCTCTCACATATGGGTTCTATATGTCTTTTGTTCCCTTTTGGGGTTTTGTTGCATTGAATGTATTTCAATTCCCTCTCCCCATTCTGCTCTTTTTACATGTGCATAAGCTTTGTCAGTTCTCCTGTATCAGATCTGTCCTTTGGACTCCATTCTTCTGCAGTAATTCTGAGATAAGTTTTATGGCAGTTTATACAGTGGTGCCAAGCAAAGCTTGAACTTTGAAATTTCTTTCATTTTCTTAAAGTCTGTGTGAATATACTGAAAAAACACCGTCCTCATTTACAAAATTTTATCATTCTTTATAACATTGATGTGTCACTTGAATCACTGCTAACAAAATACAAGCTCTGTTTAGGAGCACTGAATTCAATCAGATATCTGTCAATTCTTTAAATAGGACTAAAATAAATATATTTTCACCCCTAATTACCACGTAGAGTCAAAGTAGTGGAGAGAGATGAGATTCCTGGAGATCTTTGATAGATGTAATTATTAAACTCAGGAGTTTTTTTTTGTTGTTGATGTCGTGTGCCCCTAAAAGGAGCCAACTTTAGGTCACAATGTTGAATTAAGCATGTAAGTCTACCCTCTGGAAAAATGACACTTATAAAGTGAATAAGTTATGACGTATCATATGAAATTGTGTCATTTGAAAAAGCTTTGAGACAAAGTAATGTAGAATCATGCAAAACACACTTTTACTTTAATTAGCCCTGCATAATTAAAAAACAGAAACGGTTTCAGTTTGGGTATAAGTGTTTTCATTAGCCAATAAAGCATTTCATTTGAGCTGAAAATTGAATGGGGACTGTATTTGAGTACAGCTTAAAACATCTAAAATTTGGACAATATCTTTTTTTAATTCTTAACTTAGTAGTGTGAAACTCATCAACAGAAATGCTAAAAATGAGGTAAACCCCAGTATTTACGTATCATAGCTCAAATGCAATTCTTCCACATTCTATTCTATAACAAAGAATGAGAGTATAATATGATTCCACATTCATGCTTGCTTCTAAAGTAACATTGTTTTCTGTCTTTTTCTCCCCCTTAATTCTTTGTTCCGTTTTTTTGTTTCTTTCCAACTTCCTGTCTCAGTCTCCTGTCAGCCCTGGCTATGAGGTATGTACTGAATTTACTCCCTATTGTACTATCTGCAACATTCTCATTTAGGATTATCAGTATGAATGTGGAAAAATGCAGGAATTAAATCAGAATACTAAAGTCCGGATTCCAAAGTGGGGATCATAATTCTTCTACTAAACAGTAAAATTAACAACATTAAAATATTTCAAAACAAATGTGACCTCTTCACTTCTTAGCCATGACAGAGGTCATTGGTTAGATTGAAGCCCTACTTTATACTGGTAGTAACATATGGGAAGAAAATTTGAACTTGACTTTTGAACTTGACTTGGGAATTTGCTGCAGTAATGTAGAAAATAAAGATTTTATTTTTAAGCTGAACAAACCTAACCTTCAAGTACTCACCAGTATTAAACTTCTAATACCATACTACTATTGTGGTAGCTCTTTTTTTCAGACTATGGTTGCATTTAAAAAAACCCAAACAGTCTGGGATTCTCTATTTCTGTGGAAATAAACATGAACAGTCTACAAATAAGTTACAGCTCTATATAAAAAGATTATCAAGTCTAAATGAGAAAACAGTGCTAGTTTTTTTAGTGGATACTTCATATCAAAGGTTGTTCTCTTTGATTTTCAGTATGGATTTTCTAAAGACGTTTGATTTTCCTTTAATGTTTCAAGTTTCTGAAACTAAGAAATGTTGGCATCTTTCCCTTGCAACATGTATTTGAAATGCAGCTGGAGAAGAGCAGGCTTTGCAAATGTTTTCTATTTTGGAAATACTACATAGTTAAACTGAGGAATATTTTGTTATGCTGAAGTGAAGATTTTCATGGCCAAACATCTCTCTCTTTGAAAGAAATAACTTTATTTCATAGAATCGTAGAATGGTTTGGGTTGGAAAGGACCTTAAAGATTGTCTTATTCCAACTCACCTACCATGATCAGGACCACCTTCCGCTAGACCAGTTTCTCAAAGCCCCATTGAAAACTTCCAGGCATGAGGTTTTAATGTCTTCCTAAAACACATAGATTCTTATTGTAGTATGCCCCAGAATTCCAGTTCCACAGAATACCCATAAACAATACAAACAGGTATATATTAAACAGGGGTTTTGTAATAGCTAAGATAATTTTATTCTAACTGTGTGCTGTCTGAAAAGTGATGAATCTACCAATCTGTGTGATGGTGGATTACCCTAAATTAGAAGTAACTAAAGGCAGTAATGAAAAAAAAGAAAAAAAGGTATTTGGAGGAAAACCAAAATTGTGTTTCTTCTGTGAAAAGAAAATATGTTAACCATCTATGTTTTTATTTCAAAATGCATTTATGTAACAGGATAGAATTTTATTTCTTTTTTAAATATATGTTTCCATTGTTTTGGTAAGGTTTTTCATTCTTCTAAAAGCAATGAATGTTGATATATTAAGGTCATTTTATGGACACATCAGAAGTGATTTCTCAGAAAAAGTCTAGCTCAGCTTTGCATTTAAAATAGGAATGATGTGTCCCATGGGGCATAGGTAAGTGGAATGTTACATATTATCTTTGCTTTTTGATGAAGAATCAAAAATTATAATTATTATTTGCTAAATAATTTAAAATGTAAAATGTAAATAGTTTTAGTTAAAAGGAGTGTTTATGTATCACTGACAGAATACAAAGCACCAGGTGTTGCTTGCTTCTCTAGATTGATTATAAGCAGATCTGGCTTGAGGCTTTTTAGCTATATATAGAAGAGTGATTCTGCAGAACTAGGACAGTAGACTCTAAGAGGGAATTGTCTTGAGTTGTAGGTGGCTGTTTCCTCTTTCTTCCCTTGCACCCATCACTTAATGCAGATGCCCTTTTCTCTTACACCAGTGAAATAAGGAGTTGTTGTTTCCAGTGACTCAGAACTACCCCCTCTAAGAAGCCCTTTTTTCGCACGCTCCTACAGAAGGCAGTGTCTCCTTTTCCCAGTTCCAGTCTCTATCAAGCCTTGTATGCCTCCCCAGATCACTGAACTGGGAAAAAAGTGCCCTTGAGGGAAGGGTTAAAGAAGTGCTGGGGTGCTGCAGCTGAGAGCATCTTCATGCCTTAAACCACTTGTAAATAGTAGAAGTCCTTTTCTAATGGCTAAAGTAGGCGTCATTAGACCAAAGATCCTCAGAGGCAAAATTAATATTTTTTCTTGAAGGCACTCGAGTTAACTATGAATTAATACCACTCATAGTTGTGTTTTATTCTGTCACCCTCAAGTTATTCTCCCATGCTCCAGTGATGTACACTGCACAGTCCTCTCTGTCTTAATGGGAACTTATTTTCAGCATATTCATATATTTAATAAAAACCTGTATGCTGTTTTGGATAGTGCTCCTGGAATTTGCTCCAAAATCTAGACTTCATTTAAAAATATTAGAAGCTAAAATAGAGGCTGTGAGTAATTAAAACAATATTAAGTAATGTTCACATTGATTTAGTGCCAGATCCACCAGGTGAATCTTGGGTCATGCACTGAACAGAACTGATAATCGAGAACTCAGTGAATCAGACGCTTTTTTTTAGTTTTTTTGCTTTTTTGCAACTGTTTAAAATATTGAAACTTGATGAATATCAAAACCAGATAAACAAAACATATTTAAAATGTAGTTCCCTTTTTTCCTGAAGTGTTGCATGTCTATGATATTCAAAGTTCAGCAGAACCCTGAATTAAATTACTTCAGGATACAGAAAGTAAGTTTGAAATGGCTTACCTTAGGCTGTGCCATAAAATAACACTAGTCCTAGTACTATCTACCATGCACTAAATGCTGTAGGACTGAATTTCTTGTGACTAATTCAATCTACATTAGCACTTTTCTGATCAAATTTGCACCAATATTATTGTTTCAGAGGTTCAGTACAAGTAGATAAGATAGAAAAGATGATCAAGCCAATAATTTCAAATTACAAGATGTATATTTAGGAAAGCAAATGAAATTTGCATCCATCATGCACCTAATATTTTTTAAATATCCAGGAAGATAGGTAGAAGAGAAAATGATAAGCCACTTAAGATGCACATATTGTGCAGTTTTATATGTGCTCTGTCTAGCCCCTGGTGGTCTAGTGGTAAAGGCACGGCGCTATCACCGCGGAGACCCGGGTTCGATTCCCGGTCAGGGACACTCCCGTGCAGGTGGGGCTCGTTAGCCCTTAAAGGCAACCCACCTACGTCCTAAGGACCTCGCTGCCACCGTCCAAGCTCGCTTGGCCCCGGCAGATGAACCTTAGGATTAAAGGGTGGGCTCAGTTCCGCGCACACTGTGTCTCACCTAAAAAATCCAATGCGCAGGCTGGAAGGTGTAAAGACCTTCCCCGGATCTTCGCTCGCGAAGATTGGCCATTATTATTATATGTGCTCTGTCTGCTGATGTTTTTGAATACTACTTGTTAGTGATCCCATGGAGAGGTTTTATGGGTATTTCACTTTTCAGCTTAGAAGAGAGAGATACAGGTTTTTTGTCCTCCGGTAATTGCCACTTGTTCTTAAATCACTTATTTTGTTTTTAGGAAAGACATATAATAGTTGTCAGTTTATGACCCTTCATCTAAGTCACCATGGCTTAAACTGGGGATTTGTAGATGCTCTGTGACTGTAGCAATAGGAATTTTTTTAGGAGTGTGTAGTACATCTAAGGAAACATACACTCAGAACTAAGTTCTTAAAGTTTCTAAGTACTAGACCAAAAATGGGCAAACACTGCAGCACACATTTTACTTCCCTGTAGTATCTCTGAGATATCATTCATGTTTGGTCTGGGTCTTGTGAATTGGTACAAGATCACTAAATGCTGTTTGTGTTTTGAGGAATAGTGGCAATCAATGCAAGGTTTTATCTCCATTATTATTGCCTGAATATGTTCAGTGGTGCTTTCCTTCCAGTATATAATCTTGTTTTTCTGAATTGGTAACATCCTACTGCCCCCAGAGTTACTTTATAGACAAGCCTCACCAAGCACATTTGTCTAGATCTCCTCTGTCCAATGCCAAAACTTTCCAAACCAGTGTCTGTGGTTAAGCCCAAAGACCTGCTGATTATCCCTAAGTTGGTAAGGATGGTATGCAGTGTCAGCTGGGATGCATTTATACGGACATCAGGGGGAGAAAGGCAATATTTGTATAAGATAGGATGAGTAAGAGGGTGTTGTATGGAATCATTGTATTGAATAATTGTATTGTCTCATTTGGTTGTGATACAAAGGTATATCTTTGTATCTTTTTTCCCCTTCTTATTATTTCTGTGCATTAGGCACAATCAAGCTGCTGAGTCTGACTTCTGATGTGGGGGTTCTAATAATGCAAGATACTTACGTGAAAATAATTTATTAATTACATATATACATATATGTTATATATATATACATATATATACACAATATACTTAAAATTATGAAGTACATGTTGGAAGATCAAACTAAACCTTGCAGTTTCAAAGGAAACTGTGTCTCTAAGATGCTGGAAAAAGCTTTGTGCTATGTAAGTCTTACTATGCCTGCTGGTACTAGCAAATCCTTTGCCAAGAAAGGGCTTTTGTTTCGGGAATTCCCTGATTCTGGCAAGTCAGCATAGTCACACAATGACTGCTGCAACCAAGTAATCTTCTCTTGCTGCTTTCCAAAATAAGGCAAGTTACAGACAGAGCATTCAAACCACTGTCTGCTGGTATTGATGTCTACATGGAAGTGCAGCGTACATAATAATTTCCATCTGTGGATAGTTTAATATTAACAGCTTCTACTGAAGGCAGTTCTTTGATGTGTTTACATATGTGAAAGTGAAATGTTTTTCAGACCATAGCTATCTGACTGTGGTGCTTGTAGGATTAAATCATACACTTGACTTAAAGAGAAGAGTGCAAGAAGCCTCAAAAGACAACACAGTTGATTGCAGTCTAAGTGTGGTATTTCAGTATATTTAACTGAAGATTTGTTTCCTTGAATTCACTTAATTACAGTCACATAGTTTAATTTGTCAAAGAAAGTCAACATTTGCATTGCATTAAAAACATAGAGTTCCTGTGGTTACATAGATATCTAGCACCTCATTTGACAGTAGCTTCCTGTGAAGAAATTGTGTATGAACATATTAAGGCTTAATCCTCTGCCTTTAATATAGGAAGGATATGCATGTTTCAACAAGTCTGCTTCAACACTGAAAATGAAACTTCATGCAAACAGTTGTTGCTGTTTGGTTTTTTTGAAATATCCATCACTTTTCTCAGTTTTTCAAGTAAATAAAAAACCCTAGCTGATGATAATTTGTTCTTTTGTTAAGGCAAACATTTTAAAATTGTAGGAATACCTGTGTTCTTTCTGATTGAATATCTCAGTGTAAAACACAGGAACAGTGTTGCAATAGTTTTTAGATATTGAGCCTGCAAAAGGTTAGCACTTTTTTTTAACAGTTTTGAAAAATTATATATTTAGGAGATTATAGGTTGTGTAGCCTGTTCTCTTCTGAGTGAAGGTTACTGACTTGAACGTGTTTCCGCAAGTGTGATTGTCAAAATGGAAGTAGTTGCTTTCTGACTCTTGTAGAACATGAAGTTTTTTGCTAAAGTTTTGTCAGAATCCCTGGGACATTTTTAGTGAGACTGTCAAAATCTTTTAAAATAAGTCAGGCAAACAGCAGTCTCTTTTATGTTTTAGACTAGCCCGTGCAGCTGATTTGCAGGGTCAGTCCTTGTCTTTGTTCCCGAGAGGCCAACTCTTGTGTCCAAGCAGTCAGCTTTTATTGCTTCCCATTAGTCCCTTCAGCATCTCCGTAAAGGTTCTTTGATTTCTGTGCTTGGGAGGAACAGGTGTGATACTAGAAGACAGTCAGACTCACCCAGGTAGTAAGAACAGCTGAATCCATTGGCAGGGAATTGGTATTTATTTCAGTTTCTTAATTGTATTTTGCAGTGAATTTTGACAAGGTAGAAAAGGTCTGCTGAGCTATTTTTAGCCTTGGGAGAGTGTCTTCTTCCTGCAATGACAGCGTTCTGTACAATGATTTTATGCTTCTAGCTAATGTGATCAGATTGTTGTGTCCTCTCATAGCTTTCAACAAAGCTCACCAGAACTCACATGGGTAGCTTCAGTATATTCCAAAAATTCAAGAAGACTGAACAAGAAGAGGGGCAAGGCATCAGCTAAATAAGTCATGAGGAATGCCCTATGTGTGGAAAAAGCTTGGCACCTCTCCCTTCTTGAACTTAAAAAAACAAAACTTTTTTTTTTTTCCAAAAAAGTGTCAGCAAACTGGATTCTATTAGATATTCTCATAGTTTAAGGCATAATTGAATTGAAGTATCTGGATGTGATCAGTTTCATTGGCTTGGCTGGACAGTTAAGTATGTGCACATGTTTCTTGGTGTTTGTTGTCACTTGGAAAATCATACTCTGAGCTGCTAAAATATAGATTACCTTGCTGGGCTGATTGTTCGAAAGGACTGTTTAGTATTTGGAGCCATGCAGGCTGTTAGTTTCCATGGTGTAATCTGGTTAAGCAATCATTTCCTGGGAAGTTTCCAGACTTGCTGAGTCAGTAGTCTGGCTGACTACCAGGAAAAACTCATCTTTCTAACAAACCAGGCATACCAGCTGAAGAAGAAGGTGCTTTTTGGAAGAGATTCTTGCTTTTGCAGTGAAAATAGGATAGTTCCTGGTTTTCTTTGCTTTCAGGGACTTCAACCTGTGGCATCTGTCTGATGCTGGGAGTGGTGGAAGTTAAGAGTTGAGGGATATTGACAGGAGTTTTGGAGGATATTGAGAGGAGAAGCTCATCTGACAAGGGGGAGGAGGTATTTCTCTAATCAGTCAGTAATCAGAGGGATGTGGAAGATGCTCAGATTGCTACCACCATGAGTTCTCTGTCACCAGCCTCCTTCCCCTGCTACCTCTGAGCAGGAGCAGAAGGGCACATTGTCTCCAGCTGGAAGAGGTAGGGAGTGGAGTCAGTTTTATCAGGCCTGGGCATGCAGGAGTGAGACCAGATCCATGAATGCTGTTTCTGCTAGCATGGGAGAAGGTGAAATTCAACTTCACCTCTTGGCCTGAAGGCACTGTAAATTAAGAATTGCTAGTGTGTTTACATGGTGTAACATCAGTCTGGCCAAGGTTGTTCCTGTTCTACACAAGCATAAGACTGAGAGGGCCACACTGCTATTTCTTGCTCCAATTGCGAGCTTTACCCTGTCCACAAATACTGAGGGCTGTAATTTCCAGGTGGCTCACAGTAGCTGAGCAGTGCAGTTTGTGCAGTATATTTGTGGCTGATTCTTCAGTCTTGATGGTCTTTTGTCCTCCCTTTTACAGTCCTGTTCATATTGATTTCATAAGACTTAATGTAATCTGCAGTGGAAATGTTCAGCAAACTTTATTGCTAGCTCACAGATTGTGAATAAATTTAATATTAAATTGAGACTAGTTTGTTGTTTGGGTTATTTTGTATGCATAAGTACTTTGCAGAGTGAAGATTTAAACCTCAGGAAGTAAATACATAATATCAAAGTACATACTCATACTTTTCCCACTATTATTTTTGATAAGGAAAAGGCACATGCTTTCCTATAGTTGTTTCAATCTAGTTTGTTTTTGATGACCATACGTACCCGGCTCATATAATGTATTTTACATATTTTTCCTTGATTTGAAAGGACTGCACTTATACAATACATCTATATGCTTCTTTGGAAAGACAGTTCTACAGTATAAGCAAAAGAATTTATCTTCACAGCAAGAAATATATCTGTACTTTTAAGGAAGAATTTTGTTTTTTTCCCCATGGCCCATACACTATGAAGGCAAAGGCTGGAACTCCTTAGATTCTTCTGCAATTATTCCGAGATTCTCAGAAGCATACAAAAATGTATTTCTATATTTTGTTGACCAGGGAATAGTAACAAATCAGCCTTCTCGGTTGTAACATTATTTGTTTGAAACTAAGCTGTTTTTCAGGTTAGGTCTATCTTAAGTTTCAGCTGCTATAGTTTTTGAACAGTGCAGGCTCATCGTGAATGACTTGATTTCTAGGCTTGAGTTATCAGATTATTTGCAGATGATGGTCAGAAGATGCCGAGTTTTAAATGATCAAGCTGCATCTTCTCCCTTTTTTTCTCCTTTCCATGTTAATTGTGGGTGTAGTTTGGTTGTTTCTCAAGGGCAAGTATTAGGGGAAAGCAGTTTTCTGGGTGAGTTGTTTTCTGGGGTAATTAACATTTGTACATCTAAATGAATTTAGTAGAGAAAATAAGGTAATTCTTTTCTTCCAGGAGTAATTCTTTGGATTCCATACCTTACTGAGTGTCTCACTTCATACATATTTTTATATATATATATGCATTTAAATACCTATTGTAAACAACTGTACATTATCTAAATGTGGCAAGGTTAGTGATAGCAAATATTATAAATAAAAGGGATAGAAAATGCTAATCTTTTTTCTATAAAAAAGCTGCATGCACATAGAATAAAGAAATAATTTTCTTAATGTTTATACAAAAAATAAAACCTTTCAAAGTTACATTTGATGTAAAACAGAAAATAATAGAGGAAAAAATGGCTTGTGTTTTTATTACAATACAAAATGCTTTTCTGAGAAATTTTTGTTGAGTATTTTCATTTTGCTTAAAAAACATTTATTCTTTCAATTAAAAACCTGTTTCGGTCACAATACAAAACATATGATGGTAGCATTGGCAAAACTGTTGTTCAGTACCATTCAAATTTTTCAAAAGCAGTCTGAGAGGGGAATGATGCATGTTCTGTTAGTGCTTAAAGACACTTACATGACTTTTTCTGACATAAGACTTAGTGTTCCTAAAGTGACTGAATATATGAATATGATATTCTTTTAAAAATGAATACAATTATTTTTATGTATTTCACAGCAAAAGACACCGTCAGAATCATTCACTGGGCGAGAGAAGAGGTCAAATTCACAGTCTTACATTGGACGACCTATTCAACTAGACAAGATTTTACTATCTAAGGTTAAAGTTCCTCACACTTTTGTCATCCACTCTTACACACGTCCAACAGTTTGCCAGTACTGCAAGAAGCTTCTCAAAGGGCTTTTTAGACAGGGTTTGCAGTGCAAAGGTAAGTAAATATCCTTTAGGAACATAAAAGCTAAGCATAATGAAATTAATAAATTAGTGTTTGAGTAGTTACTATGTAGTCTTATTCATGATTTCCCCACTAAACTATCTGGGTGTAGGCACATGTACAATTACATTGGATTAAGCTGGAGTCAAAATTACAGTAATTGGTATTCTGCAGGAGCTGGCTGCATGGCTGTTCATTCTTACCCTTTGGTGTATCTGCAGTAGTCTGCATGTTTCATTGAGGTGTAGATTATCTTGTATTTGGCTCTAGGTGAGCCTGTGCTTACAGCTGAATAGTTAACACAAAGGACTGTATTCTTATCTTCATTGTTTTCAATCTAAAAGGTCTTATGTGTGAATTGAAGTGTATACCAGAGTCCCAGCAGTTCAGGGTTTTGGGGAAGTTGTAATGGAAATAAAATAAGATTGGCTATATGGGAATTTAAACCCACATTTTTTTCAGTGTGACTAATGTGCTCTGAAATCTCCATGGTGTTGTACCTTAGTAGATGCCGAAGTGAGTCAGACCCTTTGGATTGTAGCCTAGATTGCTGGCTCATATTAGCCAGCTAGAGTGCCTGTGAATACAAAGTAATGTTCATTCTATGGTGTTAGTTAATGTTGGATATTAGATCCTTAAAATCACCTTTCTTTCAATAAAATAAACAATAATTATGATACAATTAATCAGTATACTTAGTGTTGCTTCTTTGAACCCTGCAGAAATTCAAAGCTGCATTCATTTAAGGTGTGATTCTGATTCAGTTTAACTAAAGCAAAATCTCTATAAGGACATCACCTGTTTCAGTTCATTTTGAATCCTTGTGACCTGAGCAAATATTAACCTGATTAAAAAAAAAAAATTACCTGTAGTTTGGCACTACTGTACCTCGGTTGTTTTTTGGATCAGTCTTAAAGTTAAATAATTATGAGTATATAGAAAACCTATTTTTTCCTTTCTGAGTCTTTTACGGGTGTGTTAGTAAGTTCCAGCTCTTAGTTTAAGTTAAATATGTTCATAAGCCAAAAGAGAACAGTTAACATGACATGTAATGAAGTGCTACTTACACAGATGAAAGAAGTAGAGTGAAATAAAAATATCTGGAAAACAGGGAAGGGATTGAAGGAACCCTCAGTTGCAAGCTGTCTAGAAGTTGCTTTGAGATGTAAAGAACAAATATTTTCTCACTTTAAATTGTTGGCTGGGTTTCTCCTGTTTCAATTTTCAGTCATCGATGTTTGATATGTAGTCAGTCTCATAAGCTGCAGCGGATGCGCTACTGCCCAATCTGCTTCTTTCACTGGAAAAGCAGCTCTGGCTTTACAGCCAAACACTTGGGTCTCCCCATCACTTCCCTAGATGTGTTGAGCACATGCTTTGGCTGCAGTAGTACCTCCACCCAGCTATCCTTGGAAATGCTTTTTTTTCGCCTGAGGGAAACATGCTTCTAGAATCTTCATTCTGCTCCTTCCACTGACAGGCAGCGTGCAGCCAGGCTAGTGCACTCTCTTTGGAGATGTAACTTGTGTTAATGAAATTATAGGGTTTGCCATCTCCAGGCTGGATAGCAGGAAAAAATATAACTGTGTCACAGAAAAATAATCTTACTGTGTCTATTGTTTACTTAACAGACTGTAGGTTCAACTGTCACAAACGCTGTGCTCCTAAAGTGCCAAATAACTGCCTGGGGGAAGTTGCCATTAATGGGGGTAAGTTGTCTTCATAGTTGTTCCTGTCATTGTTTAAACCATTAGCTAAATAAAAGAGAAATGTAAAGATGTGACTTGCCACAGAGGTGATGTCAGCAGCAAAAAGCTGGATTGAATGCAGATAGCCTGTTGAATGCGGAACACCAGAAGAAAGTCACACGTGAGAGAAGTTGGCATTTACCTGTCAGATAGAAGCACAAAATTGCCTTTTAATCTGAGGGGGGGGGGGAAACGGTGGTTAAGGATAATCCTCCTGAGAAGGAAAAGGATATCTAGAAGAACTGGGAATGCCCTCCAGGGAAAAATTCCACCTCTTGCTGTTGGCATAAAACTAATCATATCCATTGCCAGAAATAAAGGCTTGACTATCTGCTGATTTTCCCATGCATGTGCTGTTGGTTTGGTGTTAAGTATAGGGGTGTATGGGTAGGCTCAACAGACGGTACTGGAGAAAAAAAAGGGTGGTTGTAGATGAGTTGTTGATTGCCTTGAAAATGTCACTTTTCTATGTGATAAGGGAATGAGAAGTGTGGTGAAGTGTTCAGTTTCTAATGCATATTACTGTGTTAAGTTGTCAGCCTAAACTGCTTCTGAGATTAATAAGGTATTGCCTTGTGAGGCAAGTGATCTACTTTACTGAAGACATACCAAGAAATTCCAAAATTAGGAATGTGAATTAATATTTTTCATAGTATTTCTCATAGTAGTGTGACTGTATCACTACAGAGCGTTTATGTTTAATGGCAAAATTACTACAGATACTGAGTATCCCATTTGAAATGTGATAAGGTGCATGATTTTCTGCAAAGTTGATTTACTCCTACTGCATGTCCTCTCTGATGCACCTCACACTGGACTCTTGGAGTCACTATTATTTTTTTTTTTTTTTTTTAATCTTTCACCATTTATACCTCATTTAAGCGTTAACCATCCCACAATACCACTTTTTCTTTAGGAGAGCAAGTGATGATGCTTATGGAAGTTTGTGGCTTGATTTTCAAATCAAAGAACTAAATATGCACCATGACATGTTAATTCATTCCATTGATAACAGTGTAGAGTTTCCCTGAGATTTCCAGTCAGAGAAAGTAACTAAATCTACTTGCAAGTGATAATTTTTTTCCTGCATAAATGCAGTTTTAGAGAGGAATAATTGATCTAAAGTGCTATGAGAAGACGGGAAGGAAGGTAAACTTTGTTTCTGCACAGCTAGACTAAATGAACAAAATTTACATTTGTTTCTGAATTACTCCTCCAAGTTCCCTCTTTCCACCTGAGGCAGCTGTATTTCATGCTTCCAGCACACCCTCTATGCCCTCTTCCCACCTTTGCTTCACAAACAACATGCTCCTTTTGTTTGGACTTACGTCCTGCACATGAACCTGATGCTGAGCTGATGAGAAGTGATAGTTTGAAGAAAGCTTGTGCAAAGTCACTTGGGGTGAGAATATGTACTCTAGGCTTACTCCAAGTATACTCCTTGAAGCTCTCATTTATAGAATTTGGCCTTTATACACCCACTAATATCCATAGTATGTGTCTGTAGGATCACAGTAGAACTCTTAATTATGTGCCTTAAACGACTGATACAGAGTTCTGGGGATTATCAAAGGCAGTTTCATCCTGTATCGCATTTCTGTTTTCACAGTAATTTGATCCACATTATTTTCAAACTTAATAAATAAAAACAGTATCTGTCACTGTCCATCTGCTGTGTGATAAATCTTCCCCAAAATAGTAAGTGAAGGAAGAGCTGAAGCAATAAAATTCCAAGTATGGTGCCATTAGTAAACACATTATATACTAAATGTAGGGAGTTATTTTTAACTGATTGTATGTTTATTAAAAATAGAGATTCTTAAAAGTGTTGTAGGAATAGCAAAGAGAGAACTTTGCAGTGAATGACTGAATGACTTCTGCTAGCCATGAAATATAATGTGTCTCTTAATCACACATCAGTAATTTATGTCCAAATATCTTAAGACTACTGTACATGAAAACAAACCTTTCAGCTGTGCCCTTCAAATTTCAGTGAAATGCCATCAATTCCAAATCAACTAATTTAATGCGCTTTTTACTTATGGGACATTGCCTACACTGACTGTCAAGAACCTTCCTCTGCTTAATTAGGCAAAAGTTTCTAGGGGAGACTGTTTGATGTTTCATGTGATTTTAACCTTACTTCAAATTTCTGAAACACCACAACATCCCAGAAAAACTAATGCTGTCATTACTCTCTGACTGGACTGATGATTTTGGCATGTTAGATCACAGCCTGTGTAGAGTGGAGTTTCAACAAAATGGCTCTTTTATTTTGAGGTTTTTTTAGGGAAGATGTTTGTTTGGTTCTTTGTAATATAAATCTTTAGGTAAATACTTTTTTTTTCTGTTCCTTTTTGTATTCCAGATACAAAGCAGCAATGTATTCCATTTTGTATTCCATTCACTAGCAGCAAAGTTGTTTCTTACTATGATCTTGCCTAGGCATGTCTAATTTTGAAACTGGAAAGTTTAATATAATTTAAGGTGGAGGATGGTATTAATACTACACCATAGTAAAATATGTTAAATCTTTGATTTTCATGCTTATTTAATATTTTTTTTCTAAAGGCAGGGTAGTAGTAATCAGTACTACTATTTCAGTAGTAATCATTACTACTTAGCCAGTTTGTGTAGGCTTCACAGAAAACCCTGGTGCAAAGGAACACATAGTTCACACAAGTAGTTGTCTTGGGAGTTATTTCAGTAGTTCACTGTCATATCATCATATTACAAAATTTTTAGTTTTGAAATGCTTCCAGCATCATTTTGCAGCTGGAGCCTGTCAACAACCATCAAGCCAGTACACAACATTTAAGCTGAATAGAAAATCTGCCAGAAGATCTCAGCAATAAAGCTCATGAGTATAGAATCTTCAGTAGAAGTCCACGGATAAGAAATTCTGCTTTGACTTTAGCATTTTTTATTAAAAAGTTGTATTTCTGAAAATATTTTCTTTGATGCTTTTTCAGTTTTCTGTTGTGATTTTTTAAATGACTGGTTAAATGCCACATTTCACCAGTACACAAATGTGCTGAGTAGAGATGGATACAGGCAATAGAATTCCAAGGAGAACCTGAGTTTTTTAGAAGCTTAAAATATGCCAGGATGTTGTGATCAGAGTATTGTACGTTTTCAGATAATAACTTGAGAAATGATATTGCAGATCTTCTTAGTCCTGGGGCTGAGTCTGATGTGGTCATGGAAGAAGGGAGTGATGACAATGACAGTGAAAGAAACAGTGGTTTTATAGATGACATGGAAGAATCTATGGCTCAGGATTCAGAGATGTCCATGACAGGATGCCATAGTGACAACGGGGAAATGCAAGATGCTGATCTGGATCATGATGAATCCAACAGGATGATCAGGTGAGCTGAGGAGTGAGTGTACCTTCCATCTTCTTTTGTGTTTATTTGTAAGTATTGTGTCTAGGGATCAAGGGGGAATCTACGTGGGCTTGGAGAGTACTAGTGATATGTGGTGGTTCTGTAATTTCAGTGAGATTGCTTCACTGATTATATGCATTAGTAGTTTAAGAGAAGCTTGGAAATTATTGTCATGGTGAAGTAGCACTTGAAAACTGATGGACAAATAGTTTCTACAGGTCTATTCTCATATGAAAATGACATGAAACTATTTGTGCATGAGCAATAGTAAATTTTTTTTCATTTATTTTTTACTGATTTATTTTCCAAAGCATCTTGACCCTGACTAATAGCACAGTGCCTGATTGTTTAAATAAACAACAAAAAAATTTGTGCAAGTGGGTGTTGTATATCAGATCTAGATGAATTGTTTGTTTGTATTTTTAGATGCCTTTAGAAAAAAGGAAAGTTTGACAAACTTGAAGCAGTAATTAGAAGGAAGTTACAAAATAGATCAGTGCATTGAAATGATTTCTCGGGAAGGACAATAGGAATTGAGTTATGAAGCATTCCTCAGAAATGTCTGAAGAGAAAAAAGCATTATTCGCTTAATGGGACTGTGTGAATAGTAGTGAAAAAGTAGGGATTATTCATTGTCACAGAACCTAAAATGAATTAAGGTAATATCATCTGTAATTTCCTTGATGCAAGGGATCTAGACCTTTAAGAACGAAAGAATATTTTTCTTTCACAGGTCTGTTTGACCTGAAATTTCCTCTTTTAGTTTGCTTACTTGGAGTCTCTTTCAGTAACATGTTCTCCTTAATTCTCTGTTACTATCATACATCTGTTGCACTAATAGAAAGCAATACATTTCAACAATACGCAGTTTTACTTCCTGTGGCAGTGAACTACTGTCATATTTATTTGCATAGACATGATTTGTACACAATCTTGTTATTATTGGAATGTAAACCTGTGCATATATCCCAAAATCAATGTCATAGAACATTTTAAACATCCAAGCTGTATTAAATGGACAGTATTACAGGTTTTTAAAATAAAGATGCCCAGTTCTACTAATAAAAATTCATAATTAAGGAACACATTTTAGTATTTGAGGGACATTCCTGTATTTCCAGTAATACCTTCCCCCAGTTATTTCTAAGGGTAGTTTCCATATGAATGGATATTTTTAAGTGATCTATAAAAGACAAATAAAAAGTAAACCTTTTGTCATTACAGACAAGAACAGTTAAATAGGAACTGCAGATAGTTTGATCATTTTTAGGCAAAAAAGAGATGTTAACTGTATGTTACAGACTTAATGACACATTTAAGACAGCACACTTTTTGCATTTTGATGGAAAAACTACCAATTCATAAAAGGTTTCTTGTTTCCAGGATGCATTACAGTGAAGCAGGGCCATCTGCAGACATCCATAGTCACAACAACTGTGGAAACTTAACATATTATTCTTTTCCTGAGCAGTTTCAACCTTTTTTTTGTTGGAGTTGTTGCACTGATAGCTTTGGCAGCGGGGCAAAATACATGAGCTCTTTATGTACTGTGTATTCACATACAATACAACATCACTGTTTAAAGTTCTGCCAGAAATAACTAAGCATTCATGTTTTGGATTGAAGTAGATTGAGTCCATATTCCACTAAACAGAACCTGCTTTAGGAATTGTTAACTCTAACAGCAAGGAAGATGGGTTTCCTTGAGTCTGGTTACTACCAGTTTTTGTGTGACGGTGCTGTCAGACACACTGTCACGTTCCCTGCCTCCCCGACCTACTGTGTGTAAGTAACTCAGCTGAGTGGGGGAAAGTTGCAGTGTGCGTACCCCACAGGGCAAGGCCGTAGGGTTTCAGTTTAAGTCTTTATGGGTAAATTGTGTTAGCTTAAACCTCTTCCTCTGAGAGGTTCAGCAGATTCTCTGCTGTGCCCGACCAGGGCATGTGCAGCTGGGCAGCTGACACGTTTTCTACTCTGTAAATTGCCATCACTCCATTGTGTGTTTGAACCCAAGGAAGATCCCAGGACAGTAAACTAATGGACAGTGTTTACTAAGGTTATGAGAGATTCAAGATCAAGTACTGGTCTGAATCATACATAGCACAGGCTTGAGCTATGGCTCCCATAGCCTAGCTGAGCCCCTAGTCATTTGCCCATTTTCTTAGCTCATCTTAAGGAATATTTTTGGAAGAGTGTGTGTAAGCCTTCATATGGTCTCTGACATTCTCATGGTGTAGCATTGCAATAATTTTTCTTCATAATATTTCATGTTCATAATACTTGGAATGGCAAAACAAAATAGTGTGCAGTCCTGGTCTGCTAGCAATTATAAAAATAAATGTGGATAGTGTGTATGTGTGTGTGTGTGTGTATGTATATATATATATATATATATATTCTGTTTTAAAAGAGTTTTTTTCTTTTTGTCCAAAGTTTTTTTCTTTTTAAAAGCCTTTAATGATTTATTCTTAAGCCCTTCAACCAGCAACAATATTCCATTAATGAGAATCGTACAGTCTGTGAAACACACAAAAAGGAGAAGTAGCACAGTAATGAAGGAGGGTTGGATGGTTCACTATACAAGCAAGGACACACTGGTAAGAAATGTTAAGGAAGACCTGTCTTACTGTACATACTATATGACTGCACAGATTCAAATTCTAACAATACACTGATAATTTACCATCACTCATGTGAGGCATTTTTTGCAGTTTTGTGATTCCTAAGGTCCCAACTCTCATCATATCTAAGAACTGGTACTGCTTATAAGAACAGGAGACAGTTAAAACATACAAAAAACCAATTGAATATGTCTGTTGCATTATAGGAAGCCAAATGTAAAGACATGCTGAAGGAAGTAAAACGTAATGTTAACACATTAAGACTTCTGTAAAGTAGCTTTTACCTTTCAGCTGCTGTCTCACAGATACTGCTAGCTGACTTGAGACTTTTGTAAAGTAGGTGTAGCGTAGAAAAAAGCCATTTTCATTCCGACTTGCTGAAACAGGATTAAAGCCTTTAATATATGACCTTCAAAAATGAACTGGGAGCATACTGGTAGCAAATTGTGCTGAATGTAATGCAGACATGGAAATGACATTTTAGATTTTTAAAACTTGTACAATTTTAGCAGAGCTATTACCGAAAGAAAAAGAGCATGGCCCTATAAATCTTAAATTCAGTTATGAAGTCTTCATTAAAGTCTTGTAATAGCAAATGAATCTTTGTTGTTCACAATACACCTCTTCAAACTAAAGTGAAACAGTTTGGCAGTGGTGTTCTTGAGAAATGAAAATTTCATTAATTTACTTGGAAAGTGCTAGAACTATTTTTCACTTGTTTTTTTTGTTGCAGAGAAAGCGACACTACTGGAGACTGGACAGCAAATGCATTACACTTTTTCAAAATGATACTGGAAGCAAATATTATAAAGTAAGGAATATTTTTCAATCTCTTTTTTTACCAGAGAAATACAAAGACTGAATTGCTAAATTCATACTTACTAAAAGTAAACTAGTAGTATAACTTCTATCAATGGGGTTTTTTAATTATTTAAGCTACATATATGTATTTTGCTTTTCACAAGCAAATCTCTGATCAGAAAGATGTCAGCTATCAAGGACCTGTAAAACAGATGTTGTGGAAATGGAAAGGTTTTATACAAGAACTCAACAGGGTTTTATTTTCTAATAGAGTTCTGTTAGTATCTGCATGATCTTGCCTTTTTTCTGAAGGAACCTCACTACTCTCTTTGATCAGTTCAATTAAGTAATCAAAGTTCTACTTGGTCTTGGAAAGAAACCTTTAGTACTTTACCATCAACAGTCCTCTGAGTCACAGTTTCAGGTTACAAGAGCCTTTTTGTTTGTAGAAGGAGCATGTGGTAAAACACAATGGCTAATATCATCAATTACTTAAATAAAGTTCAAGCTTTAATTTTCTATGTTGATAATCTTTACACAGGAAGTAAAATACTTTCTTCATTTTAGGAAATCCCATTGTCTGAAATTTTGTCTCTGGAACCTGCAAAAACTTTCACTTTGCTGCCTCAAGGGGCCAATCCTCACTGTTTTGAAATAAGCACAGCAAATATAGTCTATTATGTTGGAGAAAACATAGAAAACCTCTCAAGTGTTCCACTGAATAACAGTGTTATCAGCAGTGGTATTGGCATCGACGTGGCACGAATGTGGGAGATGGCAATACAGCACGCCCTGATGCCTGTCATCCCTAAAGGGGCATCGACTGGGTCAGGACCCAGCCTGCACAGTAAGTTTATTCATTTCCTCCATTTCAGATGAATAAAGTTATACCACAAATGACATGCTCAGTCTTCTGCACACATTGAAAGGATGTATTGCACAGCTGGTAAAGGCTATCCTGTCATGGCTTATTACTTGTCTGCGTATTATTTAGACACCACTGTTTCTCATCCATGTGTTTTCGGTTTATAGTAGGACATCTGTATTAATACAGGGTGCAGATTTGTTAGTGAGCAGATAGTTATGATATTAGTAAGGCATCTGATTCAAATTTGTATTGCTGATGTGAGAAACAGCTTCCTTGTTCAGAGGGATTAAGTCTTTGGAGCTCCAGTTTGGAACTGATAGATCTTTTCGCTGACTGATAATTGTTATTTCTAACTGTCTGCAGAAGCAGCTCTTCACCCTTTAGGTCACTGCAGCATAGATGATATGGTCCCTGTCATCACATTTGGCTGTACAATTGCCTGAAACATTGTCCCATGCTGAGATGAAAAGAGCTCAAGTGTGAAGAACAGCTATTCTAAGCAAAAGGCATGTGTGATACCCAGGAACAAAAGGATGAATATGCCATTGCCTCCAATTTACATACCTTTGTGTAATTCTTTAGCAAAGTTGACAGTTTATGTAAACCAAACATGAAGCTTGTTTAAATGTAGCTTGAGTACTGATAATAAAGTAGCACAGAGCAAACAATTCCTCACTGCTAGGCACGTGCTGCTGTGGCTGCTCTGTTACTTCTGCTCAGCCTAGTCAGTGTAAAGTGAACTTGGATATGTCTACACAATTTGGACTAGACCTTTTGTTGCAATATGCACCCGCTTTAGCACTTGACATCTGGATGCTATTAATGCAGCACAAAATGCTAATGAGACCACAAGCCCTTCGGAAACCAAGTAATATGACAGCCTGTGGCTTTGCATCTCCAGGCACAACAACTCACATAACAGGCAAGATGGGCAATGTCCTTTGCTTTCTCTACTAGGATCTTGCATAAAATAGTGTCAAATTCTGTATGTCATTTCCATCAGACTAGTTGCCTAGTGGCCCTGGTTTGAGCAGAGCATAGCTGAACAAATCACCTGAAATGCTGGGCTGGGCATGACAGCTGTCTTCTCTCCCTCTTGGGAAGTTTGAAAAATGTTTTTTGCAAGTTAGTAGTTATTTTTGGGTTATATATGCAAAAAGTAAGGTTGTCTGAGATCTTTAAAACAATTTCCTGTGGAAAGTGGGAATGATAACAACCTTCTGTCTTTTGCTCAAAGTAAGACTTGGCTATGTCTTTGTCCATGCTTTTTTTCATGTAAACACAACAGTACATACATTTGAAAATAAATCCTCTAGGTAACTGAAACATTCCATTCCAAAACCAGTCTCTTCCTAAGGAAAGGGAATAAGCTACATGAAGCAGAAGTTACTCATGTTACTTACTGCAACAGGATTGGTGCTGATGGGTAGTAGCGAGTGCCTTCATTGTGTTATACAGGATTTATAGTAAGGGGCCACTGGTTTTGATAAGGCTGAAATTTTTACTAAGAAAGTGAAAGTCAACATGAACAGGATTCTACATAGGAGACAGAAGTGGCAATGCCACAAAGAAGCATTCTTTCCTCCCCAAAGTTTGGTCTTTGTGTATAACAGTTAGCAGTAGATACATTCTCAGTTTTTACTGAACCCCTCAGTAGGTTTGCAGTTCAAAATGCTTATGACAACATCCTAAGCTCTGAATTGGTAGAGGTAGGATCTAATGTTTGGTGTATTAAAGCACAAGTGCAAGACTTTGTTTCCATTATGCTGTTTAATAATGTCTGTTAAGGCAGTTGAAATATGTATTATTTGTAGCAGTATGCAGTCTAATTTGAATGTGTATTTGCCTTCATCAGAATAGCATCAAATACATTGTAGGTGACTCTGTAAATAAAAATTATAATTAAATCAACTAAATAAAAACAGTTTACTCTAGTTGCAGTTGTTACTTCCTTGAGGTACAAAACCTCAAAATAGAATGGAAAAAGCAATAAGAAGGAGCTTATAAATGAGAATCCAGTATTAAAAAATTAATAATGAAATGTATAATTCTGGTTTTTTCCCTACACTGCAAAACTGTTGTTCAAGTCATGTGTTTGTGGGCTGGTGTAATTTTATATTAGCTGGTAGATGAACAAGCTGACCTAATTGGTACAATTTCTAGAGCTGTCAGTAGATACTGATGTAATGTGAATGTCATTTTCTATTACTACATGTTTGAACTAAAAGCACAGCAATCTAAAGTATATTTTGCTTTCTTCCCCAGGGGATATATCCATCAGTATTTCTGTGTCAAACTGCCAAGTTCAAGAAAATGTGGTGAGTGTTCTCTGGATGCTGGTGCTAGACATGCTATGATTAAGCTGGCAAAATCATTGATCTGTTTTGCAAAGAGGAATGTTAGAGGAGTTCCCATCAGCCATTTCTCACTTATTTTGTAGAAATTCAACAATTAGCTTTGTTAATTTTTGACAAAAATCATCTTCATAGCACCTTTACTTGAGATGCAAGAATTATGTATGGGTGATTTCACTGAACACAGACTTTAACTATGGATCCTTGCAGGATGTTAATTAGCAAGTGGAAAAGTGAGGTATAGAAATTATTTTCATGGAATTTGTCTTCTTAAAGATGACCACAAGCCTTGATAAATATGCCATTTTCTGTCATCTTTGAGAGATTAGACATTCGCTGTTGTACGAAGATTAAATTCTATCCAAAGGAAGAGTTGCATGTGTTGTTACAAATACACAAAGAACTCCACACTTCTTTTATGCTAGGACAGTTAGACACAGGACATGTGGTCAAGGTAAACACTACTTGTTTTTTGTCTCATGGGCAGAGCTGAAAAATAGATATTCCCTGCAACCAAGGGGACTATTCCCTGCAAGCTTTGGGACAGCTCTGGTAGTTGACACAAAATTGCCTGCTAGGGATGTGTCCATTTGTTTCCTAAGAAGAAGCAAGACAGTCTTTATCTTCGACTCCTAGGCATTCTTTTACTCTTTTTATATATGCTGCTGGTTAACTATCAGGAAAATAAAACTGAGCTCAAGATTTGATGTTTTGAGTGTCCCAAATGAATCTGCTAACAGCTTATGCTTTAGCCTGCATCAAGGCACTAAGAAACAGTGAGACATGAGACTCCCTCTCTGGCACAAATGGAATATTTCACCCCTCTCAGTGAACCTGTTGAAGATTTTTCAGCTTTTGCAGCACTTACAGTTAATGTGGCTTGTAAGAAAACCAGCTTGAATTTTTTTGGCAGAGAATATATTTTGAAATGTACTGTAGTAAATGTATGCTACTTCCCACTAGAAAAAGCAAATGAAATACAAATTCTGTTTCCATATCCTCGGGGCTTAATATTTGTTATGTTTATATAAACAGGATATTAGCACCGTATACCAAATCTTCCCAGATGAGGTATTGGGATCAGGACAGTTTGGAATTGTTTATGGAGGTAAGGCTTTGCTGTCTTGCACAGTTGTGCTTAAGATAGAAGTTTTCTGGAATGGTGAAAGTATTTGGACTCTGAAATGTTTTGTTCCAGAAATCAGCTGTCTGTTGTTTTATAAAAGCATTATATATTAAATAATTGTTATGTTTTGTGTTGATGAAGTCTTTTTGTAGTTTGAAGTTTTCTACCCAGTAGTGGGTCAGTGTATATCAATAGCTTCATATTGTCTGTAAGTTCTAATAAAGAAAATGGTGAAGTGCAGAAAGTTGTTCTTTTTGAGAACTGTAATGGAAAAAAAAATTATTCTTCCCTCTGTTTTCCTTGACATGTTCTAGTGAAGTATTTTTTATTGTTTTTCAGTGGCTTGTTAGAATTGTTTCTTGTTTTCTTTTCTTAGTAAATTTTCTCTATCTTTTTGCTTCTTTTTTCAGCAGTTTTTGGGGATGTATTTAGGTACAGCTGTTGTTTGAGACAGTATGAAGTGAGAACTAACATTTCTCACTGAAGAATCTCTGACTCTCTGATAAACATGGGACATGCACTTATATGCCTAAAGGCTATCACTTAGTTCATTATTTGCTAGCCTGGAGCTACCAATGAAGGAGTAAGCCAACAACTGGCCAGTTGCAGACAGTGCAGCTTCAGCTGATTTAGATATGAGGAAATTAACTTTACATCTATATTGTTAAAGTGCAGAGATGACTTTCCATATATGTTTCTTCCTAGTTTAAACGGCTTTCTTAGGTGACAGTAAAGAACTTCTTTTGTCAAAGGCTAGAAAGAAGAGAAATGACAGAAAACTTATAATGAATTAGCTGCAGATGGACTCTAAGAATTACTTGGTTGTGACCATTTGTACAATCCATGAAAGGGGAACACTTTTCATAATTAATGATGTTAATTGTTAGAGACCTTTTGTTTTATTAATGCAGGAAAACATCGCAAAACTGGAAGAGATGTTGCCATTAAAATAATTGATAAACTAAGATTTCCAACTAAACAAGAAAGTCAACTTCGAAATGAAGTTGCAATTTTACAGGTAATTTTTCCTTTTTTTTAGTGTATTAACTCCATTATTTATTTCCTTAAATACCAGATAATATAATTATTTTAACTGATAATCACTAGTGTTTTTGAAAAAATACTAGTACCTTTGCTGCTTAATCTTCATAAACAGCCAAGAACAAATGTATTGCAATGTCACATTAGAAGTTACGATTTCTACAGTGTTAAGCACCAGGTGCCATAAGGAAAACAAATGTTCCTTAAACTGATTTGAAGTTCCTACATTCTCCTGTATTGTCCTGAGAAATTTTGTGCCTGTTGTCCACAGTTTAGCCATACAGTTTAAATTATGAAGTAGTGAAGCATTGTCCAGTTTAGATCGGGATCTGAAGTCTGGCCATGTAGTGATAAAACCTACCAATCATATTGGGAACTCTAGTGCTTTATTTATCTTTAATAGAACCTTCATCATCCTGGAGTTGTAAATCTGGAGTGTATGTTTGAGACACCGGAAAGAGTCTTTGTTGTTATGGAAAAACTCCATGGAGACATGCTGGAGATGATCTTGTCAAGTGAAAAGGGCAGATTGCCAGAGAGAATAACAAAGTTTTTAATTACTCAGGTAAGAAATTAATTGTAGAAGTAGAAGGAAATTTGAGTTCAATTATGATCACTGTTTCTTATCTTTTGCTTTTGATGTGTTTTACCTGTCTGGTTTATGAAAGCCTGAGTTGTAGTAATATCAGGGACGGTAAAACAGCTTTCTGTACATTTCTGCACTTTATCTGGTAGGTAGTAAAACATTAAGAGGACCTAGAACTCGATACAGCTGTTGGCTGCTGGATGAAAGGGACATTAGGCTACAGTTTCTCATATGCTTGAAGAATGAAGCACAAGAAAGGGATGGAAAGTGCTTAAAGCAAATTGTTTAAGACCTGAAAAAAGAAATTGGAGCTTCTTGAACTGTCTCATACCCAGCCATTGCAGTTTGTACTATGCACTGGTATGCCTATTTTCAGTGCTGAGATTGCACCTCAGTGCTACTTTTGATTAAATGACTCTGGCTTCCTTTATGGCTTCTGTTAACAATTTGATCTGGGTTTTTTGGGGGCTTCCTGTTGTCATATTATATTGCTTCCTTAGCTGTCCATAATACTGGTTTAAGTTTAGATACGCAATTGAGTAGAGAGCCACTTCAGAGTCAAAGCAGCCTGTGCCTTAGCAGTCAGAACAATGAAAGGAGCAGGAACATTGGTGCTATGGTGTTTATTATTATAAGTTTATTTTTTGGTGTAGAACTTAACAGGTTCCCTAGTTTCAAGGTGTCCATGGGCAAAACTGCCACAAGCTCTAGAATCTATTCTCAGGTTCATTCAGCCTCCTCACCATCACCTGGCAAATTCTGCCAGTCCCAATCAAATATAAGGAATGGAGTTAAAGCCACACAGAAAGGATGGGTATCAGTTACACTCTGTTGCCGTGTTCTTGTGTATGTAACAGAACAGAAATACATACAACACTCTTTATTCTTTCTCTCCTCAAGAAAACACTTAAATTGGATCATATAATATTTCTGTGATTTTTTTTTTTTAGTTGAATTTAGATGTGGAAGATCATTCTGCAAATGTTTCTACATTCAAAGATTTCATGGACAAAAAAAATAAATACTTAAAACCCAGTTTTTAAAAAATGTTTATAATGTAAACTCTTTGGAGAGGGAAAATTCATATTCCATGCAATGAAATATCATGAAAACTTGAGGCACAGCAAATAATAGCTGACATTTTTGCTTTTGGTGGTTTTTTTTCTTTTCATTGTTGACATTTATATAAAAGGTACATTCTTGTTAGATTGTTTTTTTTTCGCACAAGTTCTTGCTTGTCTGGTCTCAGATACTGTAAAACAATATAAAACAAACAAACATAATTTGATTTGTTTATTCACAGATCCTTGTTGCTTTAAGACATCTTCATTTCAAAAATATTGTTCATTGTGACCTCAAACCAGAAAATGTGTTATTGGCATCAGCTGATCCTTTCCCACAGGCAAGTAGAAAATGCCCTTTTCTTAAGCTAAATTGTTCAAATTAATAAGTGTTAACAATGTTTATGTATAAACAAGGAAGTGATTAGTGACCTGTCTACACAGAATTTTTAGATAAGAAAAAGAACAATCACTTATTCAAAACCCTTTACAAAGAAATCATGTTTGAAAATCCTTGCCTTTTGTCATTTGCCTAAAATATTCAACTAGATTTTCAAGTGTGATGTAGCTACTTGTATGATTGTTTCTAATTTGCTCACAATTACAGAACAAATTACTTAGCTTATTGATGTGATCCAGAAAGAAACTTATTTTTCTGACAGTTGGGGTAGAGTTCATGAAGAACAAGAGCTGCTCCTCCTTTCGTTTTGTTAATTTAAATGCCATGTAGATTGCAGGATACTTAAATATACCTTCTGACTGGTCATATTTCTCATTAAAAGGTATTTACTTGTATCAGCTTTTCTTACCTTTGATCTGCAGAGTTAATCTATAATCTTCAACTGCCCATATTCAAAATGAGTACTATTGATAATTTTTAGATAATATCAATACCAATAATTGGAAGGGAAGGATCTATACTGAATTGTTAAGTGAGAATTTTCAAGCAACTAATTGTCTCAGTGGAATAAGATATTCCTCTCAAAGATGAGTTTAAAAAAAGTATCCTTGAAGGAACAGTAGAGATGCATTTTGCAACTAAACCATGATAAAAGTTCCTCAACTATGTATTTAGTAATAAAAATAATTTATGTCTTACTTTAGCATTTTTCATTAAACAGGTAAAACTTTGTGATTTCGGCTTTGCCCGAATCATTGGAGAGAAATCATTTAGACGTTCAGTTGTAGGAACACCAGCCTACCTTGCTCCAGAGGTGCTGAGAAACAAAGGCTATAACAGATCTCTGGATATGTGGTCAGTGGGCGTCATCATTTATGTAAGCCTCAGTGGTACCTTTCCATTCAATGAAGATGAAGACATACATGACCAAATCCAGAATGCTGCTTTCATGTATCCACCTAATCCTTGGAAAGAAATTTCTCATGAAGGTAATACCTGTTTGTGGCTGTTTTTCTATAAAAGCTAAAAATGAGGTAGTTGTATTTTGCATTTATATTTTTTCCTGTACATAACAGTGAAAAAAAATCAGAATTTCAAGTTACCGTAATGTAATGTCTCTGTTTTGCGCGATAAGCTGCTTTAGACATTTCCTACAGAGCATGTATAGACTGCATATGGCATAATCCTCTAATGGGATCTTTCTAGGAGGTTTTGAAGGAGGCACATAACCATCTACAGATCAGATTTTTATAGAATCTGTGGGGAATCTCAGCTGTTGGAATTGGCATTGCATATGTTTACTTATGTACCTCATTATTCAACTCTATTGCCTCTACAGTCTTTTTCTTGTCCCAGTAATTTAGTTTTACTTGTCCCAGTAATTTAGTTTTGGTTCAATAGGATGCTATATCCTGATAGTCTTTTGTGGGGAAGATAAAACAGAACAATTCCAAGTAGATGAGGTTTCAGGAACAGTGTGAGAAAATGTCATAGAATATAATAGCCGTGTGAGATTCTTAGCTGAAAAATGCTCTGAGAGCATTGTTTGTTATTTTATCTTGGTGGCAGATGAAGTTTGAAATCTGTTGGGGGAAAAAAAAAGCTATAAATCTGCACAATTATACACTGAAGTTCTCCTGAACCTCCACACACTTTGATATGTAAGCTGACAGAATCTGTTGGCAGCAATGCTTTATCTGTCGCTAGAGATAAGCAAACAGCAATCAACACAGGGGAAGCTGCAAGAAATTGTCTCCCACAAGTTTCTACTGTGGTAGACAGAAGATCAATTTTTACGCTCAGAGGTGAAGATTCAGTAGAGCACCTACAGAAAACTCACCTAACTTGCTTGTTATCTCTCCATTTGTAGAATTGCAGCCTTCATTAAGAGTCAATGGATACCAGGCTGCAAGCATGCAGAAGGGAGGGAAAAACCACTTCAACAAATTACTAAGTTAAAGTCTGCTTATACATTGTGATTTTATTACATATTTGAATTGCTAGCTTATGAACCACTTTGTTGTACTAAATGAAAACCTGAAAAAAGTCTGAAGAGATTCCATTATGTTTAACTCAGGGAGATACAATCACGATTTCTGTCCAAGTATTACTTGATAATGCTGATTTTTAAAGCTCAAATTTGAACGCAAATTCCAGATTACTTAGGGAAAATAAGGGAATGTTTTTCTTATGTCAGCTTCTCTGACCCACTCTCCTGCATAGCTTGCAAAAGAGCAGGAGTTGGGCCCTGTGCACCTGCTGGCTCCATCCAGATTCTGTTATGTCTGACAATGTAGCATGGTTAAAATGCAAACCTGTACCCAGTGTCCTAACACATTACTCTGGATCATGATTCTGAACAGTGCCATGTTAATTAATACTACAAATAATTGAAATATTTAAGGGAGAAACAGAGATGATTTTAAAGGTTTTATGAAGTTGCTTACTTAAAATTGCAAATAGAAACAATTTGAAAAGGTATGTGTATTTAAATGTGAACTATGGTAACGTGAAACTCATTTCAAGCCAAAGACACTGGGGTTCATAAACTTCTCTTCTATAAGTCTACAAAATTCAGACAGAGAATTGGTTTCAATTCCGGTAGGTTGCATTTGTGCACTTTAAATTCTTCCTTAAGCTTGTTGTAGCCTCTTCCAGCTTCCCTAACAGGTTAAGCTAATGAACTGGATTTTCCCTGCCATATTTTCCCTGTTATTCTTTTTGCCAGTATTCTTAATCATTAAACATTACTCAACAGAAATTTCAACATTAATGGCTATGATTACTTTTAATTTTTTGTTTTCATTATGAAAAGATCAAGAATAGATTTCTTTTAAAGGCACAATATATTTCCTGTTTATTTCCTTGAAATCTGTATCGTAATTATATAATATTATTATCCCAAGAGGATGGTAATATTAATCTACTAGTTCTTTCACTCAAGCTTGTGAGTAGAATGTAGAACGTAGAATATGATGCTGCTGCAGAATTTGGCAAGGTGTTTGTAAATGAACAATGATCAGTCTATTTCTTTCAAGTTGGTATGATGGAAATTTCTGTTTGTCTTGAAGAATCTACACAGATATTTTCTTCCAAGAAGCGTTACTCTTTGTTTTAAAATTTAAACAAGATTTTGTAAGTGATTTTAGCTTGTAAAAAAGAAAAAATGTTGAAGGTCCACCAGTTAATGCAGTTTAATTATTGACATTTAAAAACTCATGCAAATATTTAAAAGAATTTTAACACATAATAATCAACCACAGTCTTCACAGAAGGCTTCAACCAAAATTTGGCTGCACTGCTATAATTTTTAAAAATGGAAACCAGACTTGATTAAATAAGTGTCATTGTCACAGAAAAAATAAATCAACATAAATATTATCTTTAATGCAGGTAAGAAAGATGTTTTCAAAACGTTATGCTGTGTAAATCTGAAATCTAGGAACGATTTGTCAATAGGTTACCATAAGTAAAACTAACGTAAATGTTCTTTCTTTCTCCTTTTGCTTTCTTCCTTTATGACCAAAACACAGTTCTGGGTCCGAGCATTCTTTAACTACAGACTTTATGTAAAGTACATTACAGCTAGATTTAGGTACATTACTGCTACCTTCATCCAGAGACTGTATTACATGCCTCAGCAATAGCGGGCAAAAACTGAGAATTCTGTGAACTTGGAAGAGCTAGGCCACCATCTAAGATAATTCAGACGTTCTCTGACTTATAAGGCCAGTAAAAACACTCACATTCTCTGAACATATAAAATCTAATATATATGACTGTTTCTTTTTTACTGCTGTAATACGTTAGTATTGGTTGCTGTGAATTGATAAAATGATTATCCTAAAAATGCTGTTGCAGAAAAGCAAGTAGTAGAAGGAACTACATTTGAGCTAAGTAATAAAGAAAGAAAGAAAGAGAGAGAGAGAAAAAGAGAGAGAGAGAGAAAGAGAGAGAGAAAGAAAGAAGGAAAAAAGGAAAGAAAGAAAGAAAGAAAAAAAAGAAAGGAAAGGAAGAAAGAAGAAAAGAAAGAAAGAGAAAGAAAGAGAAAGAAAGAGAGAGAAAGAAAGAAAGAAAGAAAGAAAGAAAGAAAGAAAGAAAGAAAGAAAGAAAGAGAAAGAAAGAAAGAAAGAAAGAAAGAAAGAAAGAAAAGAAAGAAAGAAAGAAAAAGATTTATTCAAACCTATTTCTGCCTGTATCAACAATCCTACTTGAAGTGCCAGGCAAGTGATGGCAGATAAGACAGACACCCTAGAACAACAGAAGGGGGAGTAGTTTATTTCACAACTGTACCTAATTAGGATCGCAAATATATTCAGCTGATATACCTGAGGTAACTGCTTCTTAAACTGCAGGAACTAATTTGATTGAAATCCTGTGCATATACTTTTAATGGAACTGTATATGTTTCAAAAGTTGTGGGTTTTTTTACATTGTTAAGCAATTTTCAGTTTAGATTAAGGGAAGTGATCATCAACCAGTATTGCCAGTGTCTGTACAACAATGATTTTATCAAAGGGTATATAATGTGTTGCAGAATGGCTAATGAAAGCAGGGTTAGGGACTCTTGCATGCCTATTGCAAAAATTTATGCTAAGGAAAGCAGAACAGAAGTCAAACCTTTTGTGTCATGCTCATGACTATGACTGTAGCTCAGAGAGCCAAATGTGTAAAACTTGCAACTATAGTAATTTCAGTGCTATCTTCAGACCATTACTCATGTGAAAAGTTTAAGAATAGCTAAACTTAGTTATTGATATCTTCTATTATGATTGTAATAAGAGAGGAAAAATCACATATTTCTTTGCATTTAATGGACAGTGCACAAATTGGAGTGAATGATGCTGTGTTTATCACCACTTTGGTTTTAGTGCACAATAGATACTTGGCCTGATAACTGCCGAGCAGCAGCATGTTAATTTGGGAGCTGGAAGGCAAAAGGTAGCAAAACCTTAAAAGAAAATAAAATGAGAAAGGTCATGCCTAAACAGTATGTCTGGAAAAGCAACAACAGTGATAAAGTAGCCTAAATATTCCTTTTATGTGTTCCTTATTTGGTTATTGGTCTTAAGTTAAAATTGGCTTTTAAAATTTTAAACTACACTGATGAGTGGGTAGATTTGTAAAAACACATGACCTGTAGCAGTTTAAACTGCATGGTTATGATAAAAATACACTTAAAGTCTAACAGGTTCAGAGAAAAAGCATATGGAAATAAGTTGTATTTTGGAAAAGTGTGTCATGAATGCAATATTGTGGTCTGTGTTAATTTTCTTGGTAATTACTTTTTCTGTGGCATTTTCTAGCAATTCTTAAAATAAAAATCTATAATCACAAGCCAAGAAAGAAGACAGAATCTGAGGCTAATATTTTGAGTGCCTAATGTTTTTAAGTTGCCATCAACAGTTCCGTCTTCTCTGCCACTCACCAGTGTGATCTGGTCATTGACTATGAGTCTTTTCTCTCCATAATACGCCTATCTGATATCATAACTTCTGGATTAATGTCATCAACTCTTCCTGCTGAGAAATTCTTGCCTTTTTTTTGTGTAAAGCTTTGTCTGTCCTTTTCACCATTAAAATATAACTTATGAAAACTAAGAACTTTCAATTTTTGTAGCACTCAGATTTCTCCATAGGGAATTCTGATTTTTACCTAAGTGGCTGCATTTTCCCATGTTTTTCCAATAACTTTACACTTTTGAAAGAATACACCCCAAAAACCAAGACTGTGTTTGTATGTCTAAATAGAATTTTAAGACATTACAGGGGATAAGCAGTTTTTGTGGTAGACTTTGGGTATGTTTTAGAAAACCAAGTTTTCTAAAAACAAACAGCCATTTAGCATTCCACTGCCCAATCAGCTATTTTTGCTCTGTCTTCAGTGATTGTTAAGTCAGGTTACATTTCCAAATTCACTGAATTGCTGTATGACAGTTTGACCTTAATTCAGATTTTATTGTGAAATTTTCCTAGATATTGATACAGAGAAATCTACTCGCAGAATTCTTACCTATTTTATAGCTTTAAATTTCACGTCTCTCGAACATGAAACCTGTTTTCAACAACTTTACTCTTTATTTTCAACTTTGACCTTTCAGTCCACCAGATTTGCAAGATCTCAAAAGATTTATTTTGACTTAGCAGTATTTCTTATTTGTAACCTGTAGCTAAGTATAGAGACAGAACTCCCTGGTGGATTTTGTCTGTCTGCCTCTTGATATATTTTACCTAGCATGTCTTCACTGTGGTGGCTGTTCTTCTGAACTATATGGTCCTCAAATCTGCTATGTCAAGTTTTGGATTATTCATGGTGTATTTTGTTCTGCTGTGGAATTTCCATAAATCATTGTACTCATATTTATTTTTTTTTCATCAGCTACCAACACAGCTATTACTGCTAGCCTAATGAGCTATGTGATGTGCACATAATTGATTAGGTTCTTCACATTACTTAATATTATAAAAATGATTTGAGAAGAAACAAAGGAATTCCTTCCATGCATTAAAATTTGATCATGGTGTGCCTGTTACGATCCTTTGGAGTCATAAATACCGCAGCTGCCTTCAAGCCACTATTTATTCAGACTTGTTACAGCATAATGTGAATAGAAACTCTGTTTCACACATTAATGAGAAAGTCACATGAACGAGCAAGCGTTAAGTATGAGGAGGTCAAATACATGTTATAGCTCAAAGATGCTCTTTGCCTCTGTAAATGTTTAGCTAGCTGTTAAAACTAAGGTCTTGGCTCTACTTACACATTTGCTAGGATAGATTAGTATTAGAAAACCTCTTTTGTAGAGGTGCAGCTTAGAATTGCCAAGGATTTCTTTTGATGGTACAGCTGAATCCATGTCCCTGAAAATAATCTCTGCCAGTTGAAGACTACTTTATGCTAGAATAACTGCACGTACACTAGGGTGTTTATTAACAAAGCTATGTTGACCAGCAATGGGGAGGGGATTTATGTGTCTGAAAAAATTATACCTGTAGTTCATAGACATATTCTCAGAAAATTGCAGCACCTCCTGGGCCTCCTACATTAATGGCACCAGCTTAAATTTTTACATTAATGACAGTAAGAGTAGCTAATATTATAGGTGTACTTTAAAAATTCTGAACCATATTGTTAATTTATGACTACTTTTTAAAATATTCTTAAGATGATTTCCTGTTTATAATTTATGCAAAAAGCAAAAGTGTGCAGGGAAGGACTAAATGAATAGTATTTTCGTAATAGGGTTTTCAGATATTTTGTAAGCTTTTGTGTTTATGTGCGGATCACACCCTAATTGAGTTAAAGCAGTGATTCCTATGAGAAGCAATTACTGTGTTAATTTGATACTTAGAGTGAAGATCGTGACTTTGTCTTTACTACAGTTAATTATTTGCCATATTAATAAACTTGCATAAGCAGTTAAGAATCATGAACCTCCTGACTCTGGAGGTTCTTTCCAGTAAAATAAAACTAAAGAGCCAACTTTCCTAAAATCAAGGAGATATAGAGCTTTCTGAAGTTGCATTTGAATCCCCTGGAGGGGATTCTGCTGAATGATTACCTATCTAAATGACCAGTACTCATTCTACTGGAGTAGTTGGCTAGATTATTTCCTTTAACAAAGTTTCCAGCTCCTGGAACTTGATAAGCCCTCAGCTGGCTGCTTACAGTATCCTTAAATTATAGAACATAAACAGGAACCCATAAAAGTATTAGAAAAAGCAGTTCCATAGCCCTCTCAGAACTCTCATTCAGTTTGCCTCCTTGGTGATAACCTGCTGCATGCTTAAAGATGGTGTGCAGACCACCAGGTGGTCTTTCATAATGTTCTGCATTTATTTAATGATTGACTTCCCAGAGGACTACCATAAAATTTTCTAAAGCTCCTAAAATATCTGAAAAGATTACTTTTAAACCTGACTTAAAAAAAAAAATAAAAGTCTCTAGTGAAAATGAATAAAATTTACTTTAAAATACAATGGAGTTGCTACCCTCTCCTCAAAATGGTTTTATTTTCCTAGACAGAATATTTAATTTTGTAACAGTTGATGCCTCAGCATAGTCACCTGAATCATACTGAAATTGCATGTCTAAAATAAATGTTAATACCTTCGAAATTTTTATCCTCAGTGCTTTTAATCAGTACAACTCAAAACTTAATCATCAAACAATTATATGATTTTTGTTTAAATTAAAAAATTGAGTCAACATGAATGTTAGTGTTCATACATCTTACATGAACTGAAGCCAGACTAAACTTTGTAAGTTAGTGGCTGTCTGGACACTGTGAAAACAATATGTTTTTTTTGAAAACTGAAACAGTGAGAGTAACCAAGAGCTTTCTATGTGTCCTTTAAGAATTTGAATTCCAGCAGTCATAGTGTCAGTATTGAACTGCCCAGCTTCTTATTTGCTTGACGCAGCAGTGTTTTTTACCTTGCCCGTATGCATCACTTGCCTCTTGACTTCTGATACTCAGACAGAACTCTTGTGCATGAGAAGTAGCATTTCTTGGATTGTGTGATTTCCTGGTGAAAAGTAACGAAGTCTCTTTGCTGTTGAAACTCATGTTTTATTTCTTTTTTCACCTAAGTTTTAAAACTTTGAGAATTAAAGCAAATGAAACTGTATCAGATAGTTTAAGTACTAAGTCTTCACAGTAGTCATGTTGCATTTCTGCTTATTTATTTATTTCTGCTTATTTATGAAGAGGCAAGTCATACGCAAAACTTCCTTGGCAGAAGGAACCCTAGATAAAGAACTAAACACAAACAGCAAAACTGGTTACAGTGACAGCAATGTTCTAGTGTTGAAACAAGCAGATTATTATTGTAAACTGTTCTTGGGAACAAATGATTGTTCACTACTGACAATTCTAACCATCTGGTGAAACTGCCTTTTCACTTTTGGCATAGTTTTCTTCCCTGTTTCTCTTTGTGCACCTTTTTTGGTGATTTTTTTGTAGACCAATGTCTTTCTGGTCTGTTCCAACGAGCCATTGGCAATTTCCCCCAAGAATACAAAGAAATATGTTATTATATGTAGTATGTCATTGTCCTGAAGTGAAAAAGGGGGTAAAGGGGTCCTCATCCTGTTATAACTTGAGGGAGATTTAATGTGTATGCAGCTATGTATAATTTCACCACTTTTAAGGCTCACAGTCTTATCTGCTACCAGTGAGTTGTACATAAGATGCATAATAGAGACATTATCAATACTCAAAGGCAGGAAGAGTAGTCAGTAGGTACTTGGCAGTTACAGAGGCACATGTAGGGATGCATGCACTTACATCTCAGCAGTTACCAGGACAATCAACCCTTTCATCAAGGTCTTGACCTATTTTCCAAACTGAGATTCATAGTAAACAATGAAAAATGATCTCTGAAGATCATGTATACCCAAATATCACTGAAGATAATAAGGAAATGGTAACCATTGAATTCACATTCAACACTGGCCTATGTATCAAAAGACAACCTGAAGTCTTATTGTAATTCTGCTGAATTTGAGGTAAGTTGACAGTGTTGCAGAAGATGCTGATGTTTGCTGATACACAGATTTACTGCAGTGAGTAGGGACTGTGTTCTCCTATTCCAAGCATCAGAGAAAAACAATGGCCACTGCTTTCTCCCAGTTGTTATCAGAAGCCACTCTGTAATTAAACCATGGCATGACTGGCTTTCCAGTCTCGTCCCCATATCTTGGAATGTGAGAACTTCTCTTACCAATAAAGAGGAAAAAGATTAAACCCACTGTTTTGGAAAACAAATGAGTTTTCAGAGTGATATTATCTATCAGTAATAGTCCTGTTGGCTGTCCACTGACTTTCTTATCCTACATCCACCTCACTGGCACTTTGAGAGGGAACAAAATAAACACGAGTTAGAGAATTTAGCATTAACTGTACTTGATGCGAAACAGCAGAAAAGTAAAATTAGGACCATCTGTTCCAGGAGAAGGATTGGGCAGAGCCTCTGGCAATGCTTTCTTTGTCTGAAGTCCTGAGATTTCTTTTATGTCATTCCCACAATTGCTTTGATTTGCAAGAGAGTATTCATCACCAGGAAGTCAGGGCTACTTTAGTGATAGGCTGCTATTGCTAAGAATAGGTTTGTCTGTCAGACTTACTGCATACATCCAGATAGGCTGCCGTGTACATTCCCATTTTCTTGTACATTGTTTTCATTGTGCTCTGCCCCATGGCAGAAACATGCATAAAGCCCTGCTTGGCAAATTAAGTCTGGGGAGAGGAAGTCTCTGTTAAAAAAAAAAAGCTTTTCTCTACTGCAGTACAAAATACAACCTCAGAGATGTATCAGTTTAAAGAATTCTGTCCCATCTCAAACTCTTAAAATGGACAGGATGATTATTCACCTGATTCAATACCCAGCTGGCAATAGTATCCATCTGACATGTTTCAGACCCAATGCCCCTCAGTGACGCCATGTTTTTGTGTTACTTTCAAGACCATCTTTCCCTGTCACCATGATATAAACAGAGAAATAAAGATATAAACCATAATACTTTGGAAAAGCCAAGGGATAATGTGGTAAAATGGAAAATTTGCAGGTATATTGTTGTTCCTTGTGGATAGTCTGTTATTCTATAATAACAGTAACTTTTCCCTAAAACAACGGTGAATATTTCGTACCACCAAGAATAGAAACTTTCATGCTACCATCATTTTTTTGTTGTTGTTTGTAATGTTTTTTATAATTACATTCAAAGCTCAGCAATCTCATTCCAGAGATTTTTCCAGATGGGTCACTCAGTGCAGTTTCATGCACTGGTCATTGGCTCATTGGCCTCATGCCTTCAGGCACCGCAACGCACATGCCTACAGGGTAGGAGAGTTGTCATTGTTCAGCTCAGAGAAGAGAAGTCTCCAGGGAGACTTTATAGCACCTTCCAGTACCTAAAGGATAGGTTTAGGTTGGATATTAAGAGGACATTCTTGACTGTGAGGGTGGTGATACAGTGGAACAGGTTGCTCAGAGAAGTTGTGGATGACCCATCCATGGAAGTGTTCAAGATCAAGTTGGATGGGTCTTTGAGCAACCTGGTCTAGTAGAAGATGTCCCTGCCCATGGTAGAGGAGTTGAATCTAGATGATCTTTAGGGACCCTTCAAACCTAAACCATTCTGTGATTCTGTGAACCATTGACTCCAAAGCTGCAGAAAATATGAAATTTGTAAAAGAAGCTCTCTCACTTTTCTAAACAGCAAACTGCTGACTGGCGGGTAGAAGCAATGCTCGGTTCAAAAGGAAAGTATTGCAAAACTTGGTGACTTGCAAAGCCTGATTTCTCCATTCAGTGACTGGGAAGGTGCAGCTGTTAGCTAAAAGTGAAACTGACAATCTTAAGCAAATATATATATATATATGTTTACTGTGGTCCCTGAATACTATAGTCCTCACCTACATGAGATTTTTTTCACTTGAGCAGGAACCAAGTAAGAATTATCTTTAGGCAACTGTTCAGTAAAACAGTTGTAATCCCATTAGGAAAGGTTGCATGGGTACCTTCAGGGACTTCAGCACTGACCGCAGTTTGTGAAAAGCTGGAGTAAGAAGGGATAAATGCCCTCTTTTTACAACTACCATGTGTGTATAGCTCTCTGTTTGCGTGTCCTAGTTGAAACAAATCTATTTAAACTAACATTTTCGAATGTTATTTCTTTTCAGCTATTGATCTCATAAATAATTTGTTGCAAGTGAAAATGAGAAAACGCTACAGTGTCGACAAAACATTAAGTCACCCATGGTTACAGGTATTTCCACAGATTCTATGTTTTTTACTTATGCATTCAGACTCTAAGCATATAAAATACCTTAATCTTTAAGCACAGTTGAATCTAAGAAAATCTGCAAACCTAAAAACGTTTTTAGCTCCTGAGAACCTCATGCTCCTTCACCAATTTGCCTATAGTTTCTCATTAATTTCTGAAGTATTAGATTCCAATACTGAAATGTTTCGTGCTTTCAAATATACTACAAAAATGTTTTATCATAGTTATCCACTGAGAAAATTATGTGTATAAAAAACCACCCTTGTAGTCATTTGACTTATACTATATCATTGCCTGGAGTTTACCCTGATTCATTTCTTATTAAAACTAATTAACGGGCTTTCACTTTACAATCATCAGAAGAACTAGTGAGGTTGTATGCTTTCCAGGAAAATATTAACCACCTTCAGTTGAATTCTTCAACTAAAAACTAGATGCAAGGAATTTTTGAGATGCTAGCAGCCTCTGTCTTGTGCTCACCGTTTGGTAATGGTTTTATCCTGGCAGCAGCCAAATCACTGCAAGTTCAAGGCCTAAGACATTCAGTGAGTAGCCAGGGCATTGGGTTACTCTCTGGGGATGGGGACAGGCTGAGGCCAGACTGGTACACCAGCCCATCAGATCTCTCAGGGGAGCCATGTTTGCATCTAGGAAAGTAATTGTGATTCAGGCATGGCACAGATCAATTGTGTAATCCACAATTTCAAAGGAATCTGTATCAAAACAGAACACTGAATCCTACTCCAGTACCTTATAGCTGCTACTATTTCTCAAAGTAGATAGTGACCTGCTGGTATAGAAGGAAAAGGGGTGTAACCTCCCACCCTGCACCCCACCTTCCCCAGGGACATTTATCATGGGCTTACTTCCACCCAGATTTCCTATCTTCCTCCAAGACTGCTCTTCTCTCTGGCAATCATTGCATAATGCATTTGCCTGAGTCTTTGGGTACCAGAGGTGGTCTGCACTACAGTCTGCAGCAAGGGTGCTGGCTGTCTCACAGGACAGGACACGGTCCTTCACCTCTTTGCTTGTGCAGTAATGAGGGGAGGTGAACTAAGATGAGGCAGTACAGCAGCAGCTCTAGCATCATGGGTGGGATGAATCCTCTTTCTGGAAGAGCCCTACCTTGTGGGCTAAGGAAAGGTAACAGTGGTACAGGGCAGTGAGACTTAGAAGTGTTCTCTGAGAGGATGACTGTGTAAGAAATGGGCCAAAGGATGTGAGATAATAAAGATGAAGGCTTTTATGCATTTACAGGGTTTGGGCTTTCTGGTGCTTTGGCTAGGTGGTCAAGGTTGTGTCTTAGGTTGAGACAAGATGACAGAATAAAAAGAGAACTGAATACAGGATCGTGAGGAAATATTAGTCTGCATGGGGTTGGCATTGGGTCTATTACTGCAGCTTTATGTATGCTTTGGGTGGAAATAAGAAAAGAAATTATTAAACTTGTTATATACTTTAGACAGATCAGATGCTGCAGTTAATGATGGTCTAAACAGCGTGAGACTCAAACTAGGCTTCCAGCCTCACTGTCTGTCAACATGGAGTTCCAAAGTATGTTGATGTTTAGATTTATATGTTTCTTTGAGCACACCAGTATTTGCTCAAGTTCGGAAAAGGAGGTTTTTTCTAGCCCAAGCTGAATTTATGTTCTGCATCATTATACTGAGATGGAGGAGCTGTCTTGACTATCTGATACAGATCACTAGCATGTAAATATATGATTTAAATATGTTTCTTCTTCTGTATTCATCTTGTGACTAGGGTGAGGAACTGCTTTACCACCCTGCCTCATTTAGACATTATGGCAATCTGTACATATCCATACATTCTACCAAACAACTTGTAACATCTCAATACCAAACAATCCTCTAGAGATGAAATTTTTGTCTTTAGGCAGATTTTGTGTTTATATATTATAAGATTTTTCCATTCTAGTGCAATAGGAATGACCCTTAGATAGCTGAGTTAATAGCATCTGCACACTGTTTATAGCTGAAGGGAATGTAATTTATTTAAGGAAATCTAAAACTAATAGTGTTATTCTATTTCAGGACTACCAAACCTGGTTAGATTTAAGGGAACTGGAATGTAAAATGGGGGAACGTTACATCACCCATGAAAGTGATGACTCCCGATGGGAACAGTATTCAGGAGAACATGGATTGCAGTATCCAGCGCACCTTATCAGTCCAAGTGCTAACCATAATGAAAACACCAAGCTAGAAGAAACAGAAATGAAAGCCCTCAGTGAGCGTGTCAGCATCCTTTAAGTTGCATCCCCTATAATCTGTCAAAACACTGTGGAATTAATAAATACATACGGTCAGGTTTAACGTTTGCCTTGCAGAACTGCCATTATTTTCTGTCAGATGGGAACAAAGCTGTTATGCTGTTACACTGTTGATATATCTGAGTTGCCAAGACAAATCAACAGAAACATTTTTGTGTGACCAACTGTGTTGTATTTACAAAAGTTCCCAGAAACACTAAACTTGTTATTGTGAATGATTCATGTTGTATTTAATGTATTAAAACCTGTCTCCACGGTGCCTTTGCAAACTAGCATTTTTCTTGAGCCTCATTTTGGTAAGAGAGAACTTTCCCATGAAGATCTGGGGGTTTTGTTGTGCATCGTTAGTATTGTAATTGTAAGCAAACTCTTGAAGAGTAGATTATAACTGCTGTTCTGTGAACAACTTCTACCATTTGGATAAGTGCTTTATTTAGTGTCCTAAGAATAGAAAAGGCAAACAGTAATGATTTGCATAGAACTGTACAGTTTCAAAACAGATAACCTGTGTGTATATGTTTGTCTATATAGATGCAGATACACATACACACAGTATAACTTGCTCTTAAGCCTTAATGCCTTAGTAATGTAAACTGCAGCTTGTCGGTTTGTATTTCCCCTTTTCTTAAAATATTCTTCTCTAATACGAATATTCTCTAGTATGTACATTCAGAAGCTAAATAATGTGTTGACTTTGTGTATGTTTTCAATAAAAGTCTTGTTAAAATAGGTTCATTGATGAAACTTTCTATTTAAAATATCCCTGGAATGGCATCCAGAAGTAGATAAAATAAATTAGTTCATCATTAAGAAGACCATGTGGAAGTAGGTAGGAAAATCTGCTGGCTAACCTCTGTACCTATAAAACATATTTTGTAAGAACCCATTTAGACTGGTTTTATATTGTAAATTCAATCAGTTTTGAAACATACTAAGGAAGTGGGGAAGTTGAGAATGCATTAACAGGAGTTTAGTTTTTAAAAAAGTGTGCTGCCTCTGCTTTTCCACTCAGTTTCACTGAACTGAGAAGGCACTGAAGCTCTTTCTTGCTTTCCTTCCCCTGAAAACTTGAAAGATACTAATTGCCATTTCTAACAATTAGTGTTCCAATGCTAAGCCATTTAGCTTTAACAGTGAGAAACGTTCAGGCTGCACTGTAAAACGTGTGCCAGAGTAAAAAGTGAAAAGCTGAAAATTATTCTATGCCACAGTCTTTATCTGAAAAAACAGTTTATATGTAGATATTGAAGACTGATGTTAAAAATGTAAAGATACATTGGGTGAGAGGCAGAAGTATGCAATGATAAGAAGAACGTATGATAAACCTCCACTGATCCAATCTCAGCTTTGTTACAATCATGAGCTCTGGTAGATAAATCCATTCTTTTGTTAAGAAGAACTTTGTCTAGAGAAAATTTTTACCAGATACATAACATGACTAAAATCAGAAGGATTTTTCTTAGTGTTTTGCACCCCTGCTGGACAGCTAGTGTGTACTGTAGAAGAAATGAAGAAAAGGCACCTTTATTTAAAAAAAAAAAAAAAATTAGAAAATTTAAAAGTATTGTGAAAAATTATTTATAAATCTCTTCTCCCTACGGCCCACCTTCTTCTCTCACTACCAAAAAAGGAGAAATCCATTTCCATTTCAGTTTTACCCTGAAAGAAGCTCTCTGATGACACTGGCCTTGTGACGTGTTCTGAAGCAGCTCTTGTTGGGCGAGTTCAAATGTGTTGAGTATTCTGCCATGCTGTATTTTCTGCCATATCTATATTTTCAGTCAGGATATTTCTACAAGACTAAAATTTGGCTAATCACTGGCCATTGTTTATTTTTCTTTCAACCTTATGCTTAATCTTCAATCAACTGTAAAGTAAACATAAAAATAGACTCAGGCTGATTATCAAATTTCTGTCAGTAAACGTGTATATTTAAAAGACATGTGTATGTTTAAAACACGTGTATGTTTAAAAGAAGTCCACTTAAAGATGCACTGGTGGATTCATGAATATATAAAGATTGTATTGCATTCTAGAAGGACTCCAGGAGTCAAGTCAAAAGGAAAATTATCAAAATCGTACCAACTTTGTTCAGGTACTGATATTGTGACTATTCATGAGGATACAGGACTTCACAAAAGTGCCTTAATTTTGTTTCATTCCTCTATATTAACCAGTAACAGAGATTTAGAGCTCTGCTTTCATACTGATCAATTTAGGTAAGTCAGGTTTTTATTAGTGGCTTGGTTTCATTTACAATTAAGTGTAATTGGGTGTAAAATTCATTTACAATTAAGTGTACCAACTCGTGAGCAAAGGTAATTTTCAACAACAGAAAAATTCTAAAAAATATCAGATAGCATACTGTCACTCTGTTCTCAAGCATGGACAGTAGTCAAGAGATAAAAGAGAAAGCAAACCACTGCAACTTGTAAAAGCATCTCTAAGAAACTGGATGACAAAAATGAAAACAGTGCAAGTTTTAATTGGAAGGACATGGAAGGAAGAACATGAGTACTTATACTAAATCCTAACATCTGCTGATTTCTGCCATGACAACAGTTAGCATGTGTATTTTTTTTGCTAATCACAGACTTACAGTAATAAACTTATTTAATCTCATGGAGCACTTTTGATAAAATGTTTGCCAACGGAACAGAGACAAAAGTATAAACAAATTACTAACCTCTAAATATGATTTCCAAGGAACTCTTGTTTAATTACTAGGGTCATATTATATTTTATTCCTGTCCATGCCTGTTTTGGGGTTTTTTTGAGCACTGAAGCTTGCTTCATCACTTTAAGGAACTTGTTGCGCAAATATTCATTGCTTTTCAAAAAAGAATTGCCATTACCCAATATAATAAATTAAAATTTTCCCTGCTTCTGTTCAAAAATGTTGCACTGTGAAATCTGAACTGTTTGCATTTCAGCCAGACAGATGAATTCACTGATTCCTCACTCAAAGCCTAAATGGAAATTTGCTCTTTCAGATTCATCAGCGTCAAAATGTACTGAAGCAAATGTGGAACTGTGTTGTCCTTGCTTGCATTACTGAGGAAAAAGGAATGGTAGGCTACTCTGTAGTAATGTTTCCATGGCCTTTACCATTTTACATTAGGCAAACAGTTCCTGCACGTGCAACATGGAAGCAAAACCAGCAGTGGTTCTGCTGCACACAAGTATTGACCTGAGGATGTGCTTTTTCTCCTGTGCTATGCTATGTCCTATACATATCAAGTATGTGTGTACAATCATACGTCTGTAGGTGAGTTTATTGTGCCAAAACTTAGCTGTGGAGTACAGAGAAGTACCCAACACTCACTTGGAAGCCAGAAGTTCTGATTTATGTTGCTATTTTCACTTCTACCATCTTTAGTCATTCAGATGCACTTTGTTTATCCAGTGTCTTATCCAGGCAGTTTAACTAAATGAACAAGGTGAGCAAAAAGCACGGACTTTTGCAGTTTGTACAGCTCAACTGTTGTACAGCTGTTGTACTCCACCATGCGGGACCATCCATCCATTCAAACGTCCACACCGTCGCATGGGTGGAAGGAAGTCCTGTCAGTATGCCTTTTGTCCAGTTGTCTCAGATGCTACATAAAACCTCCTTGTTCTCAGCAGGATCTCTTCAAAAGTAGTTGGGTATTCTGCCTTCCCCTTCTTCCTCTTCTTACCCCTCTGTACCTCACTCCTGAAAAGCCTTCCTAGAGTCTCACCTGTCCATGAAATAGAAAATTGTAAATCCTACCCTTGTGCCAAGGCAATAAACATCTGGGTTTTGTGTTAATAATGGTCCTTTTTGTTTGACAGGTTAAACAAAGCAGGTTATTTATTTTGCATCTTTTTGATAAATCAACACCTCTTCTGCACACCTGAATTTATTCTGGACAATGATGTCATAGAGGGGACATGGAAAATGCTAACAAGCTGAAAAAAACACTAAACCCTTACTGGATTAATAGGAACAGATACTTGGCATCTTGTGAAATTAGGGAGAAAGGAAAAGGAAAAAAACTACTAGGGAAATTGAAAGATTAAATATCTAGGCAGCTTAACCCCCATATAATACTTCAGTCTGTAAGACATAGGGTGAAAAATTGGAGTTGAGTAATTATGGATTATGGTGCACTATTATTTGGCTAGGTCTACTAAAATATTGACATCCTGGAAAAGCTCTGCTTCATGCAGATACTCCAGCGCCCAGTACCTGTAATTGTTCAACACCGCAAACTTTGCTAAATTATCACTTTCACAGAGAAACTGTTTTTTTCCCCCCCTTAGAAAAGTAGGCCATAATTTATTCAACAAAGGAAGCCCATCACATATTGCACTGGACATCTTCTGCCTCAGCAGACCTATTGCATCTGAACCTAAAGTCTCATATTCCTGGGGTTTCCTGTGCATATACCAGACTGGGAAAGAGCTCAGGCAAATCAAACGTAAAACAGAGGAACTGTCTTGGTAGAGGAGGTGCTTTTCAGTGTTGACAAATTTGACACCTGAACAGGATGCAGAGTTTCAACTCGTTTTTTGCTTCTCTTGTTTCTATCAACTGGAGCAAGTGAATGCTGAAATTGGAGTCTACTGGATGAGCTAATATTTGTCTGTGCTTCTTGCTGAATTATTGCTTTATTTTGGTGAAGAACAGGCAACACACATTATAAGAAGCATAAACGTTTTGCTACCTTACTGAGCACATCTACAAACTTGAACATCAGCTGTTCACAAATAAGAATTTAACAAAAGTCTACTTCAGTTTCAGACTGAAAACTTGCTCTTTTGAAAGGCTCCATGAAATGAAATGTTTTGCTTGGGCATCCAAGCACTGAGGTCCTAAACTAAGGGAATCTATCTCTGCTGTGAGCCTGGAGAACCTGAGGCCTCATGCTGCAGAAGTCTGCCAGGCAGGGTGCCAACCAGGGGAGCTACAAGGAAAACAGGCAGGATGAAAATGTGCCTTTAAGGCAAATGTTGAAATTTGTAAGCATGTGTATGCTACCATAGTTTGATAAAAATTGGCAGATTCTGTTGAAGTATTTCTATCAAGACAAACTATTTTTCAATATAAAATTATGATACATTTGACAGCTGACTTAATGGTAATGACCTCTGACACTTTTAGTGGAGACTGATTTTTCAGAGATTCCCAATAACTACCCTTTGAAAAGCAATTAGTTCATTCTGGTTCCTCCCTTGACTTAGACATGTAAAAATATGAGTTATTTGAGCAGTTAGGTCACTGAATTTAATACATGGAAACTTAACTGGCATAGTCTTCAAAAAAAAAAAAAAATTGACTTGAGGGGCCTGGCTCACGTTTATCAAGTAAACAGCTGCAGCAGTTTAAGATGTTATTGTCTCAGCTTTCAGCTGTTTGCTACTGGCCTTATAGCAAAGGGAAAACAGAATATTTCAACTTTTCTAATTGACACTCAGAAGCATCTAAGCACAACTTTTATCTTGATGTTTAAGTGAATTTTTCACATTGTAAATTAGAGCTGTGGTGCTTCGTTCTGCCAACTCTGACATCTGGAAAAGGGGCAGGAGAGAGTGTGAGGGCATTACACTACTGTAACTGGGTTTGCCAGATGTCATGGGTCAGAGTGCTTAACTGCATTTCTCAGAAGTGAATTATGCTTACGAGCATGAATCCCCGAGGGTTTCTAGGTGTCTTGGGCTTCCTGATTTCTTCTGAAATAGGATTGAAGGTCTTCAATGAGTAGTTAAGGACTACTGATGGCATTGTATGTTTAGTTAGTCATGGCAGATCCATGGGTTTTCAACCTTGTTTAGCACAAATCTCTTAGCCTATTGCTAACAAAGTATTGTGACAAAATAGAATACAGTTTCACAGTGTGTTAGATTAAACTGCACCTGTGCATCTCCTATCCCTGTACAAAATGTGGAGCTCAGTGTAATAAAGAATGCACACACAAAGAGACTAGTCTATCATCACCATCTATCTGGTGGATGATAGCACTTAAATCCTCCACAGTGCTGTATAAAAAAAAAAAAAAAAAAAAAAGCATGGTTACGTGGTATAATTCAATCTTTTGATCAAAAGGAGAGACGTGTCAGTGACTATACTAGAAATATAATTTCTTCTGCTTCTTTTTTTCCCAGCCTTCCAGCCAAAACTGACTTTACATGTCCTCAGAAGCACCTTGTAGCCTAAGGCTCTTGTGCCTTGGGCAGGGGACACTCCCTACCCTCCCTTTAAAAGCCCCTGGCCTTTTAAAAAGCCCTTTTTAAAGGGCTTTTTTTGCTTGCAAAAGCCCCTTTTTTTGCTTGCAAAAGCCCTTGCATCCACCCAACACCTTTTGGATGTCACAGGCCTTGGCTGTTTCCAGATCTACTGTAATCTAGGTGCTTTTGCTTGAAAGGAGGCTCAGGCAGCTTTTGGACAGAAGGAAGAAGACTGCCTACCAGCTCTTGCTCTCTTAGGGAAGGCAGCATATGAAGATAAGAGCTCTGCAACTTTGGGAAGGAGACAACAGAGGGGAAGGCTAGGTAGTGCAGAGGATGCCAGACTAGTATTATAAATGATGTAGTATTTATCATGCTTATTAACCCTCCTATCACAAATATTTAAAATCATGGTCGACATACTCTGACTAATTTGTTTTGAGCAGACTTATTCATGTATTCATAGCCTTAAGGGTGATGAAATTATTAATTTATTACTCTAATCCTCTCTTAATATTTGTACTCTTTTTTTGACTAAGCTAGGGCATTTATCACTAAAATAATATTGGCACAGCTTCTAGAGTAGGTATATTTATATGAGTACAAAAGTATCTCATAGCTATAGTGGTTAAATCCCTACTTATACTGAAATAGGTATACAAGTATGACTGGATCCAGACAATAATATCACTTCAACTAAATCCTCATAAATAGCCCAACTTTACTGTTCAGACAAAGCCTTAGCCTCCCTTTCAAAACACTTTGCCAAGTATCTGTCATCATTTTATGATGTGAACAATCATGGATTTGCTTGAAATCACCAAAGCAATCTCTTTGGAGCCAAGTGGGTAATATTACCATTCTAGAACTCATACCAGTGATCAAAGACAAATATGCCAGGGCATTGCCAATTTTCTGAGCCATCCAGTAAGCATTACCTTGTGTTGACTGATTTGCATGATAATTGTAAAATAAGAGACTGTGTGATTTCACTCAATTCCCAATACATTTTCATACTTTTGGACTAATTTTTTTTTTTTTTTGGTCTTAGATGCTTATTAACAACTTCTTGTTTCCAACCCAGCGCAGGCTTTATGTTTTTAAACTGTAATATTCAGTAAGGCGTCATCCTTGGAGAAAAATGGAAACGGTGAATTTCCCTGGGACATCCCTGGCGGGAGACGCGGGTCCCGCCGCGTGCGCTCTCGCCACCTACCGGCCAGCCGCGGTACCGCCGCCGGGAGCGCAGCTCGGATGCATCGGAAGGCCCGAGGCTTTTCCCAATATTAATCAGTGATCACTCTGTTTTTACAAAGCCTTAGGCACACGGGGAGTATGCGATATGCCAGCCTTACTGTGGTATTAAGGTAGGTAGGTACTAAATCTCCTCCTGTCTGATGTCAGAATGTTTTGGAGTTTCCACCGCTGGTAATTAGTCTGTGTTTCAGAACAATAAGGTTCCCCTCTGCCTGCCATTTGCATAACAAAGAGATAACTTATTTTCAGATATGGAAGCAGATGTCAACAGCTAGGAATCGATATAGTACTTCTGGCAGCTTCCAGTCAGCAGAGTTCACGGAGCAGTGCTGCCAAGCGACTGACAGGCAGCCACTTCCAGCTAAATTATAAAATAATGATGCATAGGGACATTGCTGAATGTCCCACTTTCAGTTCAAAAGCATTAATCAATAGGACAGTAGTAAGATACATAAGTCAAATAAATTAATTGAAATGGTTAGCCCTTTAATCGATAATTAACGTTAGACAAAGAGTGTCTATGAAGTTAAAAACTTGCATTAAAAAAATGTTTAAACAATTTGAATATAAATAAGATTCTGAAAGTTCTCTAGAAAATTTGGTCAAAGAAAAAGTGTATTCATTAGCGTAAAAGTTAATTTCATTTAATTACATCCACAGAAGGTAAATGCAGTGTTTTTTTCTCTAGATCAAAGAGATTATTCTCTGAAATATAGAAGCATAGTTGGAAAAACAAGTTTGAAAACAAAGCTAAACTGTAATGAGATGCATTTGGGAATACAGAAATAAAGGTAGGATATTAAACTACCTACAAGTTGATGTAAGCTGATTTTTGCTCTTAGACTTCTTTTCCCTGCTTACTTTTTACTTCCTGATATTCCTCCTGTTCAATCCCACCACTCTCTTGCTTTCAAACTGTCCACTATCTGGTTTTTAATATATATTGAAAATTTAACCAGTTTGCTTTGTTGTTCACCATTTTGATTGTAATGTCCCCCGAATTATGTGTTTTGAAAGTCTCTCTTCAGCTAAGTGTTTTGTACAAACACCTAGACACTCAACTCTATTGAGTAATTTAGTGTGTAGCTCACATCTGTCTACTCTTGGAGTTCCCCAAGTAAAAATTCTGCCACCTACATAATCTGACCTTTCTCAGTAGGTGTGCAGTTCAGTTCTCCACTCCCTTGCAAATTGTTCTGTTGTAATCCACACACCTGGTAGCAACATTTCCCCTATTTCCCTTGCTATCATTTCATCTTGTCTGCACATCAGGCATCACATGGCAGTAGAAATAGTCTTTTTTCTGGAATATCATCCAGTGTGATTCTTGTGTGAGTGCTCCCAAAACTGGCCATGGTTGGGCTCCTTTACATATTTATTGAATAAGACCTACTTCTAGCAAAGCGTTTCTGCTAGAAGGTATTTACACTTGTCTAGGTAAACCAGCTGCAGTCCTGAAGTGTCTGTTTTGGTACAGGATTACCATTGCATCTCCTTTGCTAGATGGGAAGATTGGCTGGGAAGATTAAGAAGATGCTATATGGCAACAGGATGGAAACTACCAGGTAAATATGTGGCAAATTAAAATGCAAGACTGCTTTCCTCCAGTCAAAAAGACAGAGGTTTTGGCTGATTGAACTTTGGGGTATAACAATGTTCAAGTACAGGGTAGAGTAAATTTGGTGCTGGTTTCTGAGCATAGAAATGTGAAGAAAAACAATTACATCAAACTGGAATCTGCAGCAGTGAAGTCCTTACACAGAATGCATGTCCATTCCTCCTTGTACGTAAAGGTTATCCATACATTCAGCAGACTGTATGTTTGTGCAAAGATACCTACCCTGTCATCCTAGAGAAATTCATGTATCAACTCTAAGTACAGTAAAAGCCAAATTCATCATTACTTAAAAATTTACCCATTTACAGGAACTGTATTACAAATTAGGTTAGCTACTGTGTGGCTCTGAACTTTATAGTATAGAAACACTTCACAAAACTTTATTTTATTTGACCTTTACAGAAGTCTGAAGATCAAACCACCATCAATCCTGCTGCAAATTCTTTCTGTTGATAAAAAACACTGAGATGTATCTCAGTTAAGCATCTTTTTTCACAGTAACAACATAGTCTGTGGTAAAACCAGAACAGAAAAAGAACTACAGAAAATAAGATTACAGTATCTTTGCCACAATGCAAAGGTACTAATCCTCTGTATCGTATCAGTGAAAGAAATTATTGGCTAAGTTCAGGAAAACACTTTTGCTCAGAGTAGTATTATGGAATTAGACCCATTACTTGGATATGTCACTTATTTCCCTGTGATGTCTGAGTATTTCCAAGTTCGACCACGCTTTATTTCCTAGATCTTTTGAAAAGTGAGTCCTTATAAGGCTCTGAACCTTCTCTGGCATTCAGACGTTACTAGTCCCATTCAGAACCTGAAGATGTATTTCTTACTGAATTAGGCGTGCCATCAGTGTCTTTCAGTGCACAGTTCCTTTGCTCATTTGTCAAATATTTTTAACCCCCTCTGAATTACATGATTGCTTCCCCAAAATTAGGGGAAGGACAGGCACTGGTATGCAGACCCACTGCTCTCTGTCAGTATCATCTAACTTGTTTTATATTGTTTCATACTTAGGAAAGAAATAAATGAAATCAATTTGAGTGGGAAAAAATAGAATCTTTTCCAAAAGCACTGGGTTTATATCCTGAAAGTTCTGTTCTAAAATACACTAATGTTTAATGAAAGCTTGTTTCCTATTTGAATATTCCTTATTAACTAATGAAACCAACATTAGCATAGAAAGCAATCTAAAGTATTTTGTTTACCTATTTTCAGTCCTATGGTATTGGAATGGAAAGTGTAAGAAATTTGTGGGGACAAAGATGAGTTTAGCAAATTGCTACCAGGAGATGGCACCATTAACAAAATAATTTGAGTGCCACGTACAAGTTCCTCTCAACCATCTGTTTATCTGAACGCTTCAGCAATTCCAGGTGTTGTCTGAGCACAATCCCACAAATCGTTTATCCAGGCAGTCCTCTCATGTCAGTGATCCCAGGCATGGTGAAGGGTTCTGCATGCTGCATCGCTGGTGACCTATTTGCTCGGGCTGGCAGATCAGGACTTACCAAACACAGGAAGAGACTAACAGTTACTGGCCAACATTTTCTTCCCTGATAAATATATATAGATTTGGAAGTAGGATTGAAAGGATGCAGTGATACATAACCACATATATACTGCTGCTAAGTCGCATGAAGACCTGAAGGCAAAGTGTCAAAGAAGGGCTGATGTGGACTGGCTCTAGTCACAGCTGCAACAGCCAAATGCAAATATTCAATTCACAGAGACTGAAGGTATGACATTTTTGTCATTCTTTCAAAGTCTCTAAAGAATATCATTAAATGATTTTATATTTACAAGCCTGAAGGGAACCCAGCACTAAATGACAAAAATTTAAAGACTCTGAGACCTTACCCTACCCTGCTCAGAGAATATCCCTGTGGTGAAATTGGTCTTGTGGAAGGTGAAGGAAAGATTTTGGTTGATCACAACAATGTCAGAATTTCACCTGTTGACTGCAGACAAACTGGAGTTTTTTGCTGACACAACTTGCAGGATCGAATCCCTTGTGTGACAGGAAGCAAAATATTTGCCATGTGTTTCATTTCAGCTTCAAGCATGTCAGGTTTTGAATCCTCTCAGTTAAGTAATTGATGTTTGAATGCCCTGTCCCCTGCTTGGTATTTTAAAATAAACCTTGCTACAGCACAGATTATGAATCAAAACAGCTGTTGAAGCTGAGAGTTACTTAAACGGCAAGATGGCTCTTTGTGAATCATAGTAACTGCTCTTATATGTATTGCTTCAGCACCTCAAGAGCTAAATTTCACATACTTTGGTTTAAAAGATTCATTATATAGATCTGGTGTTTACAGATTTTTTTCTTTTTCTTTTCTCTTTCTCCTTTTTTTTTTTCTTTTAATGTCTCCCCCATCACTTCCTGCCAAGAAACCAATGAACAAAAAATCCCTTGTTACCAATATCTGTTGTCAAACTTGTGTTTCTCATATGCCACAGCATATGATATTATGAATAAATCTTTTGTCTTCTGCAAATGCAACCAGAAACAGTAAAAAATAGATTTTTACAACCATTGTAGTAAGCTGTTACAAGACAGTCAAGCTCTGGCATAGAAACCCCTCTAGACATGGTTAAAATGCCTAAGTTATCACTTGTTCATTGGTTTCATGGTGAACTTCTAGAGGCCTGAATAAAGAAAAGAAAACCAGGGCTCAATTTTTGACTTTCTGGTGGGGTTAGGACAGGAGCTGTGTATATGTGTTATAGTAAAGAAGGTAGGCCACAAAAACAAGCAGGGTGTAGTTGATTACTCTGCACTGAAAAAATGTGATGCAAATGCTGTTGTAAGAAAGATTGCACACAATTTTCTTGAAGCTTGCCAATGCCCATGTAAGATCTAGATATGAAACCTTAGTTCTTCTACCAGAACAGAGAGGGAGGTGATTCTACCGCTTTCCTCAGCCCTGCTGAGGCCACATTTGGAGTACTGTGTCCAGTTCTGAACTCCCCAGTTCACAAAAGACCTGGAGCTCCTCAAGAGAGTCCAGTGAAGGGTTATGAAGGGCTTCCTTATGTTGAGGGTGACAGAGCACTGAAGCTTCTATCTGAATATGAAGAAAAACTTCACATTGAGAGTGACAGAGCATTGAAACAGACTGCTCAAAGAGATTGTGGATTCTCCTGTCAAAAATTAAGGAGCTGGGGAAAAATTCAGCAGTTCAATAAGCATCTGGAATTGTGAACAAAGACGTTCTCACCTTTTTGTTACCTACAATGTTACCTACAATTTTGTTACCTACAATGAAAAGGGAAATAAGGAATTGTGCATGGTCTTTGTAACCAACCAGAACTCAGAATACATTTCTCATTCTAACCTTTTGGTTAGCAGCACACAGTGCCTATTGCCTAGATGCTTGGAGTCATTAATAAGCATCATAGTATTAATCGGTCTTTCTACTGCAAAATGATTGCTGCAACAGCTCTCATCTTTCCTAACTTCTAATCTTATTGTTGTAGCTTACTACAGCTTGTTCTCTGAGCTTCAGTAAACTCTCTACACTACATGCTTTGAAAAGTTCTGATAAGCCATGTCCTTTAAAAAGCTATATTTAGGGCAAAATATACCTTAGTCAACACATCTGTGGCAAAAGATACAGTGGAGTGGGACCTCTCAGAGCATGCACTGGCTTTATCTGCATTTCTGTTTGCGGTTCGACACATGGGGAATTATGCTCAAAGACACTTGAGAAAGTAAGTTTTTCTCTTTAATTTTCTTGCCTATCACTTTTAGTAGAATTATTCTTTGATTATTACCTCCACTTAAATGAATGGAGGGTGCAAGTTTCACAGAGTTGAAAGCAGGACCAGTTTTATTTCTGTATCCTTACTGGCCATTCATCTGAATGTCACGAGGGAATCCAGCCACTGAATGCCTGAATGTTTGGAGTCTCTGGAACTGATGGGAAGCCTGAGCACTGCCCTTTAACCTTGTGGCTCTTGGCTTAATCTTAGATTCTCTCATAAGAGCTGAACCTTGCCATTCGACTTCCTATCCCAGCAGTAAATTCAAACTGCATTGTCACCTAAAGTCCTAGAATCTCCATGAAAAGTGAGCTCTCTGGTTTACAATTTAACCCTTCAAGAGCCAAAAAGCCAAATATGGTGCAATCAACTTTCCTTGTAGCAAAATTTTGTCCTCCCTTTTTTAAGATGTGATTGTTTTTTACTGAATAAAATAGAGGACATTATAAAGGTCTGGAAAAAGAAAAAATATCCTAAATGTAATGCCTTTTTTTTATCTGTCCCTATTTGTGAAAATCTTAAAAATTCCTCTATCTTCAGGAAGACAGGGAAAGACTATGTCTTCCCTCAGCAGGATTCCTCATCAGCTGCAAGCTTCTTATTCCACCTGCTGCAATTTGCAGGTAAACTCTGCTACCAAGTAGTCAGTCCACTGCTTAAAGCAATTATATTTTATAGTTGTAGGTCTTGTGCCTGCAGTCCCTAGAATAAAATTTGAAGAGTGAAAGTAGGGAAATAGATAGCTTAGACTTGAGATCAAGGTGGATTTTGCAGTCTGATGGGATTATCTATAATATTTACGCTCCAGAAACTATACACTGGTAGATTCACACATTAATTTCATTTTTCCAATTAGAATATGGGATTAATACAACACTCCTTCAAAGTAGAGTTATAACTAGACAAGTCAAATTGAATATTTTGTTGCACTCTAAAAAAGCTGGAAGGGTTATGAAACAAATAGGCCAAACCTGCTGTGAGGAGATGAACACCTGCAAGAACTAAGTTAAAATGTCTCCTTAGAGTTCAGTCATAGGCAAGTACTGTACTGGTGGTCCTGGGTAAAATTTCCCTTCCAAATTTCACAGTCTTAATAAAGGCTCCTTCTCCCTTGTAGGAGTCTGTATGAATGCAGGTCTTGGAAGCCATAAATAAAACTGATCAAATATTTTACTTCCAATAAGTTGCTTATGCAAAATTTTGTTTTAAACAATCAAGAGTCCCTTCCAGGAAACAAGTAAATAAACAAAACACCAAAAAATTGACCAAAAAATCCATCAGACATTAACAAACTCAGGTTTCTCAGTCAGATTAAATAAAATAATTTTTCTTTTCTAAGAAAAAAAGTTGAGGCCTAAAACCTACAATTTCTGACATGTGAGGCTTCACTCTGGTTTCAGGTTTTATGATTGCTTTAATCATAGTAAGTGGTCAAGTTTATTCAAAAGTGACAAGATTACGAAAGAAATATATTGCATATCCAATAGATATCCTATATATACACAGATTGAATATTAGGAAAAATTATTCACTCAAATTGTGGTCAAGCATTGGAACAGGCTGCTCAGGGAAGTGGTGAAGCTACTATCCCTGGAAGTGTTCAAAAAACATGTAGATGTGGCCCTTGGTGCCTTGGTTTTGGTGGACTTGGTAGTGTTAATGGTTGGGCTTGATGATCTTAGAGGTTTTTTCCAATCTTCATGATTCTATTACATACTCTTTCATAATTATTTGAAATGGGGATGACAAGACATACCTTTCTAGACAATGTCTTAGTGGGACAATGAAATGTCAACTTTTTCCAAAGTTTACTAATATGATAATATTGGAGGTGAGGAAAAATAAAAACCTTTGATGACATCGAATCCAAGTTACTAGAATTGTGGACCTCTTATAGACACTTCTGATACACTGAGATCTCAATAGTTTCCAGAGAAGTGATACCTTCTTGTTTTTACAACTTTCCACAGATTTTTTGTGTTTTTTTCAAAGTAGAAAGAAAAAAATAGAAAACAAAAATCAAGCCACTGGGATAATCATCCCTCTAAAACTGGATTGAAATCACTAGAAAAATGAAACAAATTGTAATTGAATTATTGTTTACCAATGATTTTGCTACGTTATTCCTTGCATTTAATTTCTATCATCTTACTACATTGAGTTCTCTCTTTTCTTTTTTTCCTGCCATTTGTCCATACCCAATACTCTTCTTCAGGCTTTTTATCCCCACAATGGGAGCTCTAAAAGCTCCTTCTAAACTACAAGAGAACAACATGTGCATCACCTCCACATTATTTAATTGACAAAATAAAAATAGATATTTAGTCATCAAATTGTGCCTATGATATACCTAAGAGTATATAAGTGATGGAGGCTCCTGAGAAAGTAAGGCATGGCAAGGCAAGGCAAGGCAGATGTAGGGAGGCATGGAGAGGTAAGGCAAGGCAAGACAAGGATATTGCTTCACAACTTCAAGGCCTGAATGTCCACTTTTCCTTCTAAAAGAGGTTTTATTATTGATATTATAATGACCTTCTACTCCACTAGTTAAGGATCAAAAGTGTAAATAATATGTTAGGCTCAGGGCAGATGATCAGCAAAAAAATGATGTTCCATTCTGGAAGAGTTTGAAAACCATATAATTATAGACTATTTTAAGTTTCCTCTGCACATTTTCTTCATGTTTGAAACACCTTGCAGCAGATATACTATACTGCCAGAGGTTATGATCTGATTCTTACATACTAGTTTATGATATTCCCATTACTCCAGAAGTTTTATAGAAACTGGAGAAATCCATGCAATGCATAACAAACAACCACTTTTCTCACTCTTCTATTGGCACAATTTGTTTTTACCTCTTTATCCTAAGAACTAAAGGTGAAGTAAACTAATAAAACTCATTACAGACAGAATTTTGGTAGCAACAGTTACAGTTACAGGTAGCATATCTGAAGTTTGTTCTGTGTATTAGCGCTGTCAATGCTAGGCTGATGTGTAACAAAGAGCACCTGTCAAAACAAAAGAGCTTCATGCCTCTCAACTTTAAGCCCCAGGTAAGGAACTCAGCCTCGTGGATAGGTTGAAAAGAAGATGTTGCAACCTGAAACGAATTAGACTTGTAAGAGAGAAAATGAGATCCCTCTGGGTGCCAATAGGACTCTGTTTGCCACGATTAAATCCTCTTTGTTTCATTACATACATCAGTGCAAAAACAAACAGTGAGATCAAGATAAAGAGCTTGCAACACATCTTTCTCTCTTTTTCCCTCCCCATCACAATTGCCACCTTTTTGCCTGGACAAGCTTAAAAGAACTACCCTGCTCAAATAAAATTGATGAGACCTCTGAGCAGGTGTACAAGATAGCTTTAGGTGTGAAGCACTTTTGTCAATGACCTGATCAAATGATAAGCATGCTGGCTTCCTTTGCTCTCTAATTAATTTTTCTCTCTTGGAGACAATATCTATTATTACATGATGCCTAGACTGTTTGAAAAGTCAATAAAATAATGCTTTTTTAGGAAGATAAACCATTGTAAGACCATATACACCTTATCAGAATTAGAAGAGTATTGTCACTCTCCAGTTTGGAACAAATGTTTATTTTAGCAATTGTTCTAAGTATTGTTAAAATAATATAGAGTTTCATTGTTAATACAACATAGAGTTTCTTTGTCTAAACATAACAAAGATGCTGGTGGCATAGTAGCTACATAAAGCTGGCAGGAAATGGGGCCGGATAGGCATACATTTTAATTATGTCTTTGAATCAATAATTTCTTTCAGAGACATTTATTGCCATGAATTGTAACACAATTACAAATGACTATGCAACTTCTTCACACTGATTTCTCCCTGTAGAAGCAGTATAGACCAGCGAGGGAGTGGACAGATCAAGTAATGACACAGTCTATACTGAAATAAGAAACAGCTCTTTGCATTTTATTTTTCTTGAAGTGGAAGAAGTTAGCAGCACTGCCGTTAAATGGCACTATGCTTCCTATAATACTGAAGTGCAGAGGTGAATGCTAAAAAGGAGTGCTTCTTTAGCAGAGGTTGATCATGAAAGAATGGAGAATTAACAACCAATTTGTACCTAGGGTAATTATCTTTGTGTTTCATTAAGTTAAAGTAGTTCGCAGAGTTTCCTCCTCCTTAACCTGTTTATGTTCTACAAATGATATGGATGTACTACTTCTATTAGTAAAAATATATACAGGACAGACATCACTGCTGAATTAGTGTAGAACTAATTGCAGTAACAGTTTGTATTTTTGAAGTTAAACTGATACGCAGCTTAGGTATCCTCGATGAGGTGAGATAAGGGTTCACTCAGGTGCAGATACACAATACAGTTGAAAAAAAAGAAGCTAAGCTAGTCTGATAATTACACTTTTTGTTGATTACTTCCTCTCAATGAAAGAATAGGATTCCACAAATGAAGTATGCCTTACTGTGTTTATTTACACACACACACACAGATGCTCCCCCTCCCCCCACCCCCACACACCTGGGTATAAACAGTTCTTACTTTTGGACTATGGAGCCTTTTCTTGCTTTGCCCTTAACCTGTGGTTGCTATTTAGTAACTCTAAGGAGCTTAGGTCATTAAATAGTAGCTGTATAAACCTCACCAATGACTGAAGAATATGGTGCAAGATTAAAAGAAATATATAAATGAAAGAATAAAAATGAAAGGGGAAGATAAAAGGTGGATACAGAATGAATAAGAAGAAAATTCTCAGCAGACTAAGCTGAGCAAACTTTCAGTCTTTCATTGCCTTAAATGTTAAAGTCATGTTTAATGACCCATAGATTTAATCAAGATTTTCTTGTGTCTTTAGTATAGTATAACAGTCCTAGACTTCTAAAAACCACCTATGGTTATGATTTTTAAAGTAATATAACACAAAGGGTAAGGCTGTGGTGGTCTTTGTAGTGTTCTTTAATATAATTTCTCTGGATCACATACTGATTCACTGGATCAACTACTGCTGAAATAGGAGTTTCACTGTCAGCAATTCAGCACTCATGCTGAATCCAGTCAGATGTGGAACTTTCTCTTCCTTAGTGTATTTTGCAACCTACCAAGAAAGTGGAGATTCAACAGTTTGTTGCATCAAATGCTTGAAATTTTAGCTTCAGATTTCAGTTCCCATGGAACTCTGAACTGACCCAGTCTTAGACAGTTCAAATTGCAGTGATTTTTAAAGCACACAACCACTTACGACCAGGTCATCATCCAGCTGTATCACTGGTGCATTGAGATGTAAAGATAAGAGGACTGAATTGAAGGAAATGAAGCATAATTATGTATTTTCTTCATTATTACAGTTCGGGTTTTTTTACTTTCAGAGGGAAAGATTAGTTGTTTGCAATTTTTAAACTGGAAATATTAATCCCACGTATGGTTTTAACTCTGCTGTTGCCATGTTCAATCACACTCAGAATTCACACTCATTTATTTGTAAAGGCGGAAAATAAGAAACATTTAGATAATCTCTTCTTAACAGCACACACTTACATCATAGTGCTGTCCTGTCACAGGCACTCCCAAGACATTAGGCAAAAAACATAAAATACTTTAGTTTAATATGGTAACCAACACCAAACCAACCTGATGAGGATCTGTATATTTTGTTCCCACATGGTGATCCAACAAACTGGTGTATCCATTTCTTTTGTATGATCCTGAATGGTCAAGGAAACATCACAGTTCATTTTACAATTCCTGTTCATTTCACTGTATCTATTGAAGGGATAATCCATTATAGAAGTGAGCACTTTTATTTTCCCCATGAGGATGCTGGTATTAGTATATTAGATGCTGGTAATAGAAGCTTACGTAAAACAGGGTAGGAGAAAGAAAAATACTAAAACATTTTTTTAAAAATGATAAGAATATCAATTACTTTAAAATAGAAAAGGAAATGCACCTCAATATTTGCATTTCTAACAGGAAGAGAAGAAAAGTGGTTGGTTTCTTGGTTTGTTAGGGTTTTTTTTGTTTGTTTCTTTTTTTTTTTTTTTTCTTGAGAAGAAAGATGCAGAAAAGGGCACTGTATTAGCTAAATATTGTACCTTGGAACATCAGTCATTTTCTACTCAATAATACTGAAAGGGTCTAATTTATAAGTTTTTCCATCTCTCTGTTATGCTGGTTTGTAAGTTCTGACATTGCTACTGGTATGTTAATGAGAAGCTAGTGTTCCATTAAGAGTAAACCATATGCTCTACCGCATACTGTGAAAGAGAAAGCATATAATGTGACTGTTGCCTTAGTAACACATTAATTCATTTTGTCAGTGTTGGCACAGATCATTTCATTTATAAGAAAACAAGTATAATAGTTTACCACATCTATAATATTTACAGTCTTTCTGTTACAAAACAGTGACAAAATGAGTTTAAAAAATAGGGTTGGGATAGTATTATTAAAATAGGGAATTTGTGGTAAAAATGTTCCCATACAAATTAAAAATAAGATTGGTGTAAATTTCTTTTCACATTATAACACCAAACTGTTTGGGTTTTTGCATATTTGTATTCCACTAATAATATGCATAAAAATATAGTCCATGAAAAGCCACAAGTACATTAGCAGTTTTTAATGAATGCTAAACAAAATATTTCATACAACAGTTTTGTTAAGTTACAACCATTAAAACCTAATCGTATGTTAGTGTGTTACTCATAACAAAAGCTAAACATTTATCTCTTTTGTCTGTTCTTCCAGATGTTTCTTAGTATTTTAACACCACTGAAATACTCTAATAAAGTATCCTGTTCTCTTAAGTGATCATATCTTACATTTTATTCGTTCAAGAAATAGGTACGTATGAATACGTATATATGTGTGTATTATATACATTAGACATAAATGATATTTAATATGAATTGAGAAACCACAAAGATTTGATACAAATCAAAGATAAGAAAAAAAAGTGCAGAAGGAGGAAAGGTAATTCCTCTCATTATAGCCTGCATCTTCAGAATGATCTTAGCCCTACTTGTTCTTAGATCATTCAACACCTGTAGATGAATGCTTTTAACAACTAACATTTTACATTTGGTATGCACACTGAGCACTTTATGCTAAAATAAACAGCATTGCATTTTAGATATCACTGTCATGAAAAAATTATTTTCCTAGTGTAACTACTCTACATAGCACGTATCCCAAAGAAGCAGTTAATAAGTCATCAGCAGTGTTTACAGCTCTTCAGTTATTTGGACTAGTGCACATATCCTATAAAGTTTCAATACCATTCAATTTCTTATCACAGTACGGATAGTGGGGCAATTTACTTTCTCACAAATAAAGAAATCTTGCAAAAGCTGTGCTGAGACCAGACCTAGGAAATCTGTACTGCTGTGGGGTCTTTTTTTTTTAAGAAGATTTAGTTAAATACAATTATGGAACTTTCTAATGTCACTCATTAATTGTTTCCATCAAATCTTATTAAGTCTTGTGAGCAACTTTTGTAGCGAAAAATTAAAAGAAATATGTATGGTAGTATAATGGATAATACGTTGCTTGTGGAATACAATCAGGGAACAGAATCAGAGTCATAGAAAATAACATTGGAATACTGTATTTAATTTTTGTTGCTACCTAATATTTTTTTTTAGTTTAATTTAGTTTAGTTTATTTATTGAAGAATAAAAATAAGTCTTTAAAGTCTGAAATAAGACCTCTTAACTGAAGTTTCTTTAGCCATTAAATGCATTTGTCACCTGTAAAATGAAATTCCATTTCTAGACTAAGATCGTAATATTTTTAGATTATTATTTTGCAATTCAAAGATTAATGAATACGATTACTCATATTGGATGGTTCTTAAATAATAATCTCTTGCTACAGCTAATAAAATAGCTATAATTATAAAGACCTAATAGAGTAGCTAAAATCTCTTGCTAGATACAATACTACAAGCCCAGTTCTGCTTTATTGGTAGTTTTTTATAGATGTCTGCTAACATCCAACATGCGGTTAACTTGGCTGAGGGGATTAAAGTTTACATTTTCTTAGCTTTTAAAATGAAATTCCATGCTGGAAGCTGGATGTTGTACTGATTTAAGATCACATGGCAATACTAAACACTTGATATTTCTAAAGACCACATCTAATAAGGAAAAACAAAGAGAAAAGGTTGTGAACATGCAGGTTACAGAACTTTTATGGGAGCTATATAGCACATTTGATCCAAAGACTGCGTAGAGTAATCAGATTTTTTTTCACATCATGACAAGACTTCACACCACCAGTATGACAGGAGAATCAGATCAATAATCTTGTTATCTATACACAGAAAGTATGATGTAAGAAAAGAGGAGGAGTGATGTCTTAAGATAATTCAAAAAAACTAAAAACACTTAAAAAATAAGAAATTCTTTAACTACTGTATATTGCAATCTCAACTGGTTTCTAACGTCTTCAGGACTCCGAACTTTTGGAACACTTTGGGTCTGTCTGATTTCTGACTACTGAAGATAATAAAAAAAACCCTTCATAAACTTAGCTCAGTGTAGCTTAAATCACATGAATGAAAGTTTTCTAGCTACAGCATATGACCACTAATAAAGGTTTCAATATCAACTACTATTTCATAAAAAATCATAACTATGGGACTTTTCGTCACAGTTATTATTGTCATTCTCTTTTTACAAGCCAAAGCTACTAACATGAAAGATTTATATAAATGCTTCTGAAGATAAAGACTATTTTTCAAAAGTGGCTATTGAAGTTTAGAACATGAACCTGTATTAGCACATCATTCAGAAAAACCTTTTTCAAGGAATGTGCTTTTTTGAGCACACGCTTTTAATAAGCAAAGAAATAGCTGTATGTCTATATCAAATCAAATGGTAATCTCTTATCTGAATCCAGAGCTGAGGCAAACTTTACCCTGATTTCTTCAAGAGCATGGACATGAAAGACCTCCTGCATTTCTTCCAAACATCCCACATTTCTTACCTGTCCTTTAAAGGGCAGTTAAGGACAATTTAAGTGTCCTACTGCTCTGAAGGCAACACCTGACTGGGTGAGTAGATGAAACAATGCCTTCTGCTGAGCTGCTCATGCTAAATCAGGGTTTAAATCCATTTAAAAATATTGGATACTTTTGAAAAATCTCTGCCAGAATTTAATTTTACGTTTCTCATTTAGTCAGCAGCGAGCAGAATTTTGACCTATGTAACACAGTGCAAATTCAAATTCATGCCTGAACGGTTTATATACATGTACCTGTTTAAGTGAACACATCAACGTGTTATCTAGAAAATGAGAGTCCGCCTCTTAGACACAGTCACTACTAAGCAATACATCTACATAAGACTACATGTTCCCAGCTAATTCTTTTTCAAACATTCTGTATCTGACACTGTGTTATACACTTACTCTATATGAATATAAAAGACCCAGGCTAATGTTTCACTCTTCCTAATGGGAGAGGAAGAAAACAGAGCCAAGTTTTGTGTTGGATTCTGAAGGTAAACATGCAAAACCTAGTTCTTCTCAAGTTATTGACCTGAGTACTGACAAATACTAATCAACACTGACATTCAGACAAATTATTTAAAATTCTTTAAAAGTAAGGTACAAGCTACTACAATACTCAATAATTAGTCTCACATGTTGGGCATGTGTCAAGCAGCATTCACAGTAACAAAATTTAGATGGCTTCCTCCAGTGTTGGCCTCACTATAGTAGGTCATTCCACTTAATAGGCCATTCCACCTACAGAGTGGTGTTCTGCTGTCTTGACACTGTCCCTACATGTTTAGGCTGGACAGGAGAACCAGTAAGAAGAGACTCTGTCCATTAAATGCAACTCATGTATTTTCAATCTGCCTCCACCACTGCTTTTGTCCAGAGCTCACAAACTAGATGAACACAGCTTATTAAAAGCAATTAATAAAGAAATGGGAAGTTGTCAAAAAAGGATAAAGAATCTTAAGTGCAGCATATAATGTTAGAATGTTTAAAATCTATTGTCTTCTAGTCTGTGGCAAAATGTTTAGCCTGTGACAAGTCTTGCAATATGTCCACGATAGCATGTAAACACAGTACAGCCAGTTGTTTCTGGCACACAAGCAGTCTAAGTTGCTTCTGACAGCCAGATAACCAGAAGCTTATTCAGATTTAGGGGGTGGTGGTGATGAGTCTTTGCCAGTTGTAGAAATAGTAGCCTAACAACTTGTAATACATATAATTACTCTCCATATCCCCTGGTCAGCATATCTTCTGATATGTAAATTAGATGGAGCAAGCAGATGTATAACCTAGGAAGCATTCCAGATTCATCTTGATAAAAGTATGGTATTCATACTGGGCAGTGTTCCTTTGTCTATAACAATGCCACACCAAAAATACATGCAATGTAAAAATAAAGCTATTGACCATTTCCAGGGGCTACAGTCTAAATGGAATATTTTCATTCCACCTGCCATATCTAATAAGCAGTATTATTTATCAGCATCACAATCACATGAAGGTAGATACGTGACAAAAAAATAGGAACAGATGATAGAAACGGCAAACATTTTATAAAGAAATTTCTAAAACTTTTGAATTTACCTAAAAAGTGAAAAACTAGGGAAATATGAAGATAGTGGTAAAACTCATTGGTACAGAAGCTACTTTTATGTTCATTTGAAAAATTTAGAGAGTTCTCTACCTACCTACCTACTCACTTATTACATTCTGCACAAATATTGAATCATAGAATCATAGAATGGCTTGGGTTGAAAGGGACCTTAAAGACCATCTAGTACCACATATTCCAATGTCCCAAGTCCCTGACACTAGACAACACAGAGTCCTAAAGCAAATTATTTTTATTTCTTATTGAAAGGAACAGTTAGGAGACACCTAAAAACCCCTCTGATTTTATTTTATTTCTCCAGTCAATACTAAGGCTTCTTGAGCTCTTCTTGGTAATTTAATTAACTTCTAAAATAATGAAAGTTAGCATACACCATCTATGTTACCATTTGTATTTACAACAGTATAGAAACAGTTTTGATTTGGGAGGGGTTGTTTGGGTTTTTTGTGGGGTTTGGTTTTTCCTGTTTTGTTTTGATTGGTTGAGGGGTTTTGTTGTTGTTTAGTTTGGCTGTTTTGGTCTCTCATGACAGTGCTTATATGAAGCAAACCAGTTGTCTGAACATATCAAGATTTAGGAACACTTTGAGTATAGTAAATCTTGTATTTTAGGAAACATCAGGATTTGGCATAGTGTCCCACACAGTAAAAATCAAAATCAAACCCTTTTTTTTTTTGAGATTAAGTTGTTGACACAGTTAGGATGACTTTATTAAGACATGATTTTCACTGTTTAATGATGCATTTGAGATAATGTAGAAATCTTATTCTCTTGGTATATTATCAAAGCGTTGTAAAAGCTGAGCATTTTAGGGTGAGGGTTTTTTTTCTGTTTTTTTTTTTTCCCCCAAAGAGAATTAAATTGCAAGATATGGCTTTTTCTTGGTTTATGTATATTCTATCACATTAGCTTGTGTTATGGTAATGGAGTTAAGGCCATCATTACTTGGAATTATTTTTCAATGCAGATATTTTCGATCAAACCAACTACTACAAGAGCATTCCGTGAGCTACTTACTGGAATGTTTCTTGATACACTCAGGCTATCTTCTTTTAGACACAATAATTACAAAATGCTTTATATTGTTTTAAATTACATGTCTAATGCTCCTAGGAAAAAAATTAAATGAGGATAGAATAATCTGTTTGTTGTTTTTGTTTATTGTAGGGTTTTTTTGTTGTTTTGTTTTGTTTTGTTTGGTTGTTTTTTTTTGTTGTTGGTTTGGTTTGGTTTTGTTTTGTTTTTTTTTTTATTATTATTTTCTATTAGGGCATACAATGATTGATTAGAATGTATGTATTTATTGACCCAATATGTTCCACTGAATGTCAGAGTAAGACAGGAAATTATATTTTTTCTTACTAGGCCATCAGGTGGGTAATGACGTGTTTTCCTACCCTCACCTTTCCAACTTCTAAAATTCTTAGTTTTCTTTACTGACAGTTGTGAGCTGTTGTCTTCACTCTGTGCCCCTTCAGACTTTTTAAACTGGGAAAGCTTATCTTGACCTTCTCTCAGAAATATTTCTTGACTAGCCTTGAATGAGATATCAATTAAAGGAACCCTTCCAAGGAAAATTTTCAATTGAGTGAGCAAATCAAATCGTATGCAGTGCATATGGGTTCGAACATAGTGTAAATAATGCCAAGGTTGCGGGTTTGATTCCCATAGGGGCCATTCACTTACGTGTTGGACTCAATGATCCTTGTGGGTCCTTTCCAACTCAGAATATTCTGTGATTCTGTGATCTTTGTAAGCTGGAGAGCTTTCTACCAATCCTACATGCTTTTCAAATGAAATTTTCAACTCTTTATTTATATTAGCTTGATAAAATCCATCAGATGAAGTCTGGACACTCTGTAAGAACAAACTATGACTTTAACTGCTCTCTTTGCACAGGTGATGAAATGGTATCAAATTTATCAAATTCAGTAATTTTGTTGCAGCCTAAGGAACAATGATTTATAATACATAGGGAAAATGACTTGCTAAAGAAAGAATTAATAGGCTCTAATCTGTTTTAATAATTTTATAGGTTACGTGAAGTTTTGAGGAAAGTACTTTCTGTTCAGTTTGCTAGTCTGACCTTTATGTAAACCTTTTTATGGTTCAAAAATGTTTAAATGTTTATTTTATGGACAATTTTTCTGATTTTTTCATCTCTGCTTTTCAAATTGTTATTTAAATAAATTAAAGTTATCTATCATATCTATCTTCTGACAGAATTTAAGACCATAGACCTGAGTTGGATCAGGTTAGTATTGCCATTACTTCCCTTAAAACCTTAGGCTTGACAAAGAAACAGAACTTAAAGACAACTTGCTGCGTACAGAAGTTTGATCTCTAAAATTGCTGTTTGCTTATTTTCTGCTGAGTCGAACCTCTGTTGGCTGAACTACCATGTTGGTTATTAAAAAAAGTAATATTAAAGAAAAAATTGCTTGCACTTTTTGAGACAGTCAGCAGAGGGCATTTATGGACTAACTCAAGACATACTTCTACATTCACTATGGGAATTCTGAGAAGTGTTCTGAATGACACCATATTGCTATGAGAACTAAATCACTACTTTTAAAAATGGAAATCTTTGATGTAAATGGAGTTTTTAATCACAAAGAGGGAAGAAAGAGTGATGACCAATATAATTTTTGGTTTCTCTAGAATTAATTGACTGCATTATAGCATGAATTTTCACACCACCATGGAAAATAATGTAATGAGAAAAGGAAAAAAAAGAAGTAAAGATTGCTTGCTTTCTTTTATCGTTTTACAAATATATAGTATATGGTTGGAGGAAGAAGCTAGTTCTTTTTAAGACTACAACAGAATAAAAATCGAGCATTGCTGGACTTTTTTAAAGATGGTTTTATCTTTCATATTGGAAGACATGCTAATTTATATTATTAAATAGCTACCTTTCCATTAATATAATGATAAATAGTCTAATAAAATGATGGAGACTTTGAAGAAATAGTTAGGGATCAGATAGTAAAAGCTGTTGTGATATTCAAAATGTATAGGTAGGTCCAAAATATAAATTTACTTAAATACTTATAAAATCAATATTAACTAATTTTCTTTATCGGTTTAAGTGAATATCCAAAACTCTGCATTTCATGTGTGGCCATATTTCATAATGAAATAAAATCTTTAGATGTACCTTCTTTATCAAGAAGAATGTCATTTTGGCCCAGTACTCCCAAAATAGAGACCTTGTCAGTATGAACTGTATAAAATAGAACTGAAATCCTGAAGAGATATTTGTTAGACAGGAAACCTTATAAAGTAAATTCCAGATTTGATAATAATGACTAAATAACTGTGGTAACTTGAGCTTTATTTATCAATAGATGAGTTAAATGGAAAGAAAATGCAGGGTGAAAAATATTTCCAAAATTAAGAGAAAAGGCCTAAAGATCAGTAAAAGAACAAATGTTCTCTTTTGGTTGATATTTGCACTCTCCTTTGTTCAAAGTTGGTAGGTTTCAGTAAATAAACAAAATAAAAACATAATTTTAGAAAACATCTGTTTTAAATTTCATATTGTTGTTCTGACTTTAACATCCAACTTTTATTCTAAACAGATCACAGTCATGGGTAAAAATACATTTAAGTCTTGAAACCTTGTTGAGAGAATTGCCCTATATTTAGTAACAAGAAAATTATGCTTTTTTGGTAATGTGGGTATATTACATGCTCTTTCTTTTCCACACTTTTTTTTTCCTTTGAAAAAGTTTGTACTTTGTTTATTGCAAAGCAGAATTTTTGTATGTATTCGTAAGCCAAGGCTTTCAGATTGCAGTTCAGTTTGTTTCATGCTTTTATGATACAATCACACTATAGTAGTCCATGTCATTGCACGATGTCTTCAGTCACCTTTATCTCTTGTGAGTGAATATAGACATTTCTCCAAATGCTCTACATTGGCTAAAAAAGTTTAACTTATATAGTATAAATCAGATGTTTCCAAGTCAAAAGAAACCACAATAAATATATTGACTGTGTAATACAAATACAAAATAACAGAAATCATATACTTGGAATCTTCTAATTATAGCTACAATCTTAGTTTGGATGCCTCTGAATTTAGAGTTAACACGTTTAGTGCCCTGAAGTTCAGGAGAACCCTCCTGTTAGAGCATTGCATGAAATATGCCTCGAATAAGGGGTTGCTGCTGCCAATGCCTTGCTTTTCTACTTCACCCTGAAGGTTCAGGTGTTTTCAGCTGTTATTTCAGCAACAAAAGAGGAGATGAGTGGCTACCTTGGGCACCAGATCATCAACAGATCAGATAATCAACAACCTTATATTTAAGCTAGAATAAGGAATTACATGATAAAACAATACCTCCTTTATTTCAGAAAAAATCCACCATTCACTGACTGTTACAAAGACATTACTGGTAGCAGAAAAGAGATGCAATTTCTGAAGTGCCTTCTTGGTGACCGTGCACATAATTGGTAAAAATTTTACTTGAACTATATTTAATTTACTCTTATTAAAACTATCCTTCCAGAGGCCATGCTTTAATATTGCAACTATATTCAACATATAAATAAATAAAAATTTAAAAGACAATAGTTAGAGTTGATCTTTTCTTTCTTTGGTTATACAACTTTTTAGAGCTGTGAATTATGTAGTAGTCTCTTGCTTGGTTCTCTGAATGCTGTATGATACCTCATGGAAATCTGCATTATACATGCTGACTGCTTTGGAGTAACTAGTTTAAGAGTATTATAGATTTATAGTCATCTATATTTTTAAATATATGTATGTACATACATAATATATATATATATACTCATGCATACATTGCCTCTATATAAATATATGCAGACAATTGACAATTTGCATTTTTTCCTTCTTCATTGCATAAATCCAAGAGGCCAAAGATTTACAGACTTAAGACATAAGCAGGATTTTTCTTTCATATTTTTATAGCATTTATGAATTTTTGTAAATTACATAAATTTGATAAAGTTATCATAGTCCTAAAATACTTGTGCCACAAGGAGCTAATCACACTCTCAAAGGACCTTGGACACATGTAGTCTTCAGGTATATTACTTCATAAATGAAATTCAGATAAAATTAGTATCAGAAGAGAAACTTGGTGAATAATTTGTGGAATAAAAGTCTGTGACATAAATAAACTTAAGCAGGCTACAGGGTTCATAAAAGGCAAAGTCTGGAGTTTAGCTAGGAAAAGAAATAGGAATAGGATCAGGAAGAAGGCACTGAGAAGACAGAATTTAGCACTCTAGAAGAGTGGAAGAGGTCTAATGAGAATTATATGAAAAACAATGGACAAAGAGAATGTAGAGAGAGGAAAGCAATGGTTTCTAGGACTTGAGGAAAACAATTACGGCCAGTGGGGCACAAGGATAGTGCAGACTTTCCTCAAGGCACTGCATTTCAACAACTCATCACGCTCATTTTCACATGGGATTGTAGCAGATTATAGAATTCACCTGAAGTTATCTTAACTAGTGATTATCTTGACAGATGTGATAAGGGGAAAATGAGTAAAGGTGATGTAGCATTACTAAAAGAGAGACAAGAATGAGCTGGACTGAAAACAAATGTTTAAACTATCAGATTGCCAGTTTTCACTGAGACTTGAGTGGGATCTGATGCTACTTAGTATTTTCACTAATAACAGTGACCAAAAAAATAAACTTTGTTTTCAAATTTTCTAATGACACAAGACAGAGAATCATAATCAAAATGTTCCACAGGAAGGCATCACTAACAAGTGAAATTAAAGAAAGGTGATGAAATGTGCATGATTAATCATTATCTGGAAAAAATAATGGAGAGAAGCACTTCTTAGATTTATTTGACTCATGTTCATTGCCAAAGGATAGATTAAAAAACAAAGACAGTCCTCTACTTTACTAACTTTGAATTAATCGAGGTATTTCCAGAAGGGCTGTGTACTTGCTAATGCCATTGCACAAGAAGCTGGTAGGATCTTTTTACTACTCTATATAGTTGTTGTGGTCATCTATATGCGATGAAGATAAACTCATACCAAAGCTGGTGAAGAGAACTACTGGAATGGTTGGAGCTCGATCTCACAGGAAGGGATTGGTGTAGACAGATGAAGTACAGAGAGACATTCCAAACAATTCAGGAGCACGTGTGAGTATCAAGAACACCCTGCCTGCAGTGCAGTGCAGGCAAGCTACTTAGCCAGTTTTAAGGGCTTAATAAGTTACACATATATATTGTTTGTCTGCGTGGTGGCATTGCGATGGACTTGGTGTTTCTGAAGTTTCTTTCCAAGAAGGCAGCAGTAACAGAACATGAACTTTGGCACTAGTGGAGACATAACCTGTATGCATAGGCCTGCAGGTTAAAATTGTTTGCTTTTTTGTGTTTATTACATGTGCAACTGCATGGAATTACACAGCATGGCTAAAACAACAGTCAGATACAAAATAACCATTTCTCTCATCTAAACTGTTTACTTAGAGGACACTATAAACTGTAAATCATGGTATTTATTTCTAGTCAGGCACGCTCTAATCCCCATGATTATGCCCTTCCATTGCCGCCATTAGAGATTTATGGTGGAATAAGAGGAATCTCACTATAAGAAATGCTAAATGCAGACTTTTGTTTATATTGATTGAAATAAATATTTTTAAAATATTTTTTAAAATAATTATGAAGAAGTATGAACAGAAAGAATTTTTGGATGCTATAATTTATGACTTCATAGCTGTCAGATTGGTTGACAAAGACTGGTGATGCTATGGATAGTAGATCTGATCCCATCTGTGGGGAAAGAAACACTTTGAATGGTAGTTTTGGAACTCCTCTGCTAGACAAAGGTAGCAACAGAGTGTTAGAAATATCTGAGGTAGAAGTGAGGAGATGAGCAAGGGAGGGCCTTGAAAGGAGTTATTGTCCTTCCAGATCAGGAAAATAGCAACATTTTTTATTTTTTTTCCCCTCTGTCTATGAAAAAGAAATATAAATTGAATCTAAAGAATTTTGAGGGGATTGATTTGTTTCATCAGGATTCTCACCCAGTGGGTCAAAATGAGAGTAATATATTCATGAATTAATTCAAACTCACAAACTTTTTTCAGCAAACCACTAAAGACTTGTGACTATTTGCATGAGCTAGAAGGTATTACTGACAATTAGACCACTGTTTATGAGTATAGGATCTCTGAAGATTGTCATCAAACACGCTGTTTTTTGCCTCTGAATTCTCCTGTTGAAGTCACAGTGATGGTTGAGAAGACACACCAGCCATTCTGGCATCTTTGTTGCCAAGATGTAAAAGGGCCTTTGAGGACGATGATTTCTCAAACATGGGCCCATAGTTGCTGGAACTTTTTTGCAGGCACTCTGTCATGGTTTTGGCCAGCCGGCCAGCCCCTGGGGCTGAGAATGGTTTTGTCCAGGTGAATTTCTGGACAAGAAGCCAATTAAAACTCTCAGTAACGCCTTTGTTAATTACATCTTTAAGAAAATGGAAGAGAAGGTGGATTGCGCAGTTGAAATTAGGGGCAGCAGCCATGTAGAAGAGGTGGCAGGCCCAAGGAGGGCCAAAGCCCCCTCCTCCCCTGGCTTGGGCCGGGGGCAGGTGTAGCACTGAAGCTCCCTTTCTCTGTTGTAAGAGAGAAGAAAAAAGCTTTAGAGGACTGGTTGCTTGGATGAGAAACCGCTGCAGAGAATTTCCAGCGAAGAGATAAAGGACTTCCAAGGTAAAAGCTGGCAGCCAGAGGAGAGAGAAATGCGAAGGGGGGCCTGCTTCTTCCCCCTTTCGCTCTCCCCCTTCAGCAGGGTAAAGACTGAAAAATAAATCCCTGCCACCTATGGAAGTTTATTGGGGTGAGGAGATCCCCGTGCTGCTCGTGGAAGAGCCTACACTGAAGTAAGTTGATGCATGAGGAAGCCGAGACTTCATGAGAGACTTGAGATAAGGTAGAGTCCTGTTGGAAATTTTGTGACCCTGAGAGAACCTCACACTGGAGCAAGAATGGCTTGGGTGAGATGTTGGAATCTCAGTGAAAGATCCATGCTGCTGCTGTTGAAGATTTATGACCCTGAGGGAGATGAGAACCTCATGCTGGAGCAGGAAAGGCTCGGGTGAGATGTGGGGATCCAAGTAAGAAATCCATGCTAGACCCATGCTGGAGAGGTCTATCAAAGACTGTTCTCCCGTGGGAGGGACCTCCATAAGGAACAGGGGTGGACTCATGAGCCATTATCCCCTGTAATCCCGTGGAAGAAAATCCATGGTAGGCAAGTGTCCCCTTGCAAGTCCATGGAAGAGAAGACCCTTCAGGACCTGGGTAACCCCCAGCCTTCGGTCTTAGCCCAGGAGGGGGGTAGGCCCAGCCCTGGAGGCCGACACAGAGAAGGAAAAAAAGAGTTCCAGCTGCGATGAAGGTGCTGCAAAGTTACTGGAGAGAGAGCTGGAGCTCTGAGAATGGAGAATGAGACTGCTTTTCCTCCTTGGACTGATATAAAGTGGGGAGAAGTATTTCTGTAAATACATAGTATTTTTACTTAAGTAGAATTGTTGTAGATGTAATTCTTTAATTTTAACTTGCTAGTAATAAATACTCATACTATTTTCCCCAAATCCAATCTCTTCTGTCTGCATAAACCTTCTCTCAACTGATGGTAGTTGTGTGAAAGGTATAAAAGCAAATTAACCCAGGGCAAAACCACGACACACTCTGAGTGTGACATTCAACTCAGTTAACATCTGCTCTGTAAACAGCTGTTCAGGCGAGCCTTGTGTTGTTATCTGTTATTCTTTACCATGACAGTGGAGAAAGGAAGAAACTTTATTACCTCTCTTTAGCTGCTGTGTTTTGCTGCTAGAGATTAACACCCCATCAGGGGAGGTGGTCAGCAAAATAAAGCCTTGCATTTCACATCCTGATACATGTACTTCAATATCCACCAGTGAATTAAAGCAGCACGTTGTAGTTTGGAGAGTGGGTATACATATCAACTTTTCTTTCCTCTCTTCCACATGTGAAACAATCTGCAAAGAAACAACATAGTCAGCTGTGGACTGTAACAACAGAGCACAAGATACTAGTGCTTGTACTTGTGATATACAAAGCACATGCCTTCACTTGTCTGAGCATCAGTTTTCAAGTGAATAAAGAATGGTTAAAAATATTGTCTGATAAGAATGACTGTAGTGTTCCAACACCTGCTAGCTTCCACTGTCCATATAGTTCACTAGGGTTGTTTAAATATGTTCATGAGTGAAAATATGGGTATGGAAGGACATATTTCTCAAGTTTCTGGAAATAATCACATCATGAATAGTGAAATGTCACTATTTTGAAAATGTCATTATTTTCTTCTGAATCAATTGCACGTTGGAAAATAATTTTTTTTTTTTGCTGTTGTTGAAAACAAATAAATAATACCTTCCTCATGAGAATTTTGCCCAGTTCTAACGTTTCAGAACCAGTGTTGGATGCTTAAAGCATTTGTGATATAAAATAACACTGCTTCAACTTTCAAGCCCGCAATGATAATAATTAATACTTTCTATCAGTGCTTTATATTCATTACAAGTACCAGTAACATTAGTGACATTGTTAATAGTTCCTTATCTGAATGCTGCTGAGATAGACGAGATGCATGATTTTGGATCATGTTGCTGTATCATTTAAACCTGGATTTACTTGCCACCATTTTTCCTGGCTTCTACATGAAATGGTGCTTTGTAGAGATTATTTTGGGATCCAAAATGTTAACTATTCATTGGAATGCACTGTACAAACTTAGAAACATGATGAATAGTATTTTAGGCATAAGCATTTTAAACATATCTGTTCTGTGTTTAAATGTCAGAACAAAGCATATTACAGGAAAAACACCTACAAATGCAAAAATGCAGTAAAGCCATAAAATATGGGTTAAAAATTTCCATATTTGATCTGGGTAGCAAATTATAGAGAGAGCAAAAACCCCCTACGCATAACCATAGCTGCCAATTCTGAATCTTTCAAAAAGCAAGGGCAGGATACCAAGTACATGATTCTGCCTTGTGCCAAGCAAGCATCTATGAAAATGTCACCTTTATGCAAGTGAAACACAAAAACGAGTAGAATTTGCCCTTAAATGTGAGGGGGAAAATGTTCTGAAAATAAACAAATTGCTTTTTACTGCTAATTAAAACATGAATCAATAAATATTTTCAAAGTTAAATAATACTGTTCCTCTCAAGCTGAGCACCAATCTGCTGGGCTCCAGCCAGAAGAGAATCTTTTCTAGTATAGTTACAAACAACTGATGAGTGGAGCTGAAAACAGAAACATGAATACAACTTTCACAATAATTCAAACAAAACTGCATGACTTTAACATATCATTTAAAGGTTCTTTACTCTTTCCACCTTTTTGTATAGTGGTCAGTACATTGCTGGTGAGATAATGACCTACAAGGAGCAGTCAGATTACAGTAATTAACATACCGGTTTCAAAATAAACACCATTTGGTTCAACAAACCCTGTAGCTAGGATAATGTCAGGACTAGGAAGACATTTAAAACCTAGTTGAAGCAGACTTACTGTTTCTGAACAGAAAACATGCAGTAGCATCCTGTGTTACTGTAGACTTACAAAACTGCTGTTGCTGGCTATTGGAAATTGATTTCTAGGCTAGGAAATTGCTCAAGGCAGACTCCTTGCTTTGGATGAGGAATCCGATAGTTCCTCATTTCTTGCCCTCTTGCACTTGATATATTTCGTTTTCCCACAACAATTTTTAAAAAGTGAGTCTATGATTAGAGAAACAGATCCCAAATTAACATTAGGTACTCTTGTTGCTTTGCATTTTGATTATGGTGTAGTGGAGACAATAAGGGTCACTTGAGTTATAGAAAGGTGAACCCATCCTGGTTGCTGAGCTCTCAGAAGGAAAACCATGTCATATTTTGTTAATTACATAACACTTCAACTTAATATGAGAGTACTGAAAATTCTATGAAAAATTTTACACTGAACATGTTTAGACAATTATACAAGTTTTTTTCTCTCTCTCTTGCACCTATTCTGACCATAACAAATTAAAATGCCACAACACTCCTACCTCCAACTTAATTTTTAAAAGAATGGAAAAGGTGTCTATACCTGAATTGTGGGAACCTTTAAGGAACACTCATCATCATCATGGCTAGGCTTTGCAAACTAAGATTTGAGAAGGGCTCTACCCACGCTTGCTACAAGCGCGCTGATGGCTAAAAAGGCCAATGCGAGATAGACAAGTCCGGTTGCAGAAGGCACAGCAGAAAGACTCCCCAGGTGATATTGACAAGATGTGATTCTTTCTGCGTTGTCTTTTCCCCTCGAGAGTGATCCTGCGTGTGTTCTCAAAAGCAGCAGCAGCGTTATAGATGGTGTGTCTGTCTCCAGGCCTCCCGATTGGAGGCCAGGGTAGACCAATGGTGGTGATCAATATGGCCAAGGCTGAGGGATTGTTTTAGGGAGTCCTTGTATCTCCTCTTGGGGCTCCTCTCTTGCGGCAGCCAGTGGCAAGTTCCCCATAGAGCACGATCTTAGGGAGGCGGTAGTCCTGCATCCTGGAGACGTGCCCTGCCCAGCGCAGCTGTGTTCTCAGCAGCATGGCCTCAATGCTCGTGACTGCTGCCTGTTCAAGGACAGACGTGTTGGTCACATAGTCAGTCCAGTGGATGTTTAGAATTGTACGGAGGCAGCGGTGATGGAAGCATTCTAAGAGACGCAAGTGGTGCCGATAAATGACCCATGATTCGGACCCATATAGAAGAGTAGACAGTACAACAGCTCTGTAAACACTGATCTTTGTACTTTTCTTCAGGAGTTTGTTTTGCCACACTCTTTTATGGAGTTTACCAAAAGCTCTGTACGCCTTTGCCAACCTGTTATCTATTTCTGCATTAATCTTACCATCTGAGGAGATGATGCTTCCCAGGTAATTGAACTGCTGGAAAGGAACACTACATTCCACATAAACTCCTTTTGGATCTTTTTCTGTCATACACCAATTTTTTGTGTTTTTGTGTTTTTGTTTTTTTGTTTGCTTGTTTGGTTGTTTTTTTTAATATTATCTTTTTATTCTGAGGTACATTGGCTAAAGTCCTAATAATATAAATGTGTATCACCAGTGCAACAGAGTAATGTAATACCTCTAGAAATTTCCAGTTGCAATAGATGTTATAGCCACAAAACTGAGTAAGTAGTTTAAATTTAATTGCAGATTCCTGGAGTAGCAGGCCCTGATTTCTTTGTGGTAGGTCTAAAGTGTTAGGTCTTTCATGCCTGTACACACTCAACCTCCTTGTGCCTTCAAACCCCAAGAGGTGGTTGTATACCACATATTCTGGACAAATTTATCACATTATATTTTATGTCTGTTAGAGCTTAGACTAAACAACCCCAAGTAGTGGACATAGTACACTAAAAGTTCTATGCAAAATAATCAGCAGAACAGTATGACTGAATTACAGGTTAAGCAATCTTCAGAGTCACTGCTGACTCTGCTGACAGTATTTCAAATAGCTGGATTTTATATCAAGCCTATTATTTTAGGACTAGCTAGAGTACCTGAAACTTTAAAGTTACTCACAAAATTAACAGGTGAGATATTTCTAAGTCTTATTGCTAGGCATGAAATGAAGGTTTCAGTCCTATTCAGTGATATTGGACAGATTTCTACTAAGTACAAGAATAAGAATGCTCTTACCACTCTTATAGACTGTTGTGGCCAAGGATTTGCCCAGCCCACGGTTATGTCTGATCTCTGCTTTCAAGAGGAATATTCTGGATCTTACTCTGCATCCCAACCTTCCGCTCAGTCACTCTGTCTTGGCTGTCTCAGTTTTGCTTGCCTACAGCTCTGCTACTCCTTTGTGGGTAGTGTGGGGGTATATATATGTATATTGCATATATATTTTGAAGCAGTTGGATGATGATTTTTACAGCATTTGGATGATGAGTGCTAAAAAATACTGAGCAGTATGTGAAATCAGGTGGTATGAAAATATCAGGAACAGTAAGTGGTAATGATAGTAGTGTCATTGATGGCACACCATAGGTTTGGGGGCCCTGAGCCAGCTCATGATTCTGAGTATGCCTCTGAGTGTGTTTCTGAAGTAGCACAACCTCTGCTTAGATGTGGCTAATAGCAGAGCATAGGGGACAGCCATATAGGAGCACTCTGGGAGGTATAATGGATGGGAGAGCATGTGTTCTGCCAAAATATTTAAAAGTCCTATTTATTACTCCACTCTGTTGTAACCTGAATGTGATTAAGTAATGTTGAGATCTAAATAATCTATTGGTTAGTGAACTAAAGATTATATTTGCTTTCACACTGCAGTCATTTTCATTGTTTTTGTGGCGAATTGTGGCATGATGCAAAAGAGTTTTCATTATACAAGCATAAATGAAGAACAGTAGAATTTATACCAAATAAGTTTGCTAAATCCTGCATTAATGAAAACTTCAAAGAGTTGCTGTGCTGCTACATGGCAGTAGGAGTAGTTGGAAGATGATAATTGTGGGAATACAGATATATTATTAGAAAGTGCACTCTTCTGCTTCCAGCTGCATTATTTCAAACATACTTAATGGTACACTTTACCATCTTTTGTGTTTAAGCATAGGGTACCAGTATATAGATAAATTAGCCTACCTCTCACCCTCCTTTTTTTTTGCAGTTAAATGCACTACGTGCACGCATGAACATGGACTGGAACAGAAGGCAATACATCACTTCCTAGATAGGGCCCAGGAAATACTTTACAATTCCCATATGGCTGTTCCTTACTTAGTATTAATACTTTACCTTTCAACCCACTATTTTCTTATTCTATTTCTTACATTACACTCCTTTAAAATAGGGACAAACAGACAATGAAGTGCGATTGATGGATTGAAGAAAAACTGGAAAATGAAGGACAGACTAATTTTTGTGCTTTATAGAATATTCATAAGCAACTTTAAAAAAGTAAAAGCAAAGAAACAGTCCTTTCTGAACTCATGGGAATATGATGTAAACATACATAAAAGGATGATTTCAACGCATTTATGCTACTATAGTGGATCATATATATTCTTCATACAGAGACGGAAGTATAGCATAACACCCTCGAGGTTTTACAAAGAGATTATGCAAAAGAAATCACATTCTTCTAATGCTAAAACTGAGCATAGTGTCAGCAATGTTAATTTGACCCCTTTATGCATGTATCACAATTATGGTTCTTTACTGGAGACTATCTATTTTTGTAGTCTCTGCCTCTTTTGATGAATGGTTATTTATTCAATATTTGACCACTTATTCAAAGTGTGACCTCTTTTTTTGTTAGTATGCAACACAGATTTCTTCTTCTATATTTTGATACACTTACTATGGCATCTGAATGCTATAAAAAGTTAATTAACTTGTCTTCACAAAGTTCTGTGAAGATAGATGGTGGTATTATCCCTCCTTTGCAGATGACAACCTGGGGCATAGAGAAAGTACTGGTTTAACTGAAAGAGATCTGGCCACTCTGGAAGAAATCAAATAGGATTATCTAGTGAAGGCCTGTGTCATTATGCATTTATAACAAAGTATTATTTGCAATAGCTCATATTTTGGACAGTTTCAAACTAAAAATAAAGAACTTTTGTGTCAAGAGGAAGACTTCTGAATCTATGGAATTTAGGGTATCAGATGCCAACTCAACAACTACCCTCTATGTGGACCAGCTCTGGTCCGTGTATGAAATTATTAACCTCATACCTACTTTTTAACTGCAGAAGAGTGAGGCTCTCTGGACATCTGTTCTCAACTCTAATTGTAGAACATAATGTATCAGTCTAATCTGCCTTTCCTGGTCGTGCTCAACTCACTTCTTCCTTCATCCCTCCCTTTGCAATTGTCCAGTATCTTCATACTGATCCTATTCCCCCTGCAAATATGTTGCTCAGGGTTCTGCTACCTTCCTCTGATTTTTGGCTATATTTCTGCATATTCTGGCCAAATGCTTGCTTCAGTCAGGCCATACTGACCTATGCCCACCATACCACGGCCTGCCAGCCGAAAGGGAACAATACTTAGGGATCTGGAAGGCCAAGGTTTTTTCTTGGACTGGAGATGGACTTCCCAGAGAGAAGAACTCTGATTACATGCGAACTCAGATTTTTCTCACAGTCCTGCACTGGTGTTAGTTTGAAACCAATTTCAATGTGTACTTCAAATGTTTGTTCCCTGGTACTCTTGACAGGACCATGACCTGCCCTGTACTAGAGCAAATGAACTACAATAATTCTGTAATTTTTTAACATGAACCAAATGGGGTAGGGGCTTGTTTTGTTTGTTGTGAGTTTTTTCCTTCTACTTGTTTTAGAAACAGCAGCTCTATTTTACTTTTTTTGTTGGTTTTTTTTTTTTTTTTTAAATATACACATGCATGTATGCACGCAAAAATAATTAAATATAAATAGCTTGAAGCAAAATACTGAAACGCTGAATTTCAGGTAGAAATTTAAGTAGGGTTCAGGTAAGTTTGCTAAATTTTGGCAAAACTATAACATACTGAAAAAATATTTATTATAATGGAAAGGACTTGAACAACTGTAGTTCTGGGAATAGTACCTGGGACAATGAATCAGGCAATTTAAGCTACTTCATGGAAACATCCAAGAGTAAAAGTCTCTGAAAGTTCCCATTCCTCTTTTTTTATACTTGAGTAGGCATAAAAACACTGGACCTGCAGATACTATTATTAAGGCATGGCTTGTTTACACCATTGGAAGCTTCACTGCCTTGCATCACATGTTATCAATCTATCTGTATTCCATCTTCCATGCCAACATTTTCTGATAAGAACATTTTTTCTTTTGAAATTATAAACATATTTTAATTAACATTTCCTGCACGTTAATTTACTTTGCAACAGATTTAAAAAGAAATTATTTTAATTGTAGTTTTCTATCTTCATTGCTATTTCTTCAATGACAATTTCACATTTTATTTAAAATATTTATCTGTCAAACCAAACACATTCCTGTCTATTGACTTGATAGACATCTTTTATTGTTGTTAAGGCTTAATCATTCCAGGGATGAAGAAATATTTAAGAAACTTAACTGATTAATATGCTTACCAAGAAATGTTCACACTACATTTTTCCAAGAAAATTCACAGGCTACTGGGCATCCATAAATCATCTGCCAAAGGAAAAAAATGAAAATAATACTAAATGAAAAATTTCTTTGTAGCCCATTTTCCATTTAGGTGCTCCCAGCTATAAAAGAGTTTTCAAAGAAAGCTAACCATTATTTTTTAATTTCAAACTACCTCTGAAATTAATCCCTTTACCTCTCTTGATATCTTTCTGACAACCTTCTAATCTCTTCAAACTGTTGGTTAAAAAGTGCACCACGAAATCAACCTGTCATCAATTTTGTCTCTCACCACAGTGACTCAAAGAGTTGCATCAGCTAGATCATTTAAAGAAACCACAACTTTTTCGAAGAACATCTGCTGCTGTAATTTATAATGTATAACATAATCTGACATCCAAATTTGACAGAGTTTGGTAATGTCTTCCAATAAGGGGTTGTGAGAGATTCTGTCCTGGGATGCTACAAACAAAGAGGCAATAAATTATTAAGAGATACAACTACCAATCTAATAAGAAAAAGAAAAATAGTCAATCTCTACTTTGAATACCGACAAATATGATGCCATGCAGACTCCTTTTTAAACAGCCTGTTTTAATTTTAAGTATGTGCTGGTTTCTCAGGACATAATTTCCTGAGATTAGTGAATATGAATGAAAGTGCTAAGTGCTGACAATTTGAATTCTCACTTCTTTTAACACTCAAGTGCTAAATATTGCCCAAACTTTTGCTAAAATGTTAAGTATCTATCTTTTTTTTTTTTTTTCCTCACTGGTAAATTACCATTGATTTGAAGATCTGACAGCTACAGCCATAGTATAGTAGGAAGAAGTTAGTGTATAGGAGAGGCGAATTCCAAATCATAATGAGAAAAAACCACCCAATTTTCATGAGGAGGGAAACGTCTCTATTTCTGAGAGAGCAAGAGGGTAAGTCAATGTGAGCTCAGTTTAGGCAGAAGCATCAGAAGAGTGGAAGTACTGTGGGTAGTGAGCAGTAGTCTGCAGACATGACAGCATTTCCAGGGACAAATTCTCACTAAAAGTCTGCCATCAAGGCAGTTACTTTTGTGACTGAAACTCGTCAAATTGTTTCATATCTATATGCTGGTTGTACAGGTACTGTAAGACGAAATTGGGGAAGGGAAACCTATCTGCAGAGATAAAGTGGATTAGATAAACACACAAGTTGCATTTAGAGAACTTCTATTAGTACCGTATGGCAATGAAAATATTGGTTGCTATCGTGCCATTGCACTGGAACATGGTATCTTTTTTGCTAGTTTCCTGTAAGCGCTCTGGTATGGAAAGTCGCTTTCAATGCACATGAAAAATAATAGAAAGGAGGAAAAGAACTGGTGGAAAGCAGGTTCATATTTTTTAATGGAAAAGTTATCCACTCAGCAACAAAGGTTGTGAAGTTCCCAGTTTGAAAGTACTTTACAATCAGAGGCCTCATCAAGAGAGTCATTTTCAAAAAAGCACCACACTCCCTCATTGCAAATGAATAAAAAGCTGAGAAAACAAGCAGAGAATAAAGCTACTCTCAGCCTGGGGTTGGCTCCGTAGTGCGGCCTAAATCAATCCTCATCTTTTTTTATGCAGAGTGCACTTACATGCTGATGTGACGGCACAGTTTTGTACAAGAGGTCCCAGGTTTGGTAACTTAAAAGAGGCTTAAACAGTTCTTAAAATCCTTTAAAGGAGAAGGCATGTTGTCTCTAGTAAATACAAATGTATACTGCAATTATAAAACAGCATTTCTTCCCATTAGAAATAGAATATTATTTCTATTTTTTTATGCTGTATTGATTTTAAATAAATTCTATTCTCTTATAAAATCTCCAGATCTTTTCATTTTTATCTTTACAGCATAAAATAATGTAAAAATAAGTAGTGTCTTACCAATGTGAGCAGATTGTGCTATCTTCATTTTCCAGGACTTCGTACCCTTAGTACACACTGTCAATAATCCAGTGCTATGATTACATTAAATTAAAATTGTATAAAAATATTTTGTGTGAAACTAGAAAGTTTTGGTTCCTTTCATTCTCCTACTCTCGCCTGAGTCTTTTAGGCCTTCCAACGCTTCACCAAAACACTTTTTTTAAATTACAGTTTAATGCCTTATATTTAAATGTCCCCAGAATTATGCTTGAAGAAAAATACAAAATATTGCAAAGCCTGTAACAAATAGAAAAAGTGTCATCACAACTATATGAGTCTATTCTAATTTGCATTTCTGCACATCATTTTAAAAGCAAGTTATCTTTTCAAAATACAAAATAGGTGGCAAACGCCCTAACTAACTAGGAAGTGGGTAGTACACTGGTGAATACCTTGAGTTATCAGTCTGCATCTGGTGTTTCTTCATATAATGTGATCTGACAGGCAAGCTTATAGGAATAAGAAGGAGCTCTACTAGGTGGGATGTGAAACTGAGTTTATCAAGTTACATCAATATCCTGAAATTTTCCATCTAAACAGGATGTGGAAAATTGATTTATCGATTAAGGGATATTTTAAAACACCCTAAAAGATCCATCTTTTAAAATATCCATCTTTTAAATATGTCAGTACAGTACCATAACATGACACTCCTACATCATGATTTGGATGATGTATAAAACAGATAATGACAAACATCAGCTGCAGTGCATGTGTTCCTCATGATGTTCATAAACCATAGTTTAGGAATGCACATATTCAAGAACTGGCAGAAATCATGTAGACTACTCCCATGCAGGGGAAAAATGTACCATGAAATAGAATAAATTTTGTTTATCTGCTTATGTACTTCTGCTACTAATACTGAAAGACGAGTTCATTTTTTTAAATAGTCTGTTTTCTATTTGGAACTTCCAGAAGAATTCCCCTTACCTGCACCAGAGAACATGATCATGATAAGAATGAATTTTAGTGCATCAAATTTGTGGTTACTAGTTACCAGATTAGATAATAGTATCATTATTATATTCATCATAACCAAGAAAATCAAACAAACAAAACTCCACAGAAAGCCCCTTTACAACAAAATCTACCATTTATTTACAATTAATCTACCTGTTTTTGGCAAAGATCAAATTGCCAAAATTTAACACGATATTTGGAACTCTCTCTTTTTAAGAAATTCATGTTCACAGATGTCATTATGAGGACTGTAAATCTCAACCCTAATTTGTACCTCTGTGGATCTATCTGTCTATTAAAACATGATAATTTTAAAAAGAATGAGAAACAGGCAGTGAAGATCTGTTGCTTGAATGTCATTATCTGTCATTCCTTACTAGGATTGCAAGGCCCATTTTGAAGATCATGCTGCCTTTTTATACTTGCTGGATATCCATTCCTTAGACCTCATTTGCTTTGGTGGTTCAAGCTGTCAAGTGCTCAGAGTGTGTGGCAGCAATTTTGCAAATTCCCTGAAGCGCTTAGTTCCTACTTAGTCTTTTAAACAGAAGACAATTTCTGCTTACCTACAAAAGCTCACAGTCACACTAGTTAAAATCCAGTTATCTCAACTGACTCTAACTTAACATAAATAACAGAATGTGGTTATTTACGTAATTTTCAATCTGTGTTGTAGTACAGAATATGTATGGTAACAAAAATGATGTCATATTTGTGCTAATAAAGCAGTATTTTATACTTCTACATTCAAAACTGTAATTCTAAAAAAATCTGCTCTATATATGGACAGAATATCTATTTCAAATGTTCTTATGAAAACTATTGCTGAAATCCCACAACCCATTTCTAAAACTTTTTCAGAAAAGTGATCTATTAAAAAAGGCTCAAATATTTCTGAAATAGCACTATGCTAATGTGAGGCCTGAGTCCTAGTGGAGGACACATAAATGAATTAATGGCATGTGATTGGAATTTCACCTTTCTCTGAAATGTCAGATATGGGTTATTGATGGAGTAATATTTATGGGTCAGCGACTCAATTGTTACATTGCTATTCTTGAACAATTGAATTTTTGTAGAAAGATTCTGAGTTTAAATTTTCAAGATTAATGAGACATTACAAAAACAAGGTGTGTATGCCCATATCTGAAATACACCTATTCCCAGTCAATTCCTCATATGACTTTCTTATACTATACTCTGCTTGTGATAGACCTACCAAGATTTTCCAGAGTCTTGACATAGGCACCTATGAAAGACTGAGATTTACAGCTCATGCTCTTGTTCTTGACTGACTCTCAAATCATCCCTTTCTGTTTTGTCTCACTATATCTCTACAAGCCAAAATGTTTCTGATACATTTTGTTACAATTAACAAAATTTTATAATCTGGTTATATTTAAGAAGAGGCTAGAGAATGTAGGTACTTGGCTCCTATATTTAAACCTGCATCTGGTGACAAAGCAATCTTAGAAGGGACATAATTTAGTCATCTTCAGGTTAGGGCACTGAACATCAAAGAGTTGAAAGATAAAGTGAAAAAAGAGACAAGTTCATTCACTGACCTGTGATGAATATTTCCTACTAGAATAGTCAGGGTCTTGGTAACTCAGTCTCGATTTCAAAAGATTGAATATTTTTTCAGGCACAGACACGGTTCTTCTTCGTCATCATTATTCTGGGTTTTGAGAACATTGTCCTAGCATCCTACTATGTAAGAATTTTGCAGGAGAATTGGTATACATTGCTTTGGGATAATCCCCAACTTTATTTTGTTCCCTATACAAAAAAAAGTGTCTGTACGAGAACAAATTTGAATTTCACCACTGGGGGAGAAATCATAGTGGTTTTCCCATACTCATCAGTTTGTATTATTTCTATAAGCTTATATGTGAAAAGCATATTTCTTTTAATTTCACTATGAAACCTTGGATTCTGCCTCCTGTCTCTAAAGAACAGTTATCTTTTAAAAGAGCCTTAATAAATGAGGGGGCAACATTTACAAAGTACCATTTGTGCATTCTGCGGCAATCCTCACACTGTCTGTTAAATGAAATTGGCCTTCACTTCTGTTTCTGAATGTGATGAATGGCATCATTCAATAATATACGTTTGTCAAGTTGCAATCTTGTGCAGTGTTAAGTGAGGATCAGTCTGCATATAAAATATATTCTCTAATTAAAAAAAAAAGCAAGACAGAAAATGGCAGGAAAAAACTTTGATACCAATATACATGCTATCAAAATTATATAGAGGACATTGATCTTTGGGAATGTTGTTTCACATTGAATTTCCCATGCACAAGCTGGTGAGGTGAATTGTACCTTGGATTTAAATTTGAAAAAAATGCCCTTACCCATGCAAAATCCTTTTCACTGATGAAAATAGGTATTTCAAGGTGGGAGTAGAAAGGCAAATATTATGCATTTTTATGTGCTAAATAAAAAAATTCAATATATATATATGCACAAATACCTGCTTCTGGATGAGGAACCTGTTCTCTTTGCAATTTTAGAAGAGATGTGAAATTGTAATTTCTAACCTAATAGCAATTTTTTTAGAGTTTTTTCTCTCCTGAAAAAGAAAACTGACAAGCTATACACTATTCAGCAATTCCATGATGAATATAATTTTTCAGAAATATTAAATAAGATTGTGGCCTTCCTCCATGAATAATGAGAATCCATCAATACTAATCACAACTGCTTAAGGCACATTCATTGTAAACCACAAAAAATAAAAAAAGACAATTAATGGCATATTGAGTGGATCAAGTTTTATTTGTGCTAAACCTACTCTCTCAGAAGCATTTTCTATTAACATTGCTTTCTACAAGTGATAGAAGTTTTAACCTTGGTGTAGCAGATAAGCCATTGATCTGTCAGCAGACTTTTCCCTACCTCCCACAGTATGGGGCTTCAAAAGTTTGTTTGGAAATGAAACCAAATTCTATGTTTCCTCTACAGATGGTTGACCTCTTTCAGTTAGTGGCTGCATTACTCATTTAAACAATTATACAGGTCAGAATGGTGTAATCTAAATTATTTAGTCTCTGAGTGTTTTTCAGACACCACTGACAGTCCGAGAGGATCCAGCTGCTGGTTGTACCTGGATTTGAACTCCACAAGATAACAGAGCTTTCGTTAAGAGTTTCAGTCACCATACATTGTTCCATTTGCAAAAACATATACTGCAAGCAAACCGCTCCTAAGGGAAAGCAACTGCGCAGGTATCAGAACATGCCAATAGAAGGACTAACATTTCCCAGACCAAGTGTTCAAAGCAGTTTTTACTTTATCTGAATAAAAATACCTGGATGCTCCTCCAGCATAAAAATCTTAAAAATATCTTTTCTTGTTTGTCCCCCACAGGGAGCAATTCAAGTCTACCAAACAGTCTAGCAAAATATTATGATAACCTTTTCTATCCTAATTTGTACTGGAGGCTGTGTGTGTGCTAGGATCAACATTAATTACTGTATAACATTTCAGCTGTGTAGTTCATAGAAATGTCAGGGAGTTAGCTAAAGGGGATGTGGGGTCCTGATATCAGCAGGGGGTAAGTGGCCTCAGCCATTGTGCAGTATGTGGATGATGGGAATTTACAAAAATAGAATCCATAACTGAGGTGTTAAAGCTAACTAACCCCAATAAAAAGTTCTTTTTTACCATCACATAGATAAAGTGTTCACCAGCAATTACTTGCATTTTCTAATAAAATCTAAGTTAATAAAGTCTGGAATCCAACAATTAACAAAACAGACTGTAATAATGATTCTACATAATAAGTGATCTACTTTGTTAAAGTTAATATATCAGTTTGAATTAATGCATTTTAAATTCAGATTCCTTTTGCAGCTTGAATCCAAACTAATTACAGGTTTTAAATTGTCACTAGTAGGAGCTCAGCCAAGGCATATTTCCTCTCTTCTTTAGTTGCACCCTGAGAATTCATGAATCAATTTTTTTCTGGGTCATGACTTTGCCCCGCCAGGAGCGGAGAAAACCCTTCAGTGTGAAGAAAATTTAATGGCAGAGATCCCAGTACAGGCAGAATTTGCACGCAAATGGCTAGGAAGTAAATGGTGGGGAACTTTCCAATGCATGAGAAAGAAACCTTAAAATCATTTGTAGTAATCCAAATGGCAGTGAATTAAGCAAATAGTTTTAAGCACAGCAGTATCCATGTCTGTCTTGACAATTTAAGGTTGTTGGATGATTTAGGAGAGGGCTGCTTTTGCAAGCCTTTTTTTTAAACAGTAGAGGTCACCTTAGTACAAGTCTCTTCTGAAAAAACAGCACACAACAACAATAAAAAACCCTTTTCTACCGTGAAAAAATATGCACTTCAAAGTACTCACAACTTCCTTCCAATGTTTTATATAAACTTAAAAAAAAAAAAAAGATTATATTGTCAGTTTAATTTCATTATATTTAGCTATAGGGATTATTCAATATGAAAAGAGGATTTTTTTTCTAAGTACATTTACAGTTTTAATCAGTGATCTGCACATACAATTCATTCAAATATCTGAAAATTGGTTTGTGTTTTAAGCTTTACAATTATATAAAGATCTGTCAGGACTACATATTTTTTGTCTTTTATATTTACCATCGGGAAAAATGTGACAAAGTAATTTGTTTCTTGGGAGGAGATACTCAGACATAAATTGCATCTATCAAAATTCACTCATCTTCATTAAAAAAAAAAGCATTCAGAAGCCTGACAAATCAACAAAAGATTTGGTAAATTAGCATAAAATATATCCAGCTTAATACAAATTGACAAAGCTCTTTCTACAGTATTTGTTTTCATGGCATGGCTACCTTTTATCAGCATTGTACCTAACATCACCTTGGAAACTGCTTTGTGGAAAAGCTGTACCAGACACTGAGAATGAAAGCAGGAAATTATTTGTTAACTGTGTAGAAGATTCTATACATAGTGAAGGAATTTTTATAATCATTTAAGAGCTATCAGAAGGAAATGCTCTGTAAAAAAAAAATCTGTCTGTTTAAAGGGATTATACATTTCAAAAGGAATTATGAAAAATGGCACACAATATCTTCCCATACATGCAAATACATTCTTAAATATTAACTAGTAGTTTGTTTACACTACCAGTATTACCAGTTTTAAATGGTGTAAAATAATTGTTTTGCCAATCTCTTCCAGATAAGGTTATTTAAAGAACACACATTAAAGAATACACATTAAAAATCTTAGTTAATATGTTGAGATTATTATCTTTATACATTGTCACTTCAGAAATGAAATGTCTGGGAAATTCTTAAATGTTATTTTACTTCCAAATCACTCTATTAGATTTCCTGCTTGAGTGATTTGTGAAGAAAACATTACATATATATTTTTTTCTGATTACCAAACCGCATTAGACACAAAAGTCTACTTGAAACTAGTTTACAGTTTAAAAACAGGTCTAATAACAGGTGAATGCTGAAAAATATGCAAACAAAATGGCAGACATGAATGACTTCATTTAAGGCATAATTGCTTCTCATCAACCCAAGAAATCATGCAGAAACAGTCCCTGTTTCAGCCAGTCAGGGAGAGACTGGGGAAATCACTCAGGCATGGATTCTAAATGGAAGGTCCACTCCTGGGTCTCATCCAGGGAACTGCTCCACACACAGATCCAAGCCTCGGGACAATAGTCCTTAGAATCACAGTTCATCATAACAGATAATTATACAGCAAGTAAAACAATAAGGTATTTTGGCCTTTCAATAGATAGACTAATTGTGGACTATGGAGTTCTGCCTGGGAGGCATAAAACACACCCCTCTGTGAGTCATTTTATTGTGGTGAGGAGTGGCATGAATTTTGTGGAAAGGGATTTTAGGAACTGGTGAGTTCCATATGTTGTTTTTTGCTGTATGTCTCGGGCATATAGCCAGTTTCCACGCACACAGCTAGAAGCTTTTTTTTTTAAAAAAAAAATTTCTTCCCACTTGCCCATTTAAATGTTTTAAGGAACAGTTTTTTTTTCCCCAGTAAAGTCAGTAACGGCAATTATTTTCCTCTTTTAAACATAACAACATTTCAACTTGAATAAGGTGGAAAGAACTATACTGGTCTTTTAAAAGTGAAAATATGTTAAGATTGCATATTTCATATATGGTTTCCATATCAATGAATTTATAACACTGGGTTAAAATATTCCCTGGAACTAATGTGTATCATTTGTTTTCTTGATTGTTTGTAGAGACAAAAAGATTGAACAAGGAAATACATGTAGTTCAAGACACAGCAGCTTTTGAATCTCTTTAAATGTGTCATTCTGTTTTATGCTCAGCCAGTTCTTTTTCTTCTTAAAAAGATGACAAGCAAGAAAACTCTTTTCTAGCAAATAAAAGTGTTAGTTCTTGGATGCCATGTAAAGAGTGCAAATGCATAAGAAGGCTGACCTACTGCACTAGGAAACAAGTACTCTATCTCTGCAATTTGTGCAGCCCCACTGCCAGCCAATTAACTCGAAGTTGAGTTTTGACTCAAACTCATGACCCTTCAATCCCCACAGTCATGTGTTACATCTGGTATCATTGAATTAGTCCTTCCATTTTGGCTTGCTTTTTTTTTTTTTTTTTAAACCGTCCACTTTCTTTCTGCCAATTTTTTTTTTCTAACCACTAATGATGATTCAAGAAGCTTTCTACAGTATCTGCATATTTGTTTGTTTTTGAGTAGAGCTCCCTTGGAAAAAATCTGGCATACGTTTTTCTTTTCTAAGAATACCATTCAATTCTGCATTTCATGATACCCTTTTTTCCTGTTCTGTACTATAATGGTGACCATTACATCATGTACCCTGAGGGCTGTGCTTAAAAAGAGAAAGGATGGTGAAATTAGCAAAAATAAAAGGAACTCCCTGACTTGAATTCACAAACTGTGCTTGTTTTTGTTAAACAGAACAAAATCTGCAGTGACGGTAGCAAGTTCAATAACGTGTAGCGCATACGTTTTTCTCTCAGCTAGAAAGCACCTTCCTTAAGAAACACTTTTAAAATATTCGATGTAAACTACTGAAGATACTCATATTAAATAGTACTCTCCAAGCTGTGAGTACATTTCTCGTTTTATTTTTAGTGCTTTTTAATGGAATACAATTTATCATCTGGACCCTGTTTTCCTCCCAATTATTTGTAAAATTCTGTTTTAAAAATTCTAATGAAATGAAAAGAAGCAGTTGATTATTTCACTTTTTTTGAAGTCAGACCTGAGGAATTTGACAGAGTTGAAAATACATTTAGGTATTTTTATTAAGAATTGCTTTTCTAAGAATCTCACTTATGCTACTAAAGTACAGTGAACGTAGCTGTGGTCGGTAAAGACAGATAATTCCAATGGTGTACGTGTAATCAGTCTTTAAAGGTTTAAAACATTCTTTTTTTTTTTTTTTCCTCATCATATCTATACTGGATTTTCTCACTCAGCTATTGTACTGCTTCATCTTTATGTCAGTATACCTCCATGTAAGTCTTCTACTTGCCTTTTGAAACTAGTTGAATGCATCATTCCTGAGATATAAACACACCCATGTGTGCGTGCGTGTGTATGTGTATCCAAAATAAATTGAAAAAAAATTATTCCCATGTCAACAGAAAGGTCTATGTTACTATAGCGAAAGTGGTGATATTTAAAATGCTTTTGCGAATATAAAATATTTTTGTCGTCACTGTACTGTATGCAAGTACAATAACATCATTTTATCATACACAGCAAGTTTTTAACCATCAGTGAAAAAATAAATGTTGCATTATTATTGAATGATGTGATATTTAAATATAAATGCTGTTGAGTGCCCTATCAGTTTCCTCTTAATATTTTGCTGGTACGAATGTTTTTCTGACTTCTAAATCACACATTTGGTAAAATGAGCTCTGCTAGATATCAGTTTGAACACAGGCACAATGTGTCTCAGTCAGATTCATAAAACAGATAGCTGAACTAGAGTTTGACTTTTGACATCAACAATCTGACTTCAATATTTCTCCACAAAAAGAGACTTCTGACTCTTATCGCTGTTTCAGTGTGATGGATAGCTTTTCAGCTGCTGACAGCAGTGAATGTAATAAATGTAATCATCCACACTGGGGGCTGAATATTCCCTATTTTTAAGTTTTTCATCTTGTGCATTACGAATAACAAAGTAACACCTGCAGTATTACAGTCCCTCCTTTCCTACACAACTGAAATACAAAAATACTATTATAAGTTGTTTATGTATTAGTACTTCAGTGCTAAATAAGCTTTTAATTACCTACATTTATTTTTTTCTCTAAGAAACACTTGCAGAAACAGAGCTTAATTTTAGCTGTTTGACTTCTCTGATCATCTGGGTTTTCATTGTCATTGCTTCATAATAATTTAATGTCATATATAATGACATAAAACCAGGGAAAACCAAAGAAGCTGCCAATCTGAATTGATCTAAGTGTTCACTAGTACAAGCATGGAAGAGCTTGATTTGTTTGTGCCAGCAACATTCAGCATGGTCTGTAACTCGGGTAGTGTTCCTTTGCTATTTCGTTTTCAAATAGTCTTTCACTGTACAGTGTAGCTGCTTAATCAGAGTGTTTTATCTACCACAATTAACAAAATGAGTGAATGTATATATTGGCAATACATAAAAAAGTATTAAATTTATGTTTACCATTTTGTCAGCTAAACATTTTACCATCCTGTTTTTTCACTTGCTTAATCTATAAGCAACTATTATTATGTTTGCAACTAAAAGTGCATAGCTGAAACACATGCCTAATTCAAAATTAGTTCAAAACTTTCATTAAATAGCTTTACAGAGACATATCTTTTGTTAATGAAAAACTTATTTGGAAACATATAAAACCACAGTTTGCATTTTCCCTGGTCTCTGACAGCAGTGACTTATCTTACTTTACATCTAATTAAAAGTTTATGGAGATGCAATGGATTTTTGTGCAAATTAGAATTAATTAGAGTTATTAAGAAGCTATGAAAAGAAGGATTTGAGAAATGGTGAGAAATATTATTTAAACCCTAATGGAATTCAGCGAAACCCACAGGTCTATTACAGGTCTCTGATTTGCCAGGATCACTGCAGGGAATCTAACATTAATAAGCACACTGGTAATTAAATCATTTGTTACTTTGTCTGTAATGTTGTAATGTTTCACTGATACTCTGTCAGAGCTCTTTGTGCAGATCAGAGCTAATCAAAGGTAATCAATTTTCAGCATTTGAAAAATCTGTAAATGATTATACATTCATCAGATCATTTAGTGGAGTGCAAGGAAAGTGCAATGCAATTAATCTTCCTGCATGAGGAGGAATTACCACCACAGAATTCAACAGTTATAATTAATTTCATTGTCTTGCTGTGAATTTTGATTGCTTTTCTTTGGACTGTATAGTACAAATGATGATTCATTGCAAAGTATTTGCAAAGCAAACACACCAGTGTGCTATGCAAATTAAAGTAGCTGTATAACAGATAGGTTTCAAACTTCCTATTTACTCAGGGTTGTTGAGTACTAATTTGCCAAATAATTGCTTGTTAACTTTATACACTCTTCCTCTGAATACTGAGATTGGTAACCAATATAAATAGAAAGCACATGCTGTTTGATATCTCATGGTAAGTGTTCGAAATACTAGTTAGCACTTAAACTTGCACTCAACTAGAAAAAACCCCATATTTTAAAACATATTTTTTGAAAAACGTTCATTCTACCTTCTTTAATATTTTAATTTTTTTTCTTTTTTTTTTTTTTTTTTTTTATGTGAACTGCACTGAAAGACAAAGAAATAATTTTAGTGGCTTTACCATAAACAGCCATATAAGCTTAAGGTGGAACATTCATTTACCATTATTACTTATTTTCCTTTATTCCCATTACTAAATATTAAGTTGTTTTTTCAGGATTTTATCAAAATATAATAGGTACTATATTTATAAAATTGATCTATGCCCCAAATACCAGACTGTCAAAACCAAATATTATTCTCAAGGTCCCCATACCAAACCAGAGCCCACTTGAAGGAACTGGAGTGCTGAGCAGACACATATGATGCTGCAGATTCAGTTACAGGTCTGGAATATAATTCTAGACTTTGGTACAAAACTAGATGTTACAATCAATAAACATGATTTTCTCACTGTTAGTAAAATGCTAACAGAGGAGAGATGTTCAGATTTGAGAAATGCCAAAATTTCATTCCAAAAGTGCCAGTTAATTTCAAAAGGTGTTAAACTGAGCTTTGTAGAGGGAAATATGGAAGTATTTAGGGAAAAGTGATACGAATGTGTAGCTGTAAGCTATATATTTAATATACCAGTTGATCATTAAGTAATTTCAATTTTATATTAAAAGCTGTAATACATAATGAATATTGGGAACTATGAGAAGATATCTGGTTAGTTGTTACTGTCAGCATTATATATTAGATGCATAATCAGATGGAAGTTTTCATTAAAAAAGGTTCAACACTACAATGCTGCATTATTTTGCTCTGTACCAATGAGGTCTGGTAATAGTAATCATGTATGTGAGAATGTATGTATGTCTATGCATGCATTTATGATTATATAGCGTATATATACAATATATATTCTTTAAAAGCCAATTCTCCAATTGTTAAATGCTGTCTTTATGACCAAATCACAAATAACACATAATTTCTTTATATTTAAAAAAGAGAGAGAAATATCACAGAGAGAATGAGGATGGAATCCCTTCAATATTAAATAGTAAAACTTAAATATTGCACAGCTAAATTAGTCTAAGATACTAATAGAGGACAGAATGAGAAATGTTCAGAATTGAGAAGTGCCAAAATGTGGAGCTAGAAATTCTGATCATGTAAGGGGCTTCTGAGAGCCCTAGAAAACTCTTAAAGTGAATGCACACAGAAATTTGAGGCATTAAAATACATCTCTTCATTTCAACCTACTTGGCCATGACTGAGTCAATAGGTCAAGCCTGACTCAGTGTTTACAGTCCACAGATGAAATTACAGACATATAAACCTAGATATGAAGTAAATACCATTTACAGGATTTAATGCTGAAGGTTCTGACTACTTGTAAACTGTTCTGATAGCTGTCCACAAGTTGTAAAGGTTTTTTGCAGATTGTTTCTTTTCTTTTATCAGTGGAAACTAAAACAAAGACAAATCTTGAAATTTAGAGCATAACATCTGTGCATTGCAAAGACCCAAGGAGTCCATGCAGTTACTGGTTTCAGAAATGCTTAAATTTATTTGTCATCAATATTTTTGTCATCTAAAACCTAGTAATGTGCACAACTCAAAAAGCAAAACTGCCCTTGATGGATATTGGGTTTATAGTGGATCTATATCTTTTGGTGAAAGCTCCTAAGATTGCAAAATTATACTGGAAGTCTTAGAAAAATAACCCTTCCCATGTTGCAATGAAAGAAATTTCTGGCATTTGAACTGATTTGGACCACCATCACAAGAGCGTTCAACAAGACTTGTTCATAACAAATGCAGGAAGAAACTAATGAGAAAAAAAAAAATTCATGTGCTTATCAATAAGGATTTTCATTTGTATCTGACAGGGGCTGAAAGGATAAGATGAAAGGCAAGTTTTTCAACTTGTGGAGTTTGTTTATCTTAGAGTCACAAAATCTTCCACATTTTACTAAGGATGCATCAAGGGCAATCAGCAAAACACTACTCAGTCTGGACTGGAGATCTTTGGACCATGTACTTATTTATGCCACGGAAGTTCCTTTAAGGAAGGCCCAGAAGGAAGTGAAAGAGGTGAAACAGGTAAAAGGAGGAAAAAGTGATATAAAATGTAGTGTCTCCCAAACATGGATGTTCTATATTCTTGTATATAGGCACAGATGATCTCACCCTCATCTTCTTATAAGAAAGATACTGCTTCTTCATTAACATCCTTCATTTTCTCTGATGGTATGGAAGACTTCAAACAGTTCAGATCCATGCACAGTGAAAAGTTTGAAAATTGTCAGTTTAGTGTTGTTTGAAGGACATCCCCAAAATGCACACTGAACTCTCACTGGCCCTATTCAGTTCACTTTTCTTTGTCATCATAACCTCTGTAACATCACAGAGACTCAAAGTCATATCCTCATTCAATGCTTCAAGCAGTTTAACTTGTCTGAATTGCACTATGTTCGCTTTTTGTAAGTAAAGTATCCCATATTTAAGTTCTTTTTTTATTATTATTTTGCTTTTTCTATTACTTCTTTCAATGATCTTTTATTGTCTAAAGTCTAGATTTCTGCCAAGTTTGTGAACTGCACTTGTCAGAGTATTGCCCACAACTCTGGGTTCCTTTGTTGAAGCTGTAGAAATAAAATGAATAGTATAAAAGCTTGATGGCATCTGTGGATAGGAAACTCATTAAAAGCCTCAGCCTTCTGTTTTATTTCTATCCACATTGCCCTGTGGGATTTCAAGGTCTTGCAGGATGAAACCAGCAGGACTCATTACTTCTAAAACAATGTTTAGAGTTCTATTGGTGATGGAATGTTCTGCCAGTCAGGTAAAAAACCTAGGCCTTTATCCTTCCTGGGACAATACCAGGCAGATCAGAAACTGCTTGGAAAAGTCATGCCTTTGAATGCAACTGCAGGTGTTGTTCCTCAAAGACTGTTGGTACCCTCCTATGTACCCTTCAAAGGAATAATAGAAAATTCACTTTGGGATTCAAATGAAGTCTAAGAAAATTTGAAATAATAGGAACAAACTTTTGAGACTTCCTACATTTTTCCCACGAACCTATGGACCATGACTAATACCCTGAGGGCAAAAAACCATCCTTTTTCCCTCTTACATAGAATTCGTGGTGTCAGACAAATAAGCTTCATGACCTCACCTTGTTTAAGACTACCATTCAATTACTAGCAAAGACTAGTCACCACAGTGAGAAAAGAGTGGCATTCTGATTGCTCACAATAATTAGGAATAGTGTAAAACTTATATCATAGAAGAATAGTAAAAAGTTATATGAACCCTCTTCACAAGATATAAATTGAAAATATTTAGCAAAAGTTAGTATTAGTTTGAGTAAACTCATGGCTCACCTTTTCTGTGCAATTAGGTAGAATTGTGAGAATATTTTTGAATCTATGATAGAAACAAGCAATGACCTTGAAAGTGTGAAAGTGATTTAACCTCTTAAAGTAGTATCAGAGTTGTATCAAGCAGAATTCCTTTTAGAGATTTGCCAAATAATTGATCTGTAATGTCTCAGAATTTCAATCATATTGGAAAAATGCCTATGGAAGTATTGATTAATAAATTTTTTGAAATGGCATATATAGTTATTAATTAAAAAATATATCTCGACTCTATATTGAAATACTATTTAAAAGTCCAATCCTACAGTTATATAAAACGTTGTGAATTATTTAAATGTAAAGAACAACACATGCTAAACTTAACTGGCAGATGAGATTTTATGAACTTTCAAACCTGAGCAAAAATTTTTTAAAGAAAATTTGTTTGAGCCACAAGTTGTTTTTTTTTAATAGATGATCAGGTCACATAAAAGATCACATTCCTGTAACTCATAAAGCAGCAATGTAAGATGACACTTGTAAGGGCAGAAGAGAGTTGAACAGCAGAATATCCTTCTTGTGTCTAAGAATTAGATTCCTTTAAAGAACAAGAGTAATGTCAAACAACTAGATTACCAACATAAAAACTGTAGAGATTTCTTCTTTTTGAACAAGTTTTCCAGCAATAGACTTATTAGCACACCATTTGTTGAATAAGTTTAAGTATTTAAACATATTATATCTCAGGAATTAAAAAAAAAATACTGTTTTTTTCCCCCCTCATCAGACTCCAAGATGACACCACCAAAAAAACACTGGTAAAGCTTTTTTTTTTTTTTTCCTTTTTCTTTTCTTCTTTTTAGCCTATGTCAACTCCAGGGTTTCTCCTATAATACCTCATTAGGGCAGGTATTTTGAATTTCCAAGGCATTCTATTTCTGTAAAAAACTTCAGCAAAAATTTGATCTGTAAACTGCAAGCTTGTTTCTTTATGATTTAGGGTAGCATACTCTTGATACAAATGGGTCTAAATGTGTCACATATCCTGAGAGGTTTATTTACTTAGAGTATGAAGTCCTTTCTTTTGCCCATGAGAAATAGGAAACCATAGCATTATTTCTGGTGGTAAATGAGGTGACTGAAGACTACTTGGATGAAAACAAATGATGGCCCTCGAAAGAAGATACAGTTTGGAGCTTTGTGTAATTGTTTCTGCGTTATTGCTCCCACAGGACCAGCTGAAGAGATTACCAACTCCAGCCAACCCCCAACTGTTTGTTGCCATCCTCTTGCCAGAGAATACTGCCTTGCCAGATCCACTGGTTAAATTACTTGTGTGATCACTCCCTAATTTATTTTAAAGTGAGTTGAGTTAGCAAAGCAGGCAAGCAGAAACGATCTATTATTTCAATGGTTTATGCTGGCTCATTTTAATTTTAATAGCCTAGAAAACAATCTCAACAGCAACTCAGCCAGGAAAACTAAGTGGATGGCAGCTACTGAAAGCAGTCTAGGGTTGGTAAACTTCAGCAACTGAAAGAGAAAGATGCTCCCAACATGCACATTTAAACCAAGGTCAAGCAAAATATTTGGGCACCTATGTATTTAAAACACCTGGGTCATCCTACTGTTTTAAATGTGGTTACTAATAAACTGCTAGTTAAGACAATTCTTATGTTATTTTGGAAAACATATTTCACAAGATGATGTTTATTTCATGTAATTTCATATATAAAAATTAGACATCTTCTTTGCATACAACTTCTAAGCTTGCGTTGTGGTCAAGGGAAGAAGGGTAGCTCCTGCAGCTATCTGAGAAAGGAGGTGTGAGCTGCCTTCTGAAGATGTTCACCGTAGTGGACAATCATAACTTAGATTGGCATATACACTCATCTCCGAGTCTGCCAAAATTAGGTGAACTGAATTCCATCCTATCCTTAATCTGTACCCCACCAAGTAGGCCTGACAACCACAGCAGTGTTATTTCTGGCAAAACATTCTTAAAACAGGATAATCATCTTTACCAATGTCACCGTATCCTTATCAACTATTTTGGAAAAAAGTTTATAAAGTATTTAATTTTCATTACTGCCATCACTTATTACTTTAACTTCTTTTAACTCTGTAGTTTACCTGCTCTCAAATAAATTTTTAGATTGTAATTAGCTTTTCTAATATATATACATAGTCATGCAAAAAACATACATAGATGTCTTTGGACTAACTGCATAGATATATGTAAATTAGCCATGTAGATTTTGTTATAGATAGTGTCATATGAAAATAGACAGTTTGAGAAATACAGAAATGGTATGAATTGCCTAGAGTATAGTAAAACAATTTTGCAGCCTCAGCATGAAATCTTTTGTCCATATTTATTTAAAAATATCTTACCAGGAAAGATTCTGACTTTCTATAGCCTTTAGTAGTCATTGTTCACACTCATCATACAAAGGTTAACAGATTCTCTATCATCTTCAAAACTCCTTTTACAAATTTAAATCAACCTAAACTTATATAGAACAATCCTCCTAAGTGCTTAAGTCACTTGCAGCTCAAGTTCAAGACCTATTTTTTTCCAGTTAGTTATCAAGTACTCAGGTGAAGAGTGAATGAAAGTTTTTCAATAATTAATGGAAAATGTTATAACAACAGAGTACAACTGAACAAAGATGACTGATTTGATTTCACAAAATCACAGAATCAGAAAATGGGTAAGGTTGAAAGGGACTATAGGGTGTCATCTGGTCCAACATCCCTTATCAAGCAGGTTGATCCTAGAGCACATGGTACAGGATTGTGTCCAGACAGTTCTTGAATATCTCCACTGTGCGAAACTCTACAGTTTCTCTGGGCAACCTGTTCCACTGCTTGGTCACCTGTACATTAAATTCTTCCTCGTGTTCAGATGGAAATTCCTGTGCATCAGTTTCTGTCCATTGTCTTTTGTTGGTTTGCACCACAAAGAAGAGCCTGATTCCACCCTCTTGACACCTTCCCTTCACATACTTATATACACTGATGAGGCCCCTCTCATCCTGCTTCCGTCTGAACCTCAGCTCCCCCAACCTGTTCTTGTAAGAGAGACGTTCCAGTATCTTAATCATCTTTGTTGGCCTCTACCTGGTTCAGGAGCTCCATGTCTGTCTTGTGCTGAGGAGTCCAGAACTGGAGACAGCACTCCAGATGTGGCCTCATAAGGGCTGAGCAGAGAGGCAAGATCACCTCCCTCTATCTGTTGTCAGTGCTCTTCCTAATGGACTCCAGGATACCATTTGCTCTCTTGGCCACATGGACACAATGGTGTCTCATGGACAGCCTATTGTCCATCAGGACCCCCAGGTCCTTCTCAACAGAGCTACTTTCCAGCAGTTCAGCCACCAGCCTGTACTGGTGAATGGAGTTATTATTCCTCAGGTTCAGGACCCTCCCTACATTTGCCTTTGTTTAATTTTAGACAGTTCTTCTCTGCCCATCTCTCCAACCTGTTGAAGTCCCTTTTGAAGGGCTACACAGCCCTCTGGGGTATCAACCACTCCTCCTGGCTTTGTGTCATCAGTGATGTTGCTGAGGAGGCATCTGCCCCCTCATCCAAGTAACTGATTAATGAGTTAAACAATACTGGTCTGAGGATGGAACCTTAAATTGAAACTTTCTAAATTATTTCTTACCCCTCCAGATAAGCTGTAAGGGTCGTAAGCTGCAGAGGTGGATAACTTTGCTGACCGTGGTTAGCTACTCACTAGTAGTATTTTCATACCCATTCATAAGTGGTACTATCGTATCCAGTGTTTGAGGTAGAATGACATTTCCTTGTTCCATCATAAACATCACCAGAAGCAAGGGGATGATAAGTGATCACAAGAGTAAAGCTGCAATGCTGAAGTGCTTTAAGGTCTGTACACAAATGTGCACATTCAGAACAAAAGGATGATCGTTTATTGTATGAATGTATTTTCCACAGAAGTTGGAAGAAGATAAATCTATATGCCAAAAAATGAGAACAAAAACAACAAATTAGTGAGAATGTTGTGGTTTTTACACTTATGATTTGGAATTACAGACAGACTTAAACAAGATTTGAAATTCATTTTGATTAGCATAGATTTTTTCCTCATTAATCAAATAGTTTTAATTTAATTGATGACTCAGTGCATGATATAGGACATAATACTAAAAGCTTTCTTGTGTTTTAGGAACCCGGAATCCATGGAATCTGACATATGGGGGAAAACCATTAGTGAGGAACACGGTTATATGAAAAATTCACAAAAATACAGAGTGTTTTAGAACATGAAACATACATGGAGTTCATTTACTGAAAGTATATATCTCTGTGGTCCAGTCTTTCTCTAAATGGATGCTAGTCCATGCTCCAGGCTGCAAGTTTTCGGCAGTCAGCTGCAGATGTGATAGGACTTGCTTTTGTCTTATCTGCAAGCATCCCTCACTTGGACAACTTGAGAGGCATTAAGGGTGTGTGCAGACGAACGATTTACCCTCTGAACTTATGTTTCTCATACTCTGAAAGAATTGCCTGCAACACACTTTTATGCTGCACTGTACCACTCAGAAAGAATACAAATATGGAGTAGATGACAGGAAAAAAGTTAGTAACACCTTACACTGCTGATAAGGTGTTTTTCATCTTTCCATAGCTAAGGTTTCCTGATATCTCCTTCTTAAGACCACTCTGTTGTGGTTTGTTAGTTGCAAAGTGAAAAGTAAACTACTTTTTCTTGCTTATAATGAATATAACAATTCATCGATCAACAAGACTTATTTTTTCATGCCTCTACAGTCCTGCAATACAACCTTTTTCGATTAATAAATCCAGCATTGTGTATATGTATATGCAGATAGATAGACACAGTTTTAAAATACTGATTCATTGTTTTCCCTATGCTGTGAAATTATAAAAAATTACTCCTGCACTGAGCTACCCCTGCCCAGATAGTCAAGTTAAAAATGCAGTTCTATTAGAGATTACAGAGAACAAAAAGACAGCATGTTAGAAAGTATTAAATCGTGCTGCTTAGTGGATTGATACACACAATTAAACAATTCAGGTCATAAGTGCTCATGACTATCTTGTCGACAGTAAGTTACCACACAATAATTTATGAAATGTTTTCCATCATCTCCAACCAGCTATAAAAAATTATTTCCATCCTGATGGATGATGGCCTTGATTTTCTCCTGTCCAGGCTAGCGTTATGCAATAAGCCTATGTTTAAAATAAATTAATTTTATTCATATGTTATGCTTCAGTACGTCTCCCCCAATACCCTGAGATGGACAGATCTATCCTCTGGCCCTGCACCAATTTCTTATATGGTGCTGCAGTCATCCATATCAAGTCCATTCTCTCACTTTTTGACTAAGTCACTTTTCTCCTTATTGGAGTCACACAACTGTGTTTTTACTGACGTGGACTGAACTACTCAACTACTTTAACAGAGGTAGCAACTCATGTTTGATACCTCACAGGTAATGCTGTACATTGGTTTGAGCAGTAGTGAGACTTAAAACTTCTAGAGAGCAAGAAAATCTGGTTTCATTCAAGTGTTAAAAAGCCTTTCTTTTTATTCAGTGCTAAAGCCACACACTTTTGTGATAGCTAGAGCTGCTGTAGGAATAACTTTTTTTTTTCCAGTATTTATTTACTCCAGAAGCAAGGGAAGGCATGGTATGGGGGAAAATAATAATAATAAAAAAATCTGTGCTAAATTAGTTCCCATATATAGCAGCAAATACATATTTGTCTGACCAGGAATTTTGGTATTTTAAAATGTCCTGAAACTCAGTATGTGCCTTTTTCAGTAATTTTTTTTAAAGCAGAACTGAACTTCAAGTGTTTCTTCTTCTTGTCACATTTATTAATCATTAAAGTTTCTGACATGTTTTCTTATTATTGTTTAATAGTAATGTCAGTGTTAAACCATAATATAGGTGTATACATCTGTTGTTTACTCTGAGATGACTAACTACCATATATAAAAATTCATATTAAAAATAAGTGATAACATATCAATGAAATAAAGATTTTTAAAAGCCCTCTGCCTTTGAATTCATTAATATATTTAAATAAGCAAAGACATCACAGTTCCATATCCTACTACTGATGTACAGAAAAATAAACAAAATTGAGTTGGAGAACAGACCTGCATAACATACAGCTCAAGGACTTTGTGCAGCCTGCAGATCTTCTCTAGCATGCCAGCTATTTAACAGCAATGCCCTCTGTTATAAAAAGAAAGGTGTGCATCCTGGCTGGGCTTTTAAGCAACCCCATAACAGAAAGTTGTGGATGGAATGTGTATCTCCTAGTCAGACATATGGATAGGCTGGAGGACATTATTTATAGTAAAAAAGGAAAGGCAAGAGGCACTGGACAATCACAGTAAGAAGGTAAACTCAGTGGTAGCAAGGGAGGTTCATCACTATTGCACAGAAGAATGGACCTGGTCTTTGTATAACAGGTTCCAATGGTTTACATATTTATAGGGGGCATCTCTGTTCAATAATTTCAGCATTACATCCATTCTTGCCTTCCTAATGCAACATCTGGATTGAATCTAGCAATCTCTTGAGGTGAATGAATGCTTCTGCCTGCGTGCTAAAATTTTAGATCATCAAGGAGTAAAATATTTGATACATGTGTTGCGTGGCTAAGTTTAATGTAAATTTTCAGGACATATAGAATCCCCTGCAATATGCTATTTAAAATCTCACAGTTTGCTAATTATTTTTCTTGTTACAATTATCTTTATTATTACATATGATATTTTAATGAATTATTAATTTTTATAGTTGTGGTACGTTAATTAAAAATTTCAAATTTTTTGAATCATAGTAGTACTTCAAAAAGCAGATGAACTGTATGAGCAAATATACTTTTACCAAATGTGGCTATCTCAGGGTGCTGAGGGATAAGATTACCATCTCAAAAGCAGTTACCTCACCAGAAGAGATTGCTGCTGCCAAAAGAAAAAGATTATTTTCCTTTCATCTTATACTTTTCTCCCTCTTTCTGCCACTTTTAGTGGTCGTGAGCAGTTAAATATCATGTCTCACAGGAATTGAGCCTGAGAACCTGAATATACCTCTGAAGGTGGCTCTTTGAGAGTGCTCCTGAAAGTGTTCTCTGATGGAAATCTCAGACAGCAGATTTCTCACAGGGAAGTGTATCTCCCCATGGCCCTGAATGCCACATTTTCAGGAAGGACATAAAATCAGCTGGGTAAGTGAAAGAGAGCAATGAACCTCATGTATCCCTAGTGTAAGCAGATGAAATATGCTTTCTTCCTCCCCTTTCAGCATCTCTGTCTTCTATAAACATTTGCAACCATGTTTTCTGCTTTGGCTGTCATGAGTAAGTCCTCCTATTTGCACTTGACCACAACAAATTGTGAATTAAGTTATTCTACATACATGGCAAATGTTTAAACTGGGAGATTGGACTACATTAATTTCTCAGCTCTCCTTTTCAACTGCACAGGCCAAGAAAAGACCTAATCCCAGTGACACCATGAGGGACAGAACTTGTCACCAGAGAGTCACATGGACTCTCTGGTCTGCAGAAAGAAATTGAGAAACACTTAAGTCTTAAACACGACAAGAAACATATCGTAGTGTGAAGTCACAGTATTCTCAAGATCAAAATGGAAGAAAAGTAAGATGTCTCCAGTTAAATTACTTTTCTTTTAAAAAATCTCCTCACTAACAAAAATAATTAGTATAATCTGAACTGTATTTAGATTAAATCTAAGGTTGGTTATTATGCCACAAAAATGATTAATCCTTAAGGGAGAACATAAAATTGCTGAAATGGATGAAGAAACTCTAGTATATGTTCTGCATATGGCAGAAAAATCATAAATAAAAATCAAAATTAGCTATTTCAATCTTCAGCATTGAAACAAAGAGCCTGTAGTGACTGAACTTGGTGTTTCGCTGCCAGAATAACTTTACATGAGTTTTTCCTGTTTGCTTCCTGGTACTTGATTGTTTCCTTGGTAGTGTTTCAGTACCTCACTGTTATCTTGACTGATAATTAAAGCACCAGAAAAAAAGCTTTTTATTTCATTATTTTTCTCATATTTTGTATGGTAATTCCACTTTGAAGTTTTTTGTTTGTTTGTTTGTTTGTTTGTTTTCTTAAAATACTTCACAAGAACAAAATATAATTACAGTTACATTCATAGACCCTAAAAGCTTCCTGTACAACGTAGCACTGATATTCTCTTTCTATTTTAAATTGGTTGAAAATGTCTCTACAGTTACCTTGTAAAACTTTGTATCTTATTAGTCTAACTCTGTTCTGTCATATGAACTAAGACAAGTAGGTACTGGCAGATCCCAGAGTGGTGAAAATAACGTCAGTGATTTTGAGCTAAGTGTTTTTTATGAGCACTTTTTCCAAGCAAAATTTGTGCTGATATATCTATAAGAATTTAAAAATTATAAATCTGATTCAGAAGACAAGCCTACAGCATTCAAATGTGCACGAAAGATGTTCGCCTTTTTATCTTATTTGCATATATCTCATAAGTATGCTTAGAAAATATTACTTATTTACATTAATCTTGTTACTTATGTATAAAGGGTGCAGCCTCCAAAAAGGACATGTTTCTCCAGCATAACAGGATGTATTTGTTTATTTCTGCACAGTGTTTGTGCCACTGCAGTTAAATTTGCAGCCCACATTTTGAGGATATACCACTCAATTTGAAGTTATGATGTTGATTTTCCTATCCGTGTTTTTCCCCTTGAAGCAAGATGAAAAATGTTCCAGCAAAGGCATAAGAAAGCTATTTTAAGATCTCTGAAGAAAAATTAATATGTTGCAATGATGATATTTCATCTTAATCTGACATCGCCCAGACTTGTCTCTTTCAAGAAAGGGAGGACATCTGGAAATGAGTGAAAGCCACAATAAAATAAGATTTTTTTTACTGAAACTGAAATATGATGGCATAGTTGTTTCTTGACAGTTATGAGTAGGAATAAGTGGTATGATAAAGGTGCATGATTTATTGTTATATGCAATTACATGAGCTGCACAATATTGAAAATTTACAGGGAACTGAACTGATATTTTAGAAATGAAAATATGAAATAGAAAATAGCTATAGATATGGATATTCATAGCCTAAAAGCAAAAAAAAAAAAAAAAAAAAAAACAAACCTCCAAGTAGCTAGAGAGAAATTCAGTGAACAGAGATAGCACTGTAAATGAACAAGTTTTCTTTCGTGTGCTTCTGTTTCTCATACCTAATGTCTGGAATAAATGAAGGCAAGAAATGACTTTGTTCTGGCATTTGAGTTTCATAATCTCTATCCCCCCATGCAAAACATGAGTCTGACCTAATTTCCACTAATTTGGGTAGTGCAATTAGTATAAATAAATAAATATATACACATATCCAAAGTCTCATGTGAAACACCTTTACAGTTCTGGACATCAACATTCAGAAAGGGTAAATTCAAACTGAAAAGGAGTAAGGAGAGGCTAGCAGGGTGAACAGATGATTGGTGAGATGGTTTTGTCTAAAGTGTGCTTAAAGACCTTGCTGGTTTGTCTAATCTAGCAAATTGAAAGTTAAAAGGTGGATAATTCTTATACACAAATTCTTCAGCCAGGTATCAGGAGTAAGGATGAACTATTTAAGCTATGCTTGCAAGAGAGCAGATGTAAACTAGCCCTGAGTAAATTCAGTCTAGAAATGAAAATATTATTTTTAAACCTTACTGTGCTGAGTTTGTGTGGCCACATTGTGTGGCTACAGGGGTAGCTTCGTGTCTGGTACAGCCAATGCAAGCTGGCTCCCAGATGGATTCGATGCTGGCCAAGGCGGAGCCAATCAGAAATGGTTGTAACGCCTCTGAGATAACATTTAAAGAAAAAAAGTCAAAACATTATTGTGCAGATGTAATTGCACCCAGAGAAGAGTGGAGACAGAACATGTGAGAGACACAACTATGAAGACACAAGGTTGGTGAAGGAGGGGGAGGAGGTGCTCCAGGTGCTGGAGCTGAGGTTCCCCTGCAGCCCGTGGTACAGACCGTGGTGTGTACCAGCAGCTGTGCCCCTGTAGCTCATGGAGGACTGCTGGGATGCAGAGATCCACCTGCAGACTGTGGAGGAGACCCACTCTGGAGCAGGGGAATGCCCGAAGGATGGCAATGAACCTGTTGGAAGCTTGTGCTGGAGCAGAGTCCTGGCAGGGATCCCTTAACCCAAGGAGGGAGGAGCCCCCTCTGGAGCAGATTTCCCAGTAGGCCCTGGAGGGGACCCACGTTGGAGCAGGCTGTGCCTGAAGGAGTGCACCCCATGGAAAAGTGATCCACATTGCAGCAGTTCATGGATAACTGTTGCCTGTAGGATGAACCCATATTGGAGAAGTTTTGTGAAGGACTGACTCCCATGGGAGGGACTTCACAATGGAGCAGGGGAAAGACTCTTCTGTCTGAGCAGTGGCAGGGACAACCTGACCATAAACCCCTTCCCTGTCTCCCTGCAGCTCTGGGTGGGAAGAGGTAGAGCTTGGGTAGGAGGAAGGGGTGGGGGAAAGGTGTTTTTTAAGATTTATTTTATTTCTCCTTTTCCTACTCTGATTTCATTAGTAATAAAATTCAGTTATTATCTCCAATCTGAGTCTGTTTTGCCCATCACGGTATTTGGTGAGTGATCTTTCCTGGAATTTTTTTCAACTCATAAACTTTTGTTTTATTTTCTCTCCCATGTCCAGCAGAGAAGGAGAGTGACAGAAATTCTTGGTGGATGCCTGGTATCCAGCCATGCTACCCTGACTGAATTGGTGTTCTGGATATCTCAGGATGTCATGACTGAATAATGTGAAAATAGGAATTAATAATTTAAAATAGCATGTGAAATGCTTCTGGTGTGAATTTCATGCACCAGTCTTTTCCACTATGATTGAAGCCACCCTTTCAGGAGCAGTGTTATTTAACATGGCTCTCAATATCCTATCCAGAGCTACGGATGTCAAATTGAAACACTCTTCTGCAGCTTTTACAGTCTTTCTTTATTCCTGGTTTTTTTTTATTTCTTCCTATATCTTCCAAAAGCAGGTTCCTATTTTCCTTAACTGCCAACTGTTAGAATATAACGCTTTTTTGGCAAGCATACAGATAAGATCTCCTGTCTGCATAAAATATTAACAAATAAAAAATTAGCATCAGATAAAATATTCTGCTACTTAATATTGGAAAAGCTGCATTTACTCATATATGATATTAGTCATCTCTGCCTGTTACCGAAGAACTAGTTATCACAAACGCATATTCTGAGAACACTTCGTCCCTTCCCCTCCTCCCCCTTAAGTCTCTTCTTTAAAAAAGTTGTAAATTCTTCAGAAGAAAAAAAGTAGGACCCTCAATCTCACTTTTATGCTGCGAAAAGTCTTGGAAAGAAAGGAAGCCTTGCCTTGAGTGACACCATCTACAGACTATATCAGTGAAGAGATCAGAGTGAAGAACTGGTGTTAAAGGTGCACTGCCATGGCCTCTCTCTTAGGTCCCTAGGGACAGAGGGAGGAGAACCCCCAGTGCAGGTCATGAACCATATGGTTACAAAACTTTGCCGAATATTTTCTCAGTTCAGTTGCTGAAATGCTTTGCAGAGTATCTGGTCTCAACATACCTGTCTCATTAACTGCTGATCCTCGGATGGCAGAGATAAATGAAAGCATGTGGAGGTTAACAGGCCCAGTTTCTCATTATACCTATGAACACCTTGTTTAACTGAATCTCTGAGACAGTTAATACCACCCCTACTTATTTTAATCTGTGCTACTTTTAAAAATAACTATATGTGATTCATTATTGCTGTACCTAGTTTTTATTCAACATTTAACAGAAATGTCCTGCTTTTAATAGTAATTGTGTTATCTTGATAGTATCCTCAGCACATCCAATATTAAAACTTGAGCTGCATCTATGGAATTTGCATTATTATCTTTACCTCTCCACCTTTAACTGTATGCTATGCAACCAGAACTCAGTCAACAACCTCTCTCTTCATGTCAAACATCAAGCACAAGTCAAGAATATGGTCACTGAAGCAGAATGTTTGTTCAATCCAGTCAGATGGAGAAGAAATAAATTTTCACTCTAACCAAGTTGTTAAAGTGAAAATCATGCCATTTTCAAAAACAGAATCAAACCTCAGATATTTGTCTCTCACCAGGAAACACACAACTAAATTATTTTGTTTTGAAATTATTTCATTTGTTGTAACTATTTGTTAAAACTGTTTTTATCATTGCTTTAATTTTGCTACTCGCATTTGTTTTATGGAAACTATTTTATGTTCACATCTTTCAGATTGGCTAACTGCCTCAAAATCTTAGTGATCTACTGTAAGTATATATGCTCAAATACAGGACTCTGGCTGTAGGAGGGAATTGTGACGTTATATGGCAAAAAAATCTCTTATTGCCAGAGAAAATTCAGGTGGAATATTTCTGATTATCTAAGGCTGAAATGGATATGCATAAATAACACATTCAACACAAAATTTCAAAATGAAACATATTGAAATGTTGATATTCAAGCTTTTTTGTCCTAATACTGAATTTATTACATTTCCATTACTATAGGAATTCAGTAGCATGTTCTACAGTCCACATACCTGTGAATGTAGGATTTAGGGCATATATCTCTAAAGGTTTATGCAGGCTTTTTATGGTTATTCCCAGGCAGGTCTTTTTATATTTTGATGCTTTCTCACACACTATCAGAATTTTAACAATTCTTTGCTATCTGTGCTAGTGCGTTATTGTGCTCAGATATATGCAAGGCTTCAAACTAGCTCTACTTCTCCTCTGTATATTCTACTCAAAGATCTATATACTTTTGCGCACTACTAGCTTTGCAAATTCTCCCAAGCATCTCTCAAGTCTCCTGAATACCAGTCAAAATTAATTCTTCTCTCATGTCTTCATTCCATTTCTACTGTTGTCCATCAGAGAGTATTAATGTGAATAGGAGCACCAGAGTCATGTTAAAAATTAAATGCAAAAGACTCTGTCACTTTTCTTGTGAATGATGCCATAATCTCAGTGTTGGGAAGATTGTATTTAATAGTCTACGTTGTTTGTTGTTTTATTTGATAACCATTAGATAAATACCCCTTTTGACCTCCATATAAAGTGTTTCTGTCCCTGAATAAGTATAATCAGTTACTAACTCTATGATATTTGTTCTAGTTCAAGTGAAGAATTTTTTCTTTCCAAAAAAGCAATCAATGTTATGGAAGGTGGTGAAAAGTGAAAAAAAGAGAGTTGTTCCCCACTGAAAAAGGCAAGTTATTTTAAATTGCAAAGAAAACATAATTATAGATAATTACCACAGATTACATTTTCTACATACATGCACTAATTAAATCACCTATTAGGTGATTATATTTTTAATAGATTTTTTTACTTTCTATTTGGCATTACCTATGATAAATCAAATACACAATAAATGAAAAATGACAGCAGCTATCAAAATTACCCTCAGAATCATTTTATTCTGGATAAACATGATAAGAAAATTTCCAGAGTATTGAAAGAGAAAAGTAACAGTGTTTATCTAGCTCCAGTCAACCGTGAAGCTAACTTAATAAACACAGAAGTTTTAGTTCTAAACACATTTTGTTATTCACTACTAAGTCCTTGTGGTCAATAGAAAACAGTTCATATTTTCCCCACGTCAGCCTAGGTAAACTCTTAATTATTGTACAAAACATGTATGAAAAGGTACAGAACATGTATGAAAAGGTACAAAATAGAGAAGAAAACAATACAGTTTTCGCCTATCATATGTGGGATTGTTATTATCTATTTAAAAGATGCAGAAGCCATAGAAACTATGTTTAGAGAGTATTCCATAGTGGACAAAATTAGCAAACCTACAGGGAACATGGTATGGTACTTTTTACAGAATTTCATGGTTTATACCAGGGATGGAGGTAAGATAATGCCTCATACAATCGCCTCTCAATTTTTACTAAATTCACTGTTATGGAGTGGCTAAACTAAAATATTCTAAGCTGTCAGAAGCCTCCTGAGATACATTTTCTCCTTATATACCAACATCTTTTTTTCTTAACACAACACTTCTGAAAACAAAAAGAAATAAACAAACAACCTACTCTTCTTCCCTCCCTTCATGACTCTTCAAAACTTCCCTAATATTAAAGCTTTTTTTGATTGAATCTGCAAAATCGCCAGTGTCACTCTGGTACTTTGTATCTTAAGTTCCCCTCTATGTGCTTATTGCAATAGCGTCTTTCAGGCTCGAGTGGGTTTTGGATTTAATCCCTAATTTCTCATTTCCAAAAGTAACAGTAGTGATTTCTCCTATCCGGCTAATGACAATTTAGCACTGTCACCATGTGAGATATTGCATCCTTGTTGTCGTGTTTCTGCCAAAAATTTTATCATAATAAATGAAATAGAATAAGAGGCTTCTTTTTATGTTGGCGTACCTAACAGCTGTCTATTTTGATCATGGAATGAATTCTTCAAAACTTTCAATTTTTCACAAACAGCAAGCTAGTTTAAATTAAAATGTTTGCAGAGAAATTTGCTATAATAACTGACAGTCCTGCTAAATCTCACATTTTGAATTTTTTGGTTATGAAATCTCTGGGATTCCCAGATCTAGGTCTTGAGTTAGTTTGAAGGTACACATAGTGTATCTTAGTGAAACCAGTAACATGCATATCCATCACCTGAAGGTGAAGACCGAAAGTTTTGCAGTTAAATTGCAAATTTGTTTCATCTGGTATTCCCCCTAGGAAATTGTTTCCTGCCTGCATAGTACTGAGTCCCAAAATTTGGATCCAAACACCCATTTGTTCTGTGGTATAAATTCTAGTGCTCAAAAAGGAATATTTAACAAGTTATCCCTAGTGTAGAAGGGGTAAGGATAGGCAATCCTGTGTCAGCTTGTACTGACAACTCATTTGTTCTCACATCTGCAATGTAGCTGGATTAGATTGTGGTGGCTCTGTTTCCTACCTTACTGACCAGTAGATAAAAGGTACAGCAGCCTCCACTTAGTGGTGCTTCTGGCACAGATCTGGCACTGAGACCACACAATCACTTTGTCTAGAAGCAGTGAGGCAAAAGGATAGCAGCAAAGATATGAAAAAAGCATTTAAAGCAAACAGTAACTTTGCCTAGTTTTGGTTAAATCCTGGTAGTCACTGCTAGTAATAGCATCCCTAATGTCTACTAGTCTATAACTTCTTCCAGTCCTATTAACATATCTGGCATTTCTTCCTCCAGAGCATTTTAAACCCAGTATCACCTGTCATCTTGTATTTCCACTCAACACATTCCTATTTCATCCCTAGCATAGACTAAAACCTCAGTATGACTTTAAACTTTATTTTACATGCAGCTATGACTACTTTAGTGTGAACTCAGTCCCAGAATACTATTATTCAATATCATCACAATTTGTTTCTCCAGATTCCTTCCATAAGGACTACATGGGGGGAAAAAAACACCTCTCACTAGCGAGCATAATTAATTTTGTGTTTGTTTTTAAAAAACTCAGCTAATTAGTGGTGTGACAGAGTTAATTTGTGACTTTAAAAATATTTATGATTCTTTATGATTTGATTCTATGCTTTGGAGGAAAATAACTTCACAGTGTTTAGAGTGTAGAGAATTGCCAATTTTCTTAAAAATATTTGGACTGTTGGACTTAACCTGCCTTAATAACTGGCAGTCCATAATCCAGATCAGTTTTATGCATAGAAAGAGTCAGAGAACAGAGGTGTTCTAGCCGCATCTTCTTCTCTGGATATGCTTGGTAAGTTAGAGAAATCCCAAAAGACACATTATAATGTTTTTCAATCTCCTTACAGTACTGCAGCAGTCAGGGATGGAGCAGAACCAAATTTGTGCTTTGAAAATGAAACTCTTCAGACAAAGTAATCAAAGTTCAGGTGCTTTATAAATTACTTCTAATATTAGATAATATTTATCACAAAAATAATCCTCCTCTGTCTCCTATATACCCAAATCATAACAACATTAAAAAATATATTAAAAAATAGCCCCCAACAATTTCTTTCTACAGGCACGTTATAAGGACTTCATCCAGCATGGATGGCAATATAAAGTAACTTTAATTTATGTACTTGTGAAGATGCTCACCAATAAGATAAATACCACTGTTTAGAAAAAAAAAGAAAAACCAAAATCCAAACTAGAAAACCCTACTGTCATTATAATACCTGCAGAGTGATACCACTAACAGACCTGGCTGTTTGTTTCTAAGGAAGAACAGCTGTGCAACAGACTGTCTGAACAGTTCCTATTACAGAATGCAGCATGGATCACTGACACAAAGGAAGCACTACACCAGCTGGCTTTCTGTCTTAGAGCATTTCTATTCCTAGATGATTTACCTGTTCTCAGTCCTGTCACCTTAACACTTATACTACCCAATTAAAAAACAATGTTGCTGGATTCTCTCTGCTGTAAATTAGATATGTGGGGTTTTTTCTTCAGATCAAACTGGTTTACTTTTTTTTTTTAAATTGTACAATACATGACTTATTTTTAAACTTATAAAAGCTGCCTGATTATTTATTTGTGGTCTATTTTGTTCTCTTGTAGAGTTTAGATCAGAAAAATTCTTTTTGAATGTATTCATATGCAGTGATATACATTTCCTAATCACAATCATGTCAGCAAAAGTAGAACTGCTCTTAGGATAACATTTTAGTCTAAAAAATGATTTCCCTTTAAAATGGATTCAATGGACATGATATAAAAAGAAGATGCAAAATTACACACAACAGTTTGCATAATCAAAACAGATATGTTTTACATTCAGGCAAGATTTCTTTTTGCTACATTAAATGGAAGAAAATAGACCTTTTGGAATTCTGCAAGTGTGCTATGGTTGTAAATGCAGTAGCAGTGGAATTCCAGTAGGATTATGTACAGAACTTAAAAAAAGAAATCAGCCAAGATAAAGAGGAACAACATGAAAGGATAAATGGAATTTTTTTTAAACTAACAATAGTCCATTTATTTCAAATTGGGACTATATTTTCTACTTTGTAACTAAAGTTAAACTTATGAAAGCTTGAAATATGGAGGAGTATCCTTTTGTGCAGAAAATTTACTGGTCCTCTTTTAAATAAATGTGAGTTCAAATGACATATAATGATGTGAAGCTTCGTTCAGTAAATAATACCCAAGGTATATTCAAATCTAAATTCAGAACAAAACTTGCACATGTTATGGAATAATGTTTGAAGGGCTCTGCAGGTGTCTCCTAGAGACACTGTTGCTCAGGAGCAGACAGACTTCAAATTAACATTTCTCATCCCTAATGAACACTAATCTTGATTCAATACATCAGAATAACATGTCACAAATGGCTACGGAAAGTACTGGGGTTTTTTCAAGGATGATATGAGGATAAGTTTGTGATAATCATGTGAAACGTTATTGAATGAAAAATAAACTGCTTAATATTTAATGGGAAGAAATAATCCATGTTTAAACTAGCCATAATGGGTTTTTTCTGTCCCATTAAATTTTACAAGATTTTAGTTTGGGGTTTTTTTTGTTGTACCATAGGAACAAATCAGACTTTTCCTAATGAAATGGCAGAAAGGGAATAGCTGCTAAACATCCTGTCAGGCAATGCTACTGTTATACAGAGGACCCAGGTTTGAATTCCTTATCTACCTTTGTTCCAGTGCTCGGTCAGCCTAGAGAAATTTTCGTGTTTTTTAAGAAAAAATGTGCTAGGATTCCACTGAACATGGTAAGTAATGGATGAGTAAAAGATGGCAGGCATAGAAGAAAATATATGCTAAACTTTGACTACCAGACACTGACCTTATGACTCTGGACTCCTGACTACCATGCATATTTTCTGTATTCTTTTCAGTATTACAGTAAAAAAACAATTACCCTTGGATGAAGATGACACCGACTTTTACTTCTCAGCAAAAATAACTGGGACAACAGAGGAAATTTTAATTTAATAAGAACTTTTCCTTCTAAGTGACATCTTTGTATAGGTGGAAATTATTTCTGCCAGTGCACTCACAAGTCAATTTTTAAGCATTGATTTAATAATAAGAAGTAGCACACTGTCTAGAAGTAAATGTTTAATATATATCTATCATCTGCACAAATGCCTTCACTCATGAGTCATAGGAAGAGTCATCATTAGAGGATAATCACAAATGCTCAAAGAAAGGCTGTATTAACACATCCTCCTTACAACAGCACAAAAAGCTGTTGCTCAGACCTGAAGGGGATCAAATATTTTAAATGAATACAGGTTTGGTATATGAAGCAACCAAGCAAAGCCAACTCATTTCTGTTATTCACTAATCACTAAAAGATATAATCTTATTTTTATTGCTTCCGAATACCACTGATTAAGAATTTACACAAGGTATCTGACCTCAATTGCAATGATTACTGTCTGCTTCACAGTGTTTACTGCATTTAAATTCACAGTGTTCCTTTGAGATAAAAAAGTGCAATTATTCATACAAACGAAGAACTAGTAGATTTTAAGATGAATGACAAAATTCTAAAAATTATTTGGATGGCTTGAAACCTACTGATTTCAAGGAGCTGAAATTTATCTTTCAAGGGTATGTGTCAGAAGTGATGGGCAGGATTCATCTCACTTAACTTTAAACTGTCTAAGCAATTTGTCAGCTCTCCCTCTACAGAAATGCAGGGCTACAAATCTCTAGAGTACAATTCATTCTTTCCCCATGCAGGATCTAAGCCAGATGAATGAATAATTCCTTGAAATAATTTTATTCTCCACTGATTACATAAGAAACTTAAATGGCTGGCATAAAATGTACATTGAACATAGTCAAATGGAAGTGAAAAGAAACCTATCTGGTGGATATCAGAGAAGTTTTAAGCCACTTTAATGTCCATTCCAAATTAACATGAGGGATTTTCAGTCATTGTACCTTGCTTCCACTGTATCAGTAGAAGCACAAGATTTATAATTGTCTAGGTCTTCCCTTGTGAGTCTAGCCACCTTATGGCTCAAAGCTCTAGAGTTAAGCTGCTCAATGTTGGAGCAGCCTATATTCATCCTTGTTTGCAGTGGGAGTTAATTTCTTAGATATGAATATTTCAAGCAATTGAAACCCTTTAATTCTCATGTTATTTTAAAATCCTTTCCCTCAAGGTTTTTAACACTGGACAACCATTAGGAAACATATGTAAAATGAGTACTTTTTGTTTCAGTCCTGTGTTAATGTCTGGGTGTTTGCAAAATTAAAAAGATATCATTACAATAGATAATGACGATTGTAATTACTTGTAGTCTCAATATAGACTTCTACTGGGAAAATATGTCTTACTCTCACTTTACTGGCTCTTCCCTCTAGCATACAATCATAACTGGATGGGAAAATCAGACACAGTGCAAAAATTCAGCAAATAAATTGAGGGCTTCAGCTTCCAGGCCTCACATACCTTACATTCTCGTACTTCAAATAACCTTGAAAAATTAAAGAATGGAATGCTATTGACAACAACATCTACTGCTCTCTAAAGGGCATGTGTAGATTCATAAAATGCAAGGGTTCTCTCTCTAACAACAACAAAAAAGAAATCTATATTTCATTACAGTTGCACACTGTGGTGTGACTGATTGGTTGTTGCAGAGCTAATAAAAAAGATGACTACTTGCAGCTGATAGCATATCCTATTTCCATTTAATTTGATGGTTTTCTGCTGGGCTGTTGGGAACTTGTAATCACAAAACATTGAAGATTCAGCTATTTCAAAGCCTGGCTGCAATTTCTACTGTTTTCTGACTACTTAGCCTTACTTAGAAATATAATCTCTTACTATTTGTTATGAAGATAGTCATTAAAGTATACACTAACACTACCATATGTAAAATTTAGTCTCTCCAAACAAACAAATGAGAATACATACTACCTTTTATGCCTGAGATAATTATAATTTTTCATTCCTGTTACTGGTGCCTAATTACTCTAGGAATGCACTATTAATAAATAAAAAGGACAGATCCTGCCTTAAAGGACTTCCAAGTACCAGCTACAGGTAAAAACGTCAAAGAAAACATGGGCAATTTTTACAAAAGGGCAGAATTGGTACAGACCATTTCCACAAAGAATTTGTACATTAAAACCTTATTTATTGTACATTAAAACCTTATTTATTGTTTTAACCTATTTTTAATACAGAACCCGGCATCAGGTTCTGTCCGTTGATGGTAGATACAATTTTAAAAGCCAAAGTGTTGAACTAACAACCACTTGGAAATTCAGTGGTTCCAACGTTTCTGGAGGCTTAATGTAGCCAGATATTCCTCATTTAGCTGCACAAATAAAACAGATATCAGAAAAACATAATGGCTTCCTATATAGCTGTTGTCAGATGGCAGTGAGTGCCTAATAACAAAGCCAAATAAATGTTATTTTTATTATTCCTTCTACGACAATTAAAATATGGACATGAAACATAATGCATAAATATTTCTAGATACTTTTTTCTCCTCGACCTAAAACCAGGGAGGACAAATTTCCATCATGCTATAGAAATCATTAGATCTATACACAGTCTCAAAGTGTCAAAGCTAAGCATGTGATTGTGTTCCTGAGCTAGTCTCATATCAGTTGGGTGCTTTTTCACATTCTCAGCTTAAGATATCCTCACACTGAGGAAGAAGGATTTGGCAGAGACAACACTTGATGAACTGACCACAACCCATGAAGTTGAGCCTGGGAAGAAGGGAAGATGGGAAGAGGAAGTTTTTAATTTTTATTTCTTGTTATTCCACTCTACTATAGTTATTAACTATATGTTAATTATATCGAAGTTGTTGTGGTCATTTTGTTGTATATAAATTCTCACATCTTAAAACAGAAGAGGAAGGCACCAGAGCTGGTGAAAGGTCTAAAAGGCATGTCCTGTGAGGAGAGCTGAATACTTTGGGCTTGTTTAATCTGGAGAAAAGGAGGCTATGAGGCAAAACCTCATTGCTCTCTACAGCTTCCTGAAGAGGGGAAGTGGAGACTAAGGAACTGAGCTCTTCTCCCTGGTATCTAGAGACAGAAAATACCATATTTCTGCATATTTTCTTTTAAAAAGTCTGTATTTCCCTCTGTCTTTCTTTATAATCTATAATGTAACATCAGAGACATTATAAACAGCTGGACTTTACAACTCTATAAATTACTTCTGAAAACTCGTTTTAGTCTGTCCTACTCCAGTGGTTGACTTAATTGAATAAGAAACTTTGGAGAAGACATTGTTTTTCTCACTGTGAATTACATCCTTTCCTTTTAGAGATATCATTTCTCTACTTTAATCTTGAAAATATTCCATGTTTTTTCTTCGGTGAATATGCAGAGCTTGGGCACTGAAAGCAATGTAGGTTTTCTTTCTAATTGTTGGCCTTTCTCCTTGTTATATGAAAGGTCAAAAAATACTTTAATATAACTTAAATACAGGCAATCAAAACCAACAAACTCAAAATCATTCATATGCTTCCCTCTTTAATATACCCTGTGTTACTGCCTTAGCACAGGAAACAATTATATTTGCCTAATTGGATTTGCTTGGCCTTAATGGTCTCTCTACAGAACTTACTCATTTCCAAAAGGGTTGCAGCAAGAGACATAAATGGGTGTGATTTTTATTTATTCAAAAATACTAAAGAGAAGTAGAAAGACAGGATGTTAAAATGGTGTTTCAGAGATATCTAATACAAGAATTTCTGGAAATTTAATGGAATATTATTAGCATCCAAAACATACAAAGAAACTACAGCTTTATTTGGGCTTATGTAGTACATGCAGCTAGTACATACAGTACATGCCAGGCTAGTAACAAAACTCTAAAATGCTTTTCTGTAACCAGAATACAGGGTTAATAGGGATGACGCATATTATTGCCAGAATACATTTTTGCACAAGGACCTCTCTTATGCAAAATTTGACTTATTTCTTCTGAAATGTTCCACTGAATATGACTATCAGTTAACAAACTATGAAATAGGACATTTCTTGGATGGTTTTTCCTGTGGCCTTGCATATGGAAACTGCAGCCTGTAGCTTTTTTTAAAAAAATGCTACTATAACTTTACTTAAAAATCCACCATTATTCATCCATAAATCCTATGTTAGCATGTCAAATACCAAGGGCAATCTATATTGTTGCTGTGTTGTTAACTCAATCTAGCAAGTAATTATGAGCACATATAGTGTTCTGAAGTGAGAACATGACTGGACTGTGGAAGACCACCCTCAAACCACATAGATGTGTAATTTGACAACTGCTATTTATCTTGAATTTTTTGCATGATGGACAGACTAAGAAACCAAGCTGGCAAGAGTAGAAGAGTGCAAGAATTCATGGACGCTGCAAGGAACTCAGCTCCCTCTGGAATAATTAAACATCTGACACTAATGCGTAGAGAAGCCTACAAATGTGATAGGAGAATGCTATGGCCTAGAGCATAAACTCTTGTAACAGACCTAAGAATACTATAGTCCTTTTATATTTCCTTAGTGACTTTCCATGGCAGTTTTTTTCCCCTTTCAGTGCCTCGATTTCCCCATCTCTAATATACAAATGAGAATACTAACCTTCTTTCAAAACTGCTAATAAAATATATCAGAACACAGTTAATATTATTGCAGCTGTACAGAGGCAGGGTCTGTTCTAGAATCTGTAAGAGCATCTCGTAAGTATTCCCTTTGCTGTCAGTGAAATTGTAGCAGTATAGGTCCTAGAGAGTGTGTTGGTAAAAATTGTTGGTTAAGCGTAATTTTTAAAAAAGAGAATTTCTGCAAGAGTGAAAGGAGAAACTACAGTTTAATTAGATGAGTGGATCTATGTAACGGCTTGCCAATAACATTATCTCCAGCCACATACTCTTGTCACTGTCCCTACACTGGCTTGCATGCTTGCCTAACCACTTGGTGAGGCAATTAAATTTGCTAACCCAGCAGAAAACTAATCTGGGGTGGGAAGGCAGGGGGAGGAAATAGGGGGAACAGTACTATTCTTTTCAGTGGTAACAAGCTGTTAGATTGGCTCAACTGCATCATATAACCACACCATGATCTTTATGCTTGGCAAAGTATTTAGACTCCTTGTTCACCAAAGCAATTAAAAGTATGTATAAATTGAGGTGCACAAGCAATCTTACCCATATTCAGTAGAACATTTACCTTTACACCTAGTTTTATATGCCTTCCTATTTATCTAAGTGTTTTGGTCACTGGCTGGCACTGTTCATATGCTTGAAATTGAGCACATCTTTAAGAGCAGCACCAAACTAGAATTGACAGAGTTTGAAACTTCATTCTGTGGTGCTATACATGGAGATGTAGTCAATTCAGCTGTATGCTAGCTTCTAATTCCTCAGAAGTCCATTGTAAACACTTATCCTTGTCATTTACACCTATACACACTGTTTTGTGGGGTTTGAGAAGTATGGTGTTTCCGAGAAGGGTATGAGATATAACCCTTCTGATGGGTATGCATTTGGCAATTTTAAATGCAAACTTATTTTTATATTCACGTAGTTAGAGGAGCTTTAGTCTCTTTCTGTGTGTTAAAAAGCCATAACAATGAAAATTAATTGAATATAAAACTTTGCAGGGGAATCACTCAATTTTGTAAGTGAAACAGCTTTTAGCATAAAAAGCCTTGATCTTCAAAATGATCAGGTAAGTTTTTCACTGTTTATTTTGCAGATGCGTTTTCAGAGGTGGAAAAATGTAATTATAGGAAAAGCAGTAAAATGTGAGCTGGCAGAGGCATAAAGTGCAGCACTTAGAATAAGACAATTGCCTAAATTCCCTGATTGACAGATGGATGTCACATTAGATGAAAATGATAACAGATTTAGTGGACTGAAGACTAACTTCCTCTTGACAGTGCCCTGACCCTTAACCTACAATCTGACTCCTGTTAGCTTCACTAACACAGGGTAATTGTCACAGGTGCAGGATAAAAGAAACCCTTACAGCAGCTACCAGTGGTCAGAGGCTTATTTCTTTTGATGACCAGAAATGCACTGTTGAGATATAGTCAAGAAGTCCTGACCTCTGATGACCTTTCAGGGCATTAAAATTTACCCCTGGGAAAAGGAAACTATATAAAAGGAAAATACTCTGTTCTGACTAATGCAAAGCAATATTTTAACAGTGTAATAATTAAGTTGACAAACAAAGTTGAGTGATGGTGAAGTAATTTATTTTCATCAACACAAAAGCATGTTTCTCACACAATTGTAACAGGGTTTCAACAAAGACCAGCATTATACACTCAATAGGGTTCATGGGTTTTATAATTATGAGTAAATTCTTTACTATGTCATACTCGGGATATTTGTACTATTCCAAAATTATTCTGTTGTATTTATATGCTAATAGCACCCTTTCAATAGAAGCCAGTTCTTTGAATTGTATTTAAATTTTAGGAAGGTAGAGGATTGTAACAGTATTTATAAATGACATGCTGACAACTGTGAGACTTCACTAAAGTTTATAGCTCCTTCTGTTGGAAAATAGAGTACATTTTACTCTTTTTTTTCTCCAGCAATATGAATGGGGAATTCAGAAAACACAGAGCAACACAATGAGCTATGCAAATATATTTTGTAATAGAAAACAAATTTTAGCATTAGAATGAAGTCAATGCAGTAACCTGTCCATGTTGGGTTTTTTATGCACAGAAAAATTAATATTACATAGAAGAAAAAGAAAAGGAGTAAGGACTGCACATCTTAGTCAATGTGTTAAGAAAGTCTGCCTTTGTTTTCAAAATGTTTCATCTTGGAAAATGAAACAAACCAAAAACCCCACAATCGACTTCTTAAACACCTGACAACAATGAATTGTTGTATTCAATTATTGTGTTTATTGGTGCTTAATACCGGGACCATCCAAATATTTATTCACTAAATATGAAGGGACAAAAACAATGTTCTAAATACAATAGACTTACTGAGATCAAGTTTCTGCTCAGAACAGTAGAGCTCTAAA